>NW_024742078.1:0-180000 GCF_018991925.1 Homarus americanus
GGCTCATCAGGTCCTCCTATGGGAGTCGGCGCCCCAAATCAATGGTGACACCACCTTCCCTCAGAGGTCCCCTGGGAGTGCCACTGTCCCTAGGAGAGACTCTGGGGGCACTTCCGTCCCTGAGTGGGTTCCTGGGATTGCAGCTGTCCCTGGAAAAGCCCTTGACAGGGCCCTGTTGGTGCTACCGTCCCTGAGAGAGCCCCTGAAAGCACAGCCGTCCCTGGGAAGGCCACAGGGGGCGTTGCCGTCCATGGGAGGGCCCCTTGGAGCGTGGCTCTCACTGGAAGAGCCCCCGAGTCGCCGACGCCCGTTAGGGTCCTTTTGGCGCTTTCGTCTATGGGAAAGCCACTGGGGGCGCTGCAATCCCTGGGAGGGAGCCCTAAAGCGCAGCTGTCCCTGAGAAAGCCAGTGGGGGATCCAGCACCCCTGACAGGGCCCTGATGGCCCCGCCTTCTCTTAGAGGGCCCCTGGGAGCGCCGCTGTCCCTGGGAAGGCAACTGGGGGCGCCGCCATCACTGGGAGGGCCCCTGAGTTGCCGGCGCTCCTGTCAGGGCTCCTGGGGGCGCCGCCGTCTATGGGAAGGCATTTGGGGGCGCCACTGTCCATGGAAAAGGCCCCTGGGAGCAGGGGTGTCACTGGGAGAGCCCCAGTGAGCACCGCCGTCTCTGGGAGAGATCCTAGAAGCGCTGCTATCCACAGGAGAGCCCCTGAGGCTCCGCCATCCCTGGGAAATGATCTGAGAGCACGGATGTCCCTGGGAGAGCCAATGGAGGCACCAGTGCCCCAGGCAGGATCCCTGAAGCTGCCGCCATCCCTGGGAGGCCTCTGGGGGCACTGCTGTCATTGGGAGGACCTCTGGGGGCGCCACCGTCCTAATAAATCACTCCCAAGAATGCCGCCATCCCTGGGAGGGCCCCTGGGAGGGCGGCTGTCACAGGGAGAGCCCCTGGAGGCGCCAGCGCCCCTATCAGGCACTGACGCCTCTGGAAGGGACCCTGGGGTAGCTGCCGCACCTAGGAGTTCCCCTGGCAGGTGCTGCAGCCGCTGGAAGGGCCTCTAAGGTCGCCGCCCATCGCATTTCCGGTATCATCGCTTTCTGAAGAAGGTGGTGAAGAATAATATCAACAGGAAAACATAAGTTGTGGTGCTGTGTTGACTGGGTGCTCTCTTCTCCTATTGGCTGTAAGTTGGTGGGTAAAAGAATAATCCACCAATCATAGTTAAGTAAGGGACTGCTGTCAATATAAAGAGCCCGTGGGGGCACCAGCGCCACTGCCAGGGCCCATGGGGGCACCACCGTCACTGAGACGGCCCCTGTGGGCGCTCCCATCCCTGGGAGTACCACTGTTCCTGGGAGAGACCCTGATGGTGCTGCCGTCCCTGGGAGGGCCCCTGTTTGCGCCTTCGTCCATGAGAGGGCCTGTGGGGGCGCTGCTGTAGCTGCGAGAGCCCTTGGGGGCGCCAGCACCCTGGCAGGACCCCTGGAGGCTTCGCCGTCCTTGCGAGGGCCCCCATGGGTGCCATCGTCCCTGGGAGGGGCCCGGGGAGAGCAGCTTTCCCGGTGAAATCCCTTGGGGGATCCAGCGCCCCTGACAGGACCCCTGGGGGCGCCACCTTCCCTAAGAGGGCCCCTGGGAGTGCCACTGTCCCTAGGAGAGCCTCTGGGGGCGCTTCCATCCCTGAGAGGCTTCTTCCAGCATTACCCAGAGCTACTGGACAGGCATGTGCTGATGGCAGCTGTGAGAAGATTAAGAAAGCACACGAGCACATGGTGCACGAGATGGAGTCTGAAGGTTATGGAGAAGATGACAGAGTTTGACTCTCATGAGGGTCGAAAGCCACTGTTTGTTATGATGTGCCGGTACAAGTAGATGGTGATGAATATGCCCCAGTTCATCAGATCAGTCAGAACCAGAGACTGGAACCTTCACCTTAAAGCTACAAAGACTTCAAGTATTATTTCACTCACAACAAACTCAACTACTGACGATATTCATAGAGAATTCATATTTAACGGCAACCGATGGTGAATAAGAACCCAAATGTGCATTTCTGTGCTGGAGCATATTAATTTCTCAATGAAAGTTGCAGGCAGCTTGGTTGGTATCACCTTGAACTCAAACGCCTGTAAAAAAATTCTTCCTGATCTCGCCAGAACGTGCCAGACTAGCACAGGAAGCTCAAGAAATGACTGGACTGTACCCAGCTGTCAATACTAGCCACCACGCACTAGGCGCCTTGGCCAAGAGGAGACAAGAGAAGAGCATTGACAACCTAACTTTCCCTCTGAAAGGCTTCACCAGCCCTTTCACTGAGGACAGATATGAGCTCTTTAACTTGGTGTCCAAGGCAGTAATGCCGCAGAGGTTAACCCAAGACCTGTACGAACAGAGCACTATTGGCCAGCAGTTGTTTGAAGTCTTCGCCCACATCCAAATAAGTATAAATGCAATCAACTTGTGGGCTCCTATGAAGAGATGTTAGCTAAATTCTTGGAAAATCACAAGGAAGCTAGTGAAGCTCAGTCTGGGATAGAAACCGGTGTAGCTCAAAGAAGATTGAAACCTCTTCGGTTAAATGCTGGTTGTGTACAAGTCCCAGCCAGACATTAACCTCAAGGAAACTGTTGGCAGCTATGAGCTCTTTCTTTGCTGCTGATTGAGAAATGCTGCACTGCCACACGAAGAGTGATTTGATAGCCATCCTGGAGAGTGTGCCAACAGCAGAGAGCAATGACCCAGGGCCAGATGATGACAGCATGCTGGCTGACCATGAGGCAGACATTGCTCTAGTACAGTAGATGGAATGTGCGAAAGTCAGTCAATGGGTATGCTCTCCTGCATCCTGAATTGTCATCAGCTGGCAGACCACTTTACCCCCTGTATCCTTAATAAGTACTGTACAGCTAAATGGACGAAATGCAAGTGATTTTCAAGAGAGACAATGTCAAGCATTCACTGAAGCAGGCTACCAGAAACAGAAGATGGGACACAGACAGCAGTAGCCTATCACATCACAGATTTGATGAACATAGTAAAGCTTCACATGAGGAGGCTGCTGTCTCATGGTGACCCCAAGAAGGAACTGATGGGCTACTTTGCCAAGAAGATCCTGGGGAAGGCACATGCAATGGGGCATCCAGTTGTTGTAGCCTGCATGGGGCATCCAGTGCAGAGCAACCCACACTGATAAGAGCTACCTAGACAGTGATCGTGAAGAGGCCAATACCAACCTGATCTTGCATGCTACTGATGCCACAGCTTATGGGGCTAAAAGCACGAAAATCTGCTCTCCTAACACAGATATATTCATTCAGGCTGTGTGACACTATCCAGGAATTTGCAAGGACTCAGCCTTTGCCACTAGAACTTGAAGACAGAGTTGAACCATTCCACTCGGTTCCATCTATGATACCTTGGGTCCAATGAAATCGGCAATGATAACACTGGTAATTTTGCTGGCAAGGGAAGCATGCATTTTGAAGGCATTCCAAGATGCAAGTGACAGCATTGTAAGAGCCTTGGCTGACCTTGACACTTCTGTGACGCCTGTTTCCATCTCCTACAGACTTTGGGGTGGAAACAAGATGGGATTGGGTAGACTTTCATCATAACCATGCAGTTGCCAGCACCAACACCTGTTCTCCATCTGGTCAAGTGCACATCTAAATTGCAATGCCATTCTGCTAGATAATCCTGTAAGAAGGCAGGGCTCAGTTACACTGATGTGTCTGGTTGTTCTATGGTGACGATGAGAGTGACCAGAGTGATGATGAGTAGAGACCCTCTCTATCAATAGTCAACCCACCCCTTTTCTTGGTGGGGGGGATTTTAATGCTACAATTATTTGTGTGTAAAATTGGTGAAAAATAGTATGTTATATATTTTGAGTTTAAATATAGAGAATTTTGAGAATGAAGTGTCTTTTCAGTCGAACACAAGCGATCAGAATGTCGATTCCATGGTTGTATTCCAATAGCTTCCCAAATTAAACTTATCAGATTTCCTGACCACCAACAAGTTTTTTATGGTTCATTGGTGTCTGCTTAGGCTGCCTAGGCCATTGGATTTGCTTTCACAAAAATCCCATAGAATTTTAAATGCTCTGACTAAATTGGTTCTTGATAGTATGAAGGGCATTGCAGGAAGTTAGTAAGCCACATTACAGGATGTTCGTTTATGTGTGATGGACAAAGAGCATAGCAAGACATACGGGTGGAATGATCAAGTGAACAGACTGAGAAAAGAAGATTGCACTGTGCAAAACCGGGAAGATGGGTGGTGCACAAGGTTAAGAAGCATGAAGATGCCTTTGTAAATACTGTAAGCTGAATAGTGCAGATGCTGGATACGAGGTACAGGTAAACCTCATTTACGATGTCCCAATATGATAATTTGCATTAACGGTGTTGTCATATTAAGACCACCTCCCTATTTTCGATGTAAATGAACTCGCATTAAAAATATTCATCATCCATCCAAGTCAGCATATGGAACTCATCACTCACCTCATTTGTCAGCTGAGGTGTCATCTACCCTAATGCTGACTTGTGGCCATCTGGTGAACTACAATCTAGGCATTGTTTCTTCTTGGTTACATGTTTGTGTAAGAAATGGAACTCAATGTTCATTAGCCATCATTTTTTTTTTACCTTATGGGGAGAGGACATCACTAAAGTTCACAATGTACACTGTTTTAGTGACTGTGAAGTGATTTGGGCTGTTTTTCTTTGTGACTGAAAAGTTCTTTGGCTGTGTTGTTGTAAACACGAGGTGAGCAGCGGCAACTGGTATCTTTATTTTTATGTTATCAGTGTTTTTTCCCTTAGATACACAGTAGTGTACTCAGTTTTAGTTACTGTGAGGTACTTTCTCTGCTTTAGTGACTGTGAGATGCTTTTGCTCTAAATATGAAGTGCTTTAACAACTGTGAGGTGCTTTTGTTCTGACTCTGAAGTTGCTTTAGTGACTGAGGTACTTTTGCTCTGACTGTGCAGTACTTTAGTGACTGTAAGGTACTTTTTCTCTGAATGTGAAGTACTGTACTTTAGTGACTGTGAGGTACTCTCCTTCTGTTTTTGTGACAGTGAAGTGAGCAATGTAATTTTGAAAATGTTGGCAATCATTTTTCCAAGATGAAGGCTGCACCTCCAGTCCCCACTCTTCAGACTCCCCCAAAGGTTGATGTCTCCAATTCTGCCTTAAGAAACTGTGTGAACTGTACAGTACAGTCATGGAAAAAATCCTGTGAGTGTTCCGTGCCATCCATGAACCTTGAGACTTGTGAACCTGTGAATCAGTGACATCACATCTATGGGCCCAACAATGTGTGATGTCTCGAATTCACAAGTTTATGAGTCTCAAGGTTCATGGATGGGACGGAGGACTGACAGGACTTTTTTTGTGGTTGTACATTAGTGAGCAGACTTAACCCCAATTCTTGCAGCTTTACATAAGGAGTAAAATAGATAAAAAATCAAATTACTGTATTAATATTATATTTTTTTTTGTAAAATTTGTTAAAATCACTTTCAATTCAGTGTATCAGTCCGACATGTTAATTATTTACTTGCATTTTGGTGATGCTAGTACAGGTTTTGTCAGGAATTTTGGAATAGAGGTTTATGCATACACATTGGTGGTAGGACTGCAGATCCCGTGGTAATATACGAAGTAAAAATACGAGACCTTACTCCATTGCAGTTGATAAATTTACCACGGCTACACTATCAAAACTGAAAGATTACGTATGATTACTGTTTAATTATTATAATGGGAGTAGTCTATACACTAATTCAATGGCAATCTTTTTAAACTGTTAAAACAGTTAATGATGAATGATGATGTAAATCGCCATGTTATAACTCAGGTTTTCTTTTAAAACACCATAAGATGAATTGGTCTAAACATAGTCTCTACTGAATTGTACCTGTATACTGTATTAGCGCCGGTAACAATACACAGTCACGATTTGAGAGTGTAAAATTCTGCTCAAAGATACACAGGGGGTCCCCCTTATGAGTGTCTTCATTTTAAGTGGTTTTGCCCCAAGTGGTCAAATAATTGTGGGACTACATGTAAGAAGTCCCAAAAAGTTAAGAGGATTCTATGGCTGAAATCTGTCGATCAACAGAAAAACGATCATTGGGAGCACCAGCATTTGGGTGATTGAAATTCCCGCTCGCCTCCCATTCTCTTAAAGTTCATCCTTCTCATCCACGCTTTGCGTGTTCAGTACCAGTCGGCTGCGTCCACAAGCATTATTTTTAAGTGTTCTAAGGACTATAATTATAAATTTTGTTGTGCCTTTGGTGGACTCTTTTGTAGCCATCAATTCCAAACCAAAGCAAGGTGGTGTAGTGGCAAAAAAAAAAAAAGGAAAGCATAGTAGCTATGGGACGGCCTGGAAGTAGAAGTTGCTTGTCGTAAGAAAAGTGATAAGCGTGTATCAATGAACCATTTTCACTGAAGTGGTGCGTATGAGGACTGTACGTGGTTTGGTAGCTTGCGCCGTTTCAACACGCCGACCCCAAACGAATTTAAGTACCGTACCTTAAATAAGTTATAAAGTCAGTTAATTTAATAAAATAATGTGTAATCTAATGTTTAACAAATGTTTCTAAGGTACTATATATATAAATGTTAAGAGATATCAAATTAAACTTTGTGTGTCACTTACAAAGTGATGATCCCAATTAGACCGTATTTCTATTAATTATTATGGGAATTAATTCCCGTTTATTAGTGGCTTGATTATCAATGGCTTTGTTTTGGTCCCTGTTAACCATTTATAATGAAGACCCCCTGTAACAAATATGGGTTTCTTAGCTTGATGACTGAGCCGGGGAATCATCGATCTTGAGGGCTTCTCGTTACAATTGCATCATGACTTTTAAATCTTGATAAGCACAACTAATATAAACTTAAATGGTGACTATAAATAGTTGACAAAAGTTATTAGAACACCTAATACAGGTACGTAGTTCGCTGGTCTTTCTCGTCTGAGGGTCTGTGCTGGACTCACCTGTAAGAAGGCTGATGCTCGTCTTTACCGCCCAAGGTTTGGTGTTTATATGCGTCAAGCCGTGAAGCTAGCCCCCACGCTATATTTACATGGAAAAATGTCTTATGCCTAATTTGACTTAATTTTCTAAACTATAAATTATAATTTGGTAAACTTATTATTTCTTTACGAAGTAGGTCTTTCTTAAATTTGGTAATTAAGCAAATCGTCCTTTAGAAGATATAAATTTCACTTCCCACTAAGTACGTTTTCCCTATCTTCTTGGCCATTTCGTATGATATATTTAAACACTTACTGTGTTAGCTCATCCAAATAACTATACTGTACTCAAATTAATATTCTAATGCTTACTTTAAAGAAATATTTACAATTATATGTACATACTTTTGTGACATCTGGGAGGGGGGGGGGTGCAGAAGACTGTATTCCTGATGAATACAGGTAGTTATTACAGGTATTGCATTATTAAGGATCTGACTCATCATGACATACTCTCTTGAGCCAAGCCTTGCAACATTCAGTGGCCTTTCATTTGTTAGTTCTTATATCTAAATTTATATCTGAGGGAAGTGCATCAGTTGTACTTGTTGATACAGTACATTATCATTACTGGGGTCATCCTGAGCTTCATTATTTCTCTCCACAGATTCTTCCAGTGGATAAAGATGCTTAATTGAACAAATTATTGCCCCCATTCTAGTTTTAAGTTTTACAGCTCAATAAGCTTTATAAATAGAGCTCCTCTTGCCATAGTGGCAAGTAATCTCATAACTGGCAAGGTTAGGTGGCTTCTCCCTGAGGCAACTTTCAGAAAGATGTAAGACTTTATTTTTGGGTAATTATAATTCAAAGGAAGGAATCTTCATTCTTTTAACTCTTAAGATTAAAAACAACCCACAGCAATGAAAAAACCTACGATAAATAAAATACATAAGTGATAATAATAAAATTGATGAAAAAGGTTACATAACAAAAAAAGAAAGAAAAAATTCTTGCTTAAAACATGGGTCCATAAATTTCACTCAGATTGTAGCCCTCCATATATAAGGCCTTATTATCAGCAGAATACTCATCAAGGGTAAGGCATGTCAGACGTTGTTGACACCATCTTTTGGCCACTTCCTTACTATTGCTGCTCTTCTCCCATGCTGCATGCTCGAGGAGGAGGCTGCCTGTGTTGAGATAAAAAAATAAATATTAGATACACTTGCCAGTCAATAACTGAATTTAATTTCAGCAAAACATCATAGCCATTTTTCATGGTTGAGTGAAGTAGTCGTGATAACCTGGTGGCAGCTCCCCAGGCTGCATCGTCTCCTGCAGCCTTTTCCATCAGGTGATTTCTTACAACCTCTCCCCATGTCATTCTTGTCCTACCTACCCATGGCACTCCTCCAATTGTGTGGGTGTATTCAAGTTGATCAGTTCATCACAAGATGATCATATTTATTATACAGTACAGTACACCTTTATGTTTCAAGTTTGGCAATGTATAAAGTTTATTCAGTGTATTTTATTTCATTATATACAGATATTGTATAATGAGTGCCAACCATCAAAAATGTCCAGCAGACAGTGTAGCGTGGTGTGTGTGCGCGTGTGTGTTGGGGAGGGGGTCGCAATAATTATTAATGGTATTCATTGTTTGTTCCTGACAGTGCTGACAACATGGCAATCAAGGCATGAACTCGCCCTTTAAACAACAGTGACGCTTAACTATGGGCCCGGTAGTTCCTCCATGTGTTTGTACTTATATAAATGTGGGTTATATACCGGGTACAATAGGGTAGTGTTGTATGTTGACGGCGTTAGTTTAACGCCATCAATGGACGGCAGTAACCTTTTGTTGACGCTGACGCCATCAATTTTTTGGGCAGGTAACGCTACAGGTGACGCAGTCAACTTTTCACCCGAGCAGAGCGTCAAGCGTCAATTTGTTCGTCAGGAAAAAGGCCACCAGCTGTCCAGGTTGGTAGAGAAGTCCGAACACGAGACTGAGAGCAGCAGCAGCAGTAAATCCTCAATTAACCGACTACATATGGGGGAAAGGGGCCGACGGATAATCCAAAAAGTAGGTTAATAGTACATAAAGTCTACGGAAAAAACATACATTTTCAAAGTAGTTTTCCTAACCTACTGGTACCTCATTTAATTCCCAGTATTCATTTTTGTTCATTTGCCATTCATATTTCAATAGAATTTGCTTTAAAACATTAACCGCTTTAGTAAATAAATATGAACCAGCACAGAAACCGTGAATAAAAAATGGAAAAGTCAAAGAACATATGTCATCACAAAAATTGTGACCAAGTCCCAGGTTGCTGATCTGACTTTCTGCCTCATTTACACACAATTGCAGGGTCTCAATTGTTTCTCTTACTATTGACAACACAACATACATACAGGTACATTGTTTCTCACTCTTGATTTTTGTTAATTTTTGCATTTCTTTATGGTTCTTTATTACTATTATTATTATCATTATCATTATTAATATTATTACATTATCGCCCCCCAGGCCCCGATGTGGGTCAGTGACCTGTGCCCGGGTGGGCTAATCCCCGTAAAAAGGGGGTTTCGGGATTGACGGTTAATATGAAAGTTGGTTAATCGAGGGTTGGTTAATCGAGGTTTTATTGTATAGGCATATGGATGGATCATTTAAGCTTTCTAGAATAGATGAAATTGTGTGAAATTTTTCCTCCATACTTATGCTGGTAAAATATAATTTCAAAGGTTCCCATTGCTCTATCTGTCTTGCAACTGCCATGTGATAAGGGAAAATTACGTGAATGTATGCTATACAGTACACTGTATATCAATGAAGAGACTTTGTACATCATTTTTGGAACAAGTAAGTTACTATTCCATTTAAACTTTAATAAATACATCTTCTATTCTTCATTTATTTTGTATTTTCCTCTTTAAAACATGTGTGAACTTTTTGTTCACACTCTCGTTAACTGTGAATTCGCAGTTTCCCCTTCGAACTTCGAGCACTTTTTTAGTTCACATCGCAAACGAAAATGGTATACATTGGCAACACTGCTGTAGGTGATGGCAAGATTCAGAATGACTACTGTATATTATCTAACAAGCAAGTCAACTACTACAATACATATAAGGAATGGAAACTGTCTCATTCACTATAGTACAATGAAGTATGAGACTATCTTATTCACAACTCATTCGCACACAGACCACAAGAGGGCAGCACTCGTACTGGAACAATGCTGATACACACACACACACACACATGCATGTACACCTAGCAGACTTCACACAATCACCATGTAAAGAACAGTACAACAATAATTTATAAAACAAATATTGGTTATGTATTGAATCTAGACTTGAAGCCAATGTTTGTTTACATTCGCCATACATGTAGGTTGGAACATTCCTTCTGCAGTTCAAAGACCAATACCAACCAAGTGGAAAAATTACCCTGGACCCAGGAATCTGAAGCTTACTTAATAAAGTTATTGAAGGAGAATCAGAATGTATGCGACCACAAAATTGTCCTGCACTACAAAATCAAATTGAGGCAGAGTAGCCTTGTACTCATCTGATAAAATTTATAAAAAAATTGCCAACATTGTACTGACTCAGCCTTTAGTAACATAATGTGATGATAGTGTCTCTTACACTAAGATAAGCAAAGACACTAGGCTAAAGGCCTTTCACCTTAAATTTTTCACTTTCCTTGCCTTTACTACCAAGTGTCATAGTGATTTTGCAGCCCTCACACGAGACCCATAACATCCTCATTGCCCACTGTCAGTCATCCAGTCAAATATCTTCTCCAAGTCTACAAACAAAGAATACAGCTTTCTCTCCGTCCCTTTATATTACCTTTGTAGTTGGCTGGCCGTAAATAGTGTTAATCCTCCCTGAGACGGATGAGTATGACTGATGAGTACTCAAGAAATGAGTCGTCCCTTAAATGATTTTGGGAACATCAAGGAGCAGCATAATGTAAAGAGTTCAAGTACTATTTATTCTGCACAATTTTACTGAGTTGTAGCTCTTTAGTACCTCCCTCATAATCATTAGTTGATCTCTTTATTCAAACACCATTCTTCACAGGCATCAAGATATAAATGGTGGATTGATAATGAAATTTCAATTTATAACCGAGCCTATAATGAACAATTCAAATTCCACCCTCCTCCCTGGGGATCCTCCTCAAAAGTTGGTTGGTTGTGAGGATGGTTCTTCCTTCTTTGTAACTGGGCCTGATAAGGACTCAGCTTATACACTGTGCAATGTTACAACTCAATAGTCTCCAATCTTTGTATAGTTGTGACTTTTCAGACCCCTACATTAAGAGCTAGGGTTATTGTTAGGGATGGCTGACCTTCAGATTACACCCCACCCACTGAGTTTAAAGCTTTCCAAGATTTCCAAGCCCATAGACTTTGCAGGCATATTCATTAATCAATATTTTCAGACTTGGTTATAAAATGGGATTTTAGAATCATTCCATCACATTTCTTTCATGATATAAGTGCATCTCTCATACCTGCAATGCAATCTAAGTTAGCAAACTGAAGAAAACTGTAATGTAAATCCCTACTATTACAATTAAAATTAAAAAGGACTTAAGGGTATTTCTTACCAATATAAATGTGAGCAACAGATGTAGCAATGTCTCGTGCTGCTGGCTGGATAAGGTGAGGATGTTGCTGCAGGAAGCTAGTGAGCTCATCCATGGACTGGGTCACCTTGTGGCACGAGTCTTGCAAATCTTCAGTCATGATGGATGTCACCTCCTCTATGCGAGCTGCAAAATGAACATGGAAAAACTCATTACACTTTCAGTCACTTCTGACTCAAGAGCATTTTAATTTCCACCTTTTTATTACAATACAACCTTGAAAACCCCAAAATAATAGAACTTTAATAATCCAGTTTTGTGAATTTTCCAGTTGTCTGAATAAGATCAATGACACCTATGCCCATTTTAAAAATAAAAAACATTATATTCATTAGCATATGTTCTTTCAGAAGTTACTGACCACCTGCACTTTCTCAGTGTAACAGATACAGTACAGTATTAGTGAAATGCCTGTTCATGACTGCAATATATTCAAGAAAATAAAATAAGCAGAAATACTACATTCATACTGTAATTAAACAAGATGATGATGTTCTTACAGGGCCCACCCTACACAAATACACTCAATCTAAGAAGATCTGGTTACGAGAAAAAAAAAATTCTTATCACGAAGTTACAATTTCTTTTCTCTTTTTTTTTCCTACAGCACTGGAAGATGCTGATGTGCTGACACAGGAATTTCATGGTCTTCCCAGATATACTTGTTATTTACCTATGTACAGCATCTCAAAAAGTATCTGCCGAGATGGGTCCAATGACTTCCAAAATGCCACAAGCAACTCGTGATGTCCCAGGAGTGTTGGTGTGCATGGCTCTGTGCCATACTGATCCTACTACATTTGGTAACTGAATGTAATATTAATTACACCAAGAAATACACATTACACTGTACCCTCGACAATTTAGAACATTATAAAAAAATTATTTAATCGCTTTAAATTCGGAATGACTCTGAAATAACCGAGGGATTCCGAAAAGTCGATTATTATTATTATAGGAATACTGTATACTGTACTGTATTATGAAATAGATTAAGGAATAGGAATAGAATATGAGTTATATTAAGATATTGTGTAAAACTACTTTTGCGTGTAGCTGGGGAAAGATGGTGGCGGAGGAGGGAGGACAACTCACCACCTGCAATCCCTTTATAATGACAGTATGCAATTTCACCATAATTCCCATATTATTTCGGTTCATTTGGTGATGGGTTAATAAAACTATATTAAAAAATAAAAAAAATTCTCCATAAAATCCAACACTCAATTCCAGAAGAGCTATTGTACCTTAGTATATTCCCAGTCTCTTATTTTCAGAGCAGTAACAGCTCTCCATAACAATGTTAAGAGCATCAACGTCTCTCAAGCACCATTGTTGTCATTGCTCAAGATGGTCGGTGCTTAACACAGGACCTTTCTTGAGCACTTAGTACAGTGATTCCTCGGTTAACGAGCGCCTCGGTTAACGAGATTTCGGTTAACAAGTTACCACCCATAAGATTCTTAACTTCGGTTAACGAGTTTCTTACGAGCCGACCTCAAAAAGTTTTCGCTTGCACTTGGCAGTCAACCAGCTGTAGTATTAGTCCAGCAATACAGTAATCGGTTCTAGAGCTTAAATTCCTTACTATTTTAGTAAATACCTGTATCGAGAAGTTTATACTATTCAATAATTTTAAAAGTTTAATATTAAATTTTTTAGTAATTTTAACAATTATTGAACATAATTGAAGGTAAAGTGACTAGTTTTATGCGCGCCATCCAGCCTCTCAACACACCATACAGGCGTCAGTCTTTGTGTCTTTTCAGTGGAGGTAACATCTTGCTTGAGATTCTCTTCAACTAAATGCTTTTTTTCTGTTTGCAAGCAAATTATTGTTCATTTTGAAATATATTTTACATATTGACAATATATAATGCAGTGCAGTGTTGATTTAAAGAAAATAATCTTGAATTACACCAAGAGAACTAAAATTTTATGGGTGAAATGGCACCATGGGGTGACTTCTCTTCCTCCCCAATGCCTTCTCTTCTCCCTTCTCCTCCACCCCCATTCTAATTCCCATCATCATCATCATCATCATCCAGGAGCCTTCTACATACACACCTCAAAGTAAGTGTAATTTTCTACCTTTTTTGTTGAACTTAGGCAATTTTCGGTGAGCTGGAACCAATTACCCAAAAACCCATTGAAACAATGGTTTCGGTTAACGAGTTTTTCGGTTAACGAGCAACCTTCTAGAACGGATTGTGCTCGTTAACCGAGGGACCACTGTATAATATTGTAGTATATTTATCAGAAATTAATAAATATTATTGTAAATTGGTCCCTCAGTTAACGAACGCCTCGGTTAAAGAAATTTTGGTTAACGAATTACCTTCCATAAGAATATTCAATTCGGTTAACGAACAAAAATTCGATTAACGAAATTCTAACGAAAATGTTTCGACATGCTTTGGCTTGCTCACCAGCTGGAAGATTAGTCCGCCAATACAGAAATCGGTTCTAGGGCTTACATTTGTTAAAATTGGAGTAAATATCAAGAAGGTTGTACTATTCAATAAGTTTTCTATTAAATTTTTTAGTCATTTTAACACTTATTTAACATAATTGCAGTACAGGGAACTAGTTTTTGATGCGCCAATCAGCCACTTCACTCACCCACCAAGGCCTCAGTTTGTATCTCTGTTCAGTGGAGGAAACATCTTGCTTGTGGGTCTCTTAAACACAGAGTATTTTTACGTTTTTACAGTATACAATTACAGTATTGGTCATTCTGAAATTTATTTAACATACAGTGATCCCTCGGTTAACGAGCGCCTCGGTTAACAAAATTTCGGTTAATGAATTACCTTCCATAAGATTCTTCACTTTGGTTAACAAGCAAACCTCGGTTAACTAATTCCTTACGAATTTTTCCCAACATGTTTTCGCCTGCATTTGGCTGCCCACCAGCTGCAGTATTAGTCCACCAATACAGTAATCGGTTTTAGGGCTTAAATTCCTTACCATTTTAGAAAATATCAAGAAGGTTGTGCTATTCAATAATTTTAAAAGTTTTATATTAAAATTTTTAGTCATTTTAACAATTATTGAACATAATTGAAGTACAGGAAACTAGTTTTTTGCGCGCCAAACAGCCACTCAACATACCAAGCTTGGCGTCAGTTTGTTTACCAGTTTAGAGGAAGGAACATCTTGTTTGAGACTCTTCAACATAAATGCTTTTTTTCTGTTTCCAGTCAAATTATGTTTAAAAGGACCCTAACTACTTTTATTTTGGAACTATGAGTGGAACAAACACTCGCAGACAAAACACATCCTTTTATTATTATAGATTAAGAAAATTCTGTTCCTACATTGCTTTACTTTCTTGTATCAAATTCTTAATGATTACTGTACTTCTCAAGAATTAGTAAAATTCACAAATTAATTGGTCATGCTTGGCTAAATTTTTTGTGAATGGTTCTCCATGACTTAAAATTATCTTATAAAAATGTCAAATGTTATTCATATATACCTTTTACATCATCATACACAGCAGTCAGGGCTTCTCCTTTAGATTTTGCCATAGCTCTAAGGAAATCCAGAGACATGATGTTTGTTGTTCCTTCCCAAATTGGCAAAACCTGTTGAAGGGACATTAATATGGCCACAAAAATCTACTAAATAAACACCATATAAAATAGGGATTTATGTTCAGCTTATCTTGTTTAACTTCCTGCTAAAGTATCTGTATATGAGAAGGATTTATATGAAATGGTAAAAATGTTTGTAAGAAAATTGACTTGAGAGAAAACTCAACACTCCTTTCTTTATACAGGTTGATAACCGAATTTCCAGCAATCACTGGTCGGAAACTTCTGATGGTCTGGACAGGCGGGAATTAAGTTTCAGAGTTGGTAACACTGTTCATAGCGTCAACTGCTGTGGTGATGGTCACGGCCACAATACGTTAGTGTGAATCTAGAGTGTTGCTATAAATTATGTCTATGATTTTACCTATATACAGTATACAGACCTCTGATGGTCCAGCATGGCTATGGGAGTCTGGTATGTTTTGGCACAGCCATTTGGGCGCTGGCGATTAGACACGGCGCTTGAATGCCAAACCCATTTTGGCGCCAGCCCATTTGGCGGCGGACGCTTTGGCGCTAAGAACATTGTTTATTTGAAAAACGTCTCACCATATGAAAATCAATAGATGGGCTGCATAAAGTACAGAAAGGTAGAGATGCATACAGTATTATGAACTGTTACTAGCTGGGCATGAACCACCGCTGAAACTAAAAAAGTATAGAGATGCAGATAGAAGAATACATGAAACCGTTCTTAGATGTGAAAACATAGATGCTGTCGAGTACCTGAGGAGCCTTGCTCATAATTACCAAATGAAGAGCTAAAAAAGTTACATAACTTTTTTTTTATTGATTAACAGATTTAACTGTTTAGGTATATAAGTAAATTACAGTTTTAAATTTTTTTATAGTTTGACCTTTGAATTATGATGAATCAAATGAACATTTTATTTCCTAGCGCCAAAATGTATGGCGCCCAAAAACCTGGCGCCAAATCACCTGGCGACCAAACGTCCGCGGCTAAACGACTGTGCCCAATCGTCCGATTCCGTGGCTCTGGTCCCCAGGGTGCCGGAAACTCAGTGGTCAACCTGTGTGTGTGTGTGTGTGTGCCATACTGCCTCAAATCCAGTCAAGAAACATTTGTTCGAACCCTTATGTATTTGTCATTTGAAATTCCCACCACGTGCAGTCATTTGAAATTCCCGCCAGCAAGCAATCCCACAACCTATTTCCTCCTCTCAGACCCGAGAATGATCAATTTATTCACCCCACTCTTAGAATGGACTTGCCCATAATGCTGCACTGTGATTGGTTTGCTTTAAGTTCAGCACACATTCAACCACAAATAATGGTAAGATATTAAGAATAATAATTCAAACAATGATGAAGCCAAAAAAAAAATTACATAATAGGATGTACCTTAAGTGACACTCCAACTCACCTGAGCATCCCGCAGGTGAGATGGTAGACCAGTGTCCTCAATATAGCCCTGCCCACCAAAACACTCCAAGGCTTCTGATATTATCTTCATAGCCATTTTAGCAGTGAAAAACTTCATGATGGGAGTTAGAGTTCGAAGAACCAATGACTCTTGACTAGTAGCCACACCTGCCTCCTCTCGACCAAGAAGTCTTGAAAGGAAAGAAAATGCATACAATAATATGATAGAATAAAATATGATTTCCCATTTCTGGTACCCAAATTAATCACTTACGTCACTTCACAATCACAAAAACAGAGCAAAAGAACTTATCACAAATGAAAAACAATGATAGTGGCTGCCACTCTTATTAATAAGAAATAGCCCAAGTTTGAATGTAAATGGAAGTGTTTATTGTATTCCATGTAGCAAATGTAATTGTAATTATGTAGGACAGACAGGAAAAACACTGCAGCTCAGAATCAAACAACATAAGTATAATATCAGAACTGCATCTGAAAGCAGTGCCTTGTTCGTTCATGTTAGGAATAATAATCACCCCATTGCTTGAGAAAAAAAGCTTAGAAGTATTCAAATCATCTTGTGTCACAGAAAGACTTCTGGTTGAAGCTAGTTTGATTAAGGTATTAAAATCAATAAACCTTAGTGATGGTCAGTTCAAAACTGATAATATGTTACATAAATTTATTTGTCAGTGGCCCAAGGTTAAAAATGCTTTGAAAACCTTTGATCTAGATGTATGATAGTTATTTTGTGGGTCCCTTATTTCTGACCTGACCTGGCTAGTCACGTCACCACCCTTCTCTTAAGCTCCTCTACGTGTGTGTTGGTGTGGGGATTGACATCATTATGACCTGACCTCATGTTTTTAAGGTCACCCTGTATATTTAAGCCTCTCTCTGTCCATGTAATCCAGATGCCTCTGAAGATGTCTTGAATAAAGACGAAAGCTAAGGTACTCCGTTGTTTCCATTTTCCCGTGTGATTTTATCAAGATTTATCTTATCCACGTTTTCATTGTGGATTTACATGATATATATATATATATATATATATATATATATATATATATATATATATATATATATATATATATATATATATATATATATATATATATATATATATATATATATATATATATATATATATATATATATATATATATATATATATATATATATATATATATATATATATATATATATATATATATATATATATATATATATATATATATATATATATATATACAGTTATATATATATATATATAGTTCCTGACTCTTTTACCATCGATAATTATCACTTATTGAAATAATGAACACCCTTAATACACTATGAGCAGGAGTTCACCATAAATAGTAGAAGCTTTTAGACTATGAGAAAAACTTACCTGGCCATATGGAAGGTAAGAGCTTCACATGCCCTGGTAGTAACCTCCATTCTTGAGGCTGTCAGCTGATGCAATGGATGAGACTCGACCACTTGTCCAAATGCTGAACGACGCAGACTGTAATCTCGTGCCAGCTGGATTATTCTGTTAAAAATATAACTTAATGAATGTATGGGCACTGTACTATAATAATATAAAGAAATATTCTTGTACTGTATACTGCACAGGGTTTACAAGGTATGGGAAATTATCAGTTCTCTAATATTAACCTACCTCCTCATAACAGCACAAGAAGACATGGCATTATGCATCCTAGTGATGGTAAGCATGTTGGCAATAGATGCAATACCCCGGCCCTCAGCTGAAACTTGGTGTGCCACTGACCCGTCTAGCAAAAGTTCCGCAGTTGGCAGTTGACGAGTACCTAGACAAAGAACATAAATGACTGAACTGCACAAATTTCATATACTGTCACTGAAATATCAAATAAATGACAATTAAGTATATATTACACAGAACATTGTATGCAAATAAGCTATGCTCACCTAATTTGTCCTTTAATTTAACAATTTCTATGCCATTCAGCTTGCCATCATCCTTTCTTGTTTTCATGAAAAACATTGTCAGTCCGCGAGATTTCTGAAATGGAATAATAAAGAGGCCATTTACTATATACAGTAATTCAATGGATCTAATAATTGTGTTTAACAAGACTTCCAATAATTTAAATGCATGTGCCCATTAGAAAGATGCACACAAACACAGGGTTGTGTCACAGAATCCCTTTTTGTGACCTGCAAGAGCAGACCACCACCAGTAAGCACCTCCTGCACTGAGCTTGCCAATGCCCAGTAAGCATACAGCATTTGAAAGCAGGAAACATTATTCTAACAGAAAAAGTTTTGCTGGATGTGTTGAGCATATTGCATCCTACCTAGCTGGCAAATCCATATGAATTCAGTAGTTATTTCTGAGACCAGTGGGGAAACCAGACTAGACTGTATGATGGAACCAACTCAACCAAGTTAGAAGATTGTATCCCAAATTCTCAGTCCCTTGCCAAGTTTGGACATCTTCACAGAGGACTTATTCCAAAGACAAGCCTCTACTGAAGGTAAAGCAAAGAACAATCCCCAAAGGTCGTAAGGGCAAAGGATGCAACCCTAGGTGAGTAAGTTTATTGACTTTCATGGTGAGGTCAAGCCCTGAAAGCTCCATACAGTACTATGAACCATGATAAAAAAAAAAAATAATAAAATAAAATACAGTACAGGCTGTACCTCTCTAGTCCGGCATTCTGTGGTCCGGAAACTCCCTTGGTCCGGAACGATTTTAGTTTGTCCAATAGGTAGATAGGCAGCTTTTTTTTCTTTTTTTTTTTACTTATCTGAATTATTATTATTATTACAGGAGTATTAAATTTTTGCCCCTCAGGCCCCAATGTGGGTCAGTGACCTATTCTCAGGTGGGCTAATCCCCTTAAAAAAAAAAAGCCGTGGGAAATTAAGGTTTGTTTACATCTGGCAGTTCGGCTGCTCTCTCTCTCTCTCTGCTTGTCTATACAGAGTATACAACATTTAACCCTTCAATATATATGAGCAGTAAATAAGTGTTGCTTTCATATTCTTATGTAGAGTAATGACAATATATTTTCACATGTGCGCACTTACATACGAGCAGTCTCACTTTTTTTTTACCATTAATGGTTAGCTACTTATATTGTTCCATTTATTAACATTAAATAACATTACAGGTACTTCAAGCAACCATATTCATTTTTTTACATTAATTTTACTACAGCTAAACTCAGGGTCTTATTTTCTTCAGTTTTATATGTAGAATCAGTCAGTCACTGGTTTCATAAGCTTTAACATAAACAATGCCGGCAGCCGTCTCGTCTCCACGTATTATTAATAAATTGTCATGTTAATTTTGCACACACATACATTAATTCAATAAAAACAAATTCAGAAACATTAATTAAAATATATATGAACAGTAAATAAGTGTTGCTTTCATATTCTTATGTAAAGTAATGATGATATGTTTTCACGTGTGCGCATGCGCACTTACATATGCGATCTCTCTTTTTTCTTTACCATTATCGTTAGCTACTTCTGTTGTTCCATTTATTAACATTAAATAACATTACTTAAAACAACCATATTAATTTTACTACAGCTACAACCAAGGTCTTATTTTCTTCAGTTTTATATGTACCGTAGAACCAGTCAGTCACTGGTTTTGTAATCAACGAATACAATGCTGTGTCATTTCCTCGTGTGTTTTAATATTCTATGTATTATTAATGAATTGTATAGCTCATTTTGCACACATAAACATTAATTCAATAAAAAAGACATTCAGTAATAAACAATAATGAATCTTTTGTACACAAGAGAAATGACGCTGTTTACACGATTATGCACGTCGTCTGCACGTTGGCGGGCCGTTCAAACCCGTCGAAATTCAAGTTTCCGCTGTCAAAATTTGTATTTATTTATTTTTTTGTGTTCTCCAATAAAATACGTTAAGAATTAAAAACTCGTGAAATTTGAGAAGCTACTATACGACATTTAACCCTTCAATATGTCTTCAAAGAGACCATGATGCAGAGAAAGTGGTGCTAGTGCTGCCAGGCATAAGCACAAGTCACTATCTATCCAGGAAAAGGGTGAATTTCCATGGTCCGGCAATTTCCATGGTCCGGCACCGGTCAGGTCCCGAGGTTGCCGGACTAGAGAGGTACAACCTGTACTTTGATTAAATTGGTCTGTTCACAAATGGAACTCCCAAATGTCTTTCAAGGATCAAGGGAATCAAAGGATCCAAGCCTAAGATAAACTCTCAGACCCAGCACTAGGATTCTGGATTGGTGACAACCCTAATATTCTGTCAGATTGACCCCCACAACAGAGAAGAACAACACCAGTTAGAACTCCCTTTGAGGAGGGGAGAATTCCTGCCTTGGGGATAATGACTGATAGTACAGTATCCAGTATATGTTTAAATCTTATACATACATACATTACAGTATTAGGTGAACCTGTAATAAACTCAAAAGCTTTTACAGTTTACATTGCTCATTATTATTAATGTCAGAATTAAAATGCAACACACACACCCACAGATAAATGAACACAAACACATGCGCACACACAATCTTCTAATAATCTGCATCTTACTGGTTCTGGTTGATCTTCAGATATGATATTAGCCAAGGTAAGAGTCATGTCAGAGTCAGTGGCAGAGCTGAACCATTTGTATCCAAAGAGTTGGTGAGTGCCATCAGGCTGTGCCAGTGCCACTGTCTCTGTTGAACCACTGACATCTGATCCACCTATGAGGAATTGTTTGAATTATGATCACGTTATGAATCTTTTTTTACACAGTATATTAATTTATTATATCTACTAACTCCTAAGGTACAGCCAGTAATGATCAGATCCTGAAATGGTTTAGTAAGTTTTCAGAGCAATGTGCAGTACAGTTCAACAATTCTAACACTGACCTAATTTATAAATTAGATCATATGGTGACGAGATTAAACGACCAAGTACGGCATATGACATACAGTACATTTGGAATTTGAAGTTACAAAATGAGCAGTTTTTCCTACGTATCACATTTGCATATATCAAGCGATCAAGGCACTATTTTTTAAGGCTGCAAGATGGCAGCTAAAGTTTTCAAAATTTCGCATCTCTTTAAAAACCAAGCTTTTAATATAATTCTTCCATCCCAACCATTTACATATGTCATGTTCTCCCAGATGAAATACTACCGTCAATAGTGGGCCCAGTGCAGTAATGCAGCAACTTCACCTCCTCAATTAGGTTGATAATAAACTCATTAAAACAATCAACAATAATGATCAAACCAGAAAATCTCTACCATTCAACATTCATTTGATGCCTTACTATGTTTTTTATTAACAAATACCTCCACAGTCAGTGTTCTGATGAGCTACACATCCTCCATCAGGAAGGAAGATTATAATACACCTGTACTGTACTAGTCGAGTTGAGTATACGCATCATTTGGCGCAGTGAGGACAAGAATCTTGTTAATGACAAGTTTTTAAATGTCACAAGTATGTTTGAAAATTCCTAATCTTGAAAAGGTGGAAGTGTTTTTAAGTGGAATTTGATTTCGATGGGTTTGAGGCAAATGAGGCCTCAAGCCATTAAATCCTTCACTTCCAAAGCTCATCATCATTTCATTGGTGAATAAAATCTACTCATTATTTGGCTGTTCATTTTACAGTATTCTTTTACACCTATTATGGATACAGGTGACTGTGGTCACCATGAACTGCAGTAAAAGACTACAGGATAATATACTTAACAGAACCTAGCCTCTCCTATTAAGCAAGAACCGCTGTATATAGTAGCAAGGATCACTGTTATAAAAAATAAATAAATAAATAAAAATAAATAAAATTTACCCCGCTTCTCAGTCATCCACTGCCCTGATGTCCAAAAGTGCTGTGGATCTCGTGAGGTAAGATGCTCATAAGCTTCCTGCAGGTGAGGTGACTTCATCATCTGTGAAAGATAATTAGAAATAATTATTACAATGATGAAAACACATTGCTACATTCCGATAAATTAATTTACCACAAGAGGACACATCAGATTAAAAAGAAAAAAAAATGCATGTTTAAGCAGGAAGTTTTCAATAGTCTAGGTTCTCTTAGCTACTTTCTACAGACTAGGAAATATAATATGTATTAATCTTTAATACGATATATTACAGTATAAATTACCTACTTGAAACATACCCTTGCTGTTTTAGCAGCACCATCTGTCATTGCTAGGGGACATGAGTACAGGCCCGATACAGGTGAAAATATGAATAGCTTTACCATCTGATAAAGGCGATCATATTCCTTATACTTTCCCTCATAGGCTGCAGCAATTAAACCTTCTTCTGCAGAGATTTTCTTAAGGTCCTTCCATGCCTGACATGTGACTGTAAATAAATATATAAATGACTTTCATTGCACTACAACAATAATCTTCACATAAAAAATATACAAAGTTTGGAAAATAAAGATATTTATAAGAATGGTGGTTAACTATATTTTGCAAAACATGAATGCATTTAAGTTTCATTCCAATAAGTAAACTGAGATCCACTTCCTGAGTACTAAATGTTTATTAAAATGGGTGACCTCACTGACCTGTGATCCACTTCAGTTTCAAAATACACACATGTCACTATCTAGAGGTTATTTTCCACTGTCAGATCACTTCTGCAATCAATAACCCATGAGTCTACCTTTAATGTGATCTACAGTGTTTACGAGAAATATGAAGACAGCTAAACCTATGTGTAGTGGCATTTGTGAGCATAAAGTTCCCAGCTATAGCAGACAAGGAGCAGAGATATCAGCTTTAGTGGTGGCATAACCTTGAATTAGTTCAAAGAAAAAAATGTGGTACAGTACAAGAGTTGTTGACACTGAACCTCTTTATCCACAAGCCTCTCATTATTTACAGTAATTGTGGAAATTATTTAGTACAGTATATTTACTCGGAAAATTCGTGATTTGTAGATATGTATAGCATTATGGCGGTATACCGCCAGACTGGGGTCACGAATTCTAAGGGGGAATACTTAACTCTAATCTTAATTTCTAAGGGTCGCTGCCACTAGACCCCCTCTGGACCGTATGTAACTCGTTAGGTAGTGTGCAGAGTGGACTAGGCATTGGGTTAGGTTTTTCATTGACCAGATCGATAAGGGGAAAGAAGGGTGAAACCACAACATGTCTTAGTTCTTTCAATTATTCTTTCTACTTACTTCAGTTAATTTTGGTAGCATGTCAGTGGTCTAGGCCAGGGGTCACCAAACTACGGCCCGCGGGCCGGATCCCAAGTCCTTCCCCGGCTCGTGGTAGCTCAAAACTACGCTCTGACGTTACCAGAGCTTTCGTTCTGGCTTGCAAGTACTGAACAGAATGATTATGCGGCCCGCGCTCGTCATTCTTTCAGTTATCCGGCCCACTGTGAAAAAAGTTTGGTGACCCCTGGTCTAGGCATATGGGTAGTGTAATTCTGATATCAGGGTCACTTGGACGGAAATAAAGGTAACTACTGTGGGAGAAATGAATACTCCTAAAATACTCAAAGAACAAGTTTATTAATATAAAATCAAACTTCCAGGCTCAACTCCTGGGCTTATTGCAGACTCTGTATTCCTTATTTACTTATTTTCTTATTTACTCAACATCAATTACTCAGATATTACACTCTTACTGGTGTCACATTACATTACATAGCAGGGCCAGTTCCTTGTCCTTACTCACAAAACACTAATACTGATACAAACACCGACATGGGTCCACTACCCAACATGGGGTAATTATTAACAAACACATACGACCACACTGTGGACCATAACTCCAAGGCCTGTCCCAGGGTATAGCACTGGCGCCTCTAACAACTGCTGTTGTGGTCGGTTACACTCCGACACGAGGCGGGTCTGGGGTCCTCGGCCCACGAGGTAGAGCGGAGCCGATTAATCCTGCCGAATCGGCGCCATCACTCATACATTGACCACTGCTGGGTATCCACCGGCTCCGAGTGACCGGTGGGTTTCAATTAAACCCACCCTCGATCTGAGAACGAAGGTGAAAGGTGATGCGGGAGGTTTTTTGGGGAAGCATGGTGGGTCACAAACAAATCTTTAGTCTTGCCACGTCATATATTTATGTTATATTACTTCTTACACCGGGTGAATGACAATTCCACTGTTAAAGCATGAACACTGATGAACACTGATATTCACTATAACAGACTGAATCAAACTGAATGGTTATAAACCCAGAACATACCTGAGAACGAAGATGAAAGGTGATACGGGAGGTTTAGTCCTCCCGCCTCGCACTGGTATATACCCCTGAGTTGCCAGCGATCGCTACTCACTCAATGACAGAAATTACAAACAATCTAACTGCTACTCATTCAAGGATGACCCTCAGTTGACAAAGGTCTGGCGAATTACTAAGGACGATTTACACAGACTAATTCAAGATTGCGTTTGCCAGTAGAGAGTGGAATAAAGGTAGTGACAACTGTGTTTGAAGGTGGGACTTACTGGGAGTGATCCTGAGGGTAAAACGGATGGGAAAAACACGTCTCTCCTGAGATTCTACAAGCGCGGTGGATTTGAATGTTATGTAGCGTAATATGAATTAAAATGGGTTTTTAGGAATGACAATGATGTGCGCAGTACAGCAGCTTGTACTGGCAGCATTATAGCACTTTCATATGCGTGGATGGTGGGATTTTGTATTAATTCATTGTTAAATAAGCTTGTTGTCACGGGTATGTCTTGGATCACTGAGTTCATATTCTGCTGCCACTGTAGAAGGTTTGCTCCCTTGCTAACTTCTGTTTTTGCGAACAATTTGTGTTCGTGTAGTGCTGTACAATACTGTACCCGAACAAAATCAGCCAAGAATACAGTGTTAACAATGTAAAAAGTGATTAGTTACATATACTGTGCTGTACATTCAGCTTTATCTTTATTCAAGACATCTTCAGGTTATGAGACCAACTAATCCCCTACCCCGACAATTGGTGGCCTGATATTGCATCAGGTCAGGTAAGTAACATGTCCCACTAATACCCCACCCGACCTCCATTGCAATTGTTACCACGTGATTACAGTTACATTCAGTTGAGTGGACAGTGTTTGCCTACTCTACAGTAGGTTCAAGACGACAGCATCTAATGGTGTGTATAGTACTGTATATACAGTATAGTACAGTAGTAGTAAACATTATTTTGTTTGCAGTTTACAGTATTGTATGTGCACAGTCTGCCCTCAAGTCTGTACTTTATTACTTTATAAATAAAGCACGGACTTGAGGGTATACTGTCACATTTATAATAAATTTATTTCTGATTATATTTATTTATGAGAGAATTTTTGCAAGATTATTTATTTGTATGTGTTTTGTGTGTGTGTCTACGCACACACATATATAAAATACAGTACAGGTAAAAGAAATAATTGTTCTAAGGGCAAACACATAAAGAGAATATACATTTCTTTGTACACAAGTAAAAATGTACCACCCCCTCACTATGCAAATGTTATTCGCGGATTTGGCGATTCACGGCCATTTTGAGAACCTAACCCCCATGAATTTGGGGGACTCTCTGTATCACTTGAAACTGATAATGTACCAAAAAATAAAAAATATATGTCTTACGTCAGTGTTGTAGGTATCAAGTATGAAGAAGATCTACTGTAATCATTCTTTCTCTTAGCTAAATTCTACTCCCAATAAATTATACAGTACACAGCATTTTGTAAATGCCCGTAAACCTATTTGATCAGTAATCACCAAAATCTGTCTTAAACATTTAAAAAGAAAAACAATGCACTTAACACATTGTTCACTAAATACATTCCATAAATACTCAGTGAAGTTCCAAATCTTCTCAAGAGAAAAATGAACGATTCAAACTCCCTCAGGCTTTATCATTTACATCGTTCAAATAACAAAAAAATATACAGTATTCACACCTAGTTCATCTGTTCTGTTGCCCCAAGCATCAAATGTTCGAACATAAGGTTGGTTGAGCTCACACTCCCTCCCTAACTGGTAGATGTCTGTGACCGCCCGCTGACCAAATCGTGTCAGGTCGCTCCATATTTCATCACGGACCTACAACGATGAAACAAAATATTAAATTACCACACTGTTATGAAAGCTTTGGTGAAACCCATTAACTAATTAGTACAGTACCTCTTCATGTTTAATACTCAATACATTAAGTACCAACTGAATACTGACCTCAAAGAATTATGATTGTACAGTACAGTACTCACATGCTGTGGCAAAACCCGAGTCAAATAAGATGTGAGAAATGCATTGTTGGTAAAGAGATTATCCTGGTATGGTGGTGTCTGGGTGAAGTGTCCCAACTTTGCTCGGGAAAACTGAATGCGGAGGTTCTGTTTAAGATCCTCTATGGTGGCAGGATTGGACACTTTCACCTCACCTGCAGTATCAAATGACAGTTTCAAATGTCTAAAAATATACAGAATACTGTACTCTACTTATATTTTATGTACAATAGCCCTGGGTTATTTCACAAGATAGGGACTGAGAATGTTCACAAAATTTAAAATCAGGATATAAAATTACGGTACAGTCAACCCTCACTTTACGCGGTCCCACTTTACGCGTTTCCACGTTTACGCGGTACCCTGCCGAAACCGGAATGCTCACTTTCCGCGGTGTGTGTACCCTTTTACGCGGAGAGCAGCACGAGCAGGGTGCGCACAAGGTCATCAAAACATTACCGAGTTCTTCACCCGCCACCCACCACAGCCGGCCCAAGTCAGTGATAATGATAGTGAGGATATGGACTTATATGGACTTTGAGGGGTTTGACAAAGAGGCCCTGCAAGCCTCTGTGGTGGATAGTGATACAATTGATACAAGTGATACAGGTGAGGGCCAATAATCTGCCCTCTGCCTCGGAACCAACCCCCCATCCCCGTGTGCCCAGCCATCTTTTCTACTAATGTAAGTGATAAAAAACCTAATATTATTGATATTTCTCTTAATTATTAATTGTGTGTGCATACCATCATAAAATTAAGAAGTTATTTTTACTACAACATAGGTATTGTGTCTGAAAAAGTGGAGTTTGGGGGTCGGCCCGGTCTCTATTTCAATTAATCCCATATATTATGTTGTTCACTTTAAGCGTTTCTCACTTTACTCGGGCCGCTGTGGGTTGAATTAACCGCGTAAAGTGAGGGTTCACTGTACTGTACATGTAATTCAATACTGTACAGGGGGTCCCCGGGTTACGAATGGGTTCCATTCCTGAGGACGTTCTTAAGTCGGAACACATGCTATGTGCATACCTTAATTACAGAACAATGTTTAAAATCCACTATATCATAGCCTAAGTCCTTATATATACATCTGAAATCACTTAATTTAAGATAAAATAAGAATATAGTTAATAAAAGTAAAAAAACAAGACATCAGGTAAATAAAATACCGTACATTTAATGTTTAACCTCATTCGTATCAGCGGATGTTCGTAAGTCGGGGATCCCCTGTATACTGTATGATCTGTATCAAGTTAAAAATATAAGCCTATAATTAAAAAAATATATATTCATATAAGACTTATAAGTTAAATCAATAAGAAATATGCTGTAGATTCTCAGACATATCCTACCTGTCTTTGGATGGGATGCCAAATGCTGGGAGCCTTGTGAAGTGGTTGTCACCCATCGTACACCACTTGCTGAGAGACATCTTAAAACTACACTCAACTGAGGTGGACGTGTAGAAAGCATTTTAAACCGATTCTTGTAGATACCTAAAATAAAACTGAACAGTTAATAAAAACTCTTTTACACAACAAACAGGGGATAACGTTGTACAGTACTATATATGAGGAGTTGCACAGCAGCACTTGTTAAGATCCACTGTGCCCGATAAGGTGATTTTTACACTATTGTACAGTGTTCCTCAGACTGTGACCTTGGAGGCCAGATATGGAGATAACAAGAAATACAGTTTTCCATAAAGGTGAAACCGAGAGAGTCCTATATCTAAGGCATGTCACTTTTGCATTGAGGCTTTCAACCCTCCCAACACAATGCTTCCCCAGCAGAACTTGTTAAGTGCCCAGGACAGAGCCAGCCAATAGCACTCAAGCTACTCCCACCTCTCAGGTCCAATCACAATGCTCCTCCCTACTGCTCACCTCACCACATTACTTTCCCCCCTCCTTTCCCATCTCTTCACCCATCACTCACACCACCATTTCCACACCATAACTGGATTATTATTCATTCCTACGAGTGTTTGCATTATCATCAGGAGTTCATTGAGTGACCACAGTGATGTAGAGGAGCGTGAGTGGGCCAGAGGACAGAAGAGGCATAGAGCTGCAGTTCCAGGGTAGTGGTCATACCCAGTAATTCAGTAATAATAAAGTTCATCTACTAGTACAATTATAAATAAACATTGTGGGGAGCACTTAACCAGCATAATCAGGGGGATGACTACATAATGCTTATGTAATAGTTGAAGTATTGCAATATACATTGTATCCAAGCTTCACTGTGTCAAAAAATTATCGATATCACTATTAGTAAAAAATATACGGTAAAATTAAGGTTGCATAGCATTGACCACATCTTTTACCACTTTTCTTATTTGGTGCTTACCAAGTTCTGCTCTGCAGCAGTGCAATGCCTCAAATATACCTTTCAAATATTAAATAGGAAGTTGTGCTTGTTCATCTATTGGCAATGTTCGGGAATTAAGTTTTCCTTATTACTGTACTAACTGTACAGTACAGTACTGTAGCCTAGATATGTCAATACAGTAGTTCTCTAAGTTACACAAATTACCAGTCCTGATTACAGTACTTTAATTAGTCTTACACCCTGAATATGGATTAAACCATTATTATTCTTTGCTTACATAGTGCATGCATTTCTGAAGGCAACTGTAATTTTGGAAGTAAATGTCAAAGTCTATTAATTCTGATATCAGAGATGAATTAGCCCCTGTATCTCCAATCCAATCATGAAATGTCAAACTCTTATCATTCCTAATCTTCTGCTTAGTAATACTCTAGGTCACTGCCCCCATATAACCAGCAACTTTAGGCAAATTTCCTATAGCTAAAAGAAAACTTGTTTATTTCCCCCAAATATCCAAAACCAGATGTAGGGATTCTAATACCCGTATATCCAGGTTCCCAATTACTGCTGGGTAGACAGAGGCAAATGGTGTAAAGAAACGTGCCCATAATTTTACCCTGCCCAGGGAACCGGTCTTCTCACATTATTTCTCGACATTAAGTCATGGAACTCGTTAACTTAGGGTGTGGCTGTTGTGTTGGCGACAGCGACACCTTAAACAAATTAACGCCTAGGTGGCCCTTGGGCCGGCCATCCTCGTTACACGAGGGGCAACCATCATATTTTTTTGTATATACCTGTAGTAGTTGAAGTGTGTGATGGTATATCCAGTTTGAAAGTTTAATATGTATTCAAGAGCTCTCACTTTGGGCCTTTGGCACTGTATTAGGAATAAAAAATGAGTTTAATCAGTTATTTGGGTAAAATTATAATTTTGGTCATCCATGTATTAAAATATCCATCCTAGCCTAATGTAACCTAACCAACCAAACCTAACTTAATGCAGTGTAACCTATCCTAACCATCCTAACCTAACCATATCATCCTAACCTATCCATATCATCCTAACCATACCATCCTAACCTAACCAAACCATCCTAACCTAAACTAACCCTCCTAACTTAACCAACCTAACTTAACCAACCTAACTTAACCAACTTAACCTAACCATCCTAACCTAACCATCCTAACCTAACCTAATCATCCTAACCTATCCTAACCATCCTAGGTTAATATATAGGACTAACCAGCAAGGGCTGCATAGCGCCGATGCGGTTGTATCATCTGACATCCAGAAAATGCCTCAAATTTCACCATATCATAGTAAGTTCTTTCTGTTTAACATACCGGTAAGGTTAGGTAGGTTTGTTTGGCTTGGTTGGTTAGGTCTGTTCTTCATAGCAACAAATGTTGAGAAGCATTTATTTTAAAAATATTAATTTTTTAACATATTTCCAGAAACTACAACAGTGTCCACTAAAATATAACAATGAAAATTCGGCATTTTTATAATTGTTTTCAATCAATTTTGCTCACGGGTTAGTCCTATATAATTACCTCATCCTAACCTAACCTCTTTCTAACTTAATTGGGGGGCCAACCCCCCCCCCCCTTAAGATTCCCAGGATGACCGAAAGTAAAATAATACCGTTATTTGGGGGGGTAGGTTATTTGATTCAGTAAATTTGCATTGTCACACCGTTCACTTTTAGCAAGTAATAAATATATTTTTCTAGTGTATTTGTGTGTGTTTAGACCGAATATGACCTTAATTTTTGGCGGAAATTAGCCAAGGTTTTTTCGCGATTTTTTTTCGTTTGATGTTTTCCAAAAAAAAGTGGCTAAGCGACTAAAAAATAAAAAAAAAATAAAAAGACACTAGAAAAACAAAAACCTAACCTAACTTAACTGACTCTCACCATATGATGGAATCACCTATTTCTTACCTTATTGGCCAGGTTCTTGTTCGTCGTTACATTCTGGGATTCTTACCCAACGCCCCATATGTTGGTCTTTGCGATATTTACATTGTCTTGCTCTTAGTACACTTTACTGAGGTTGGAAGAACACCATGCGATCGAAAAAATTCTTTAGTTTCTACGATTTTTTTCCAAAAACTCGCAATCAGCTCCATATACTTTAAGTGACATCCATCACAGACCTCCATGGTCGGAACTGAACTTGAATTTCAAAATATGAGACCCAAAATAAAACTCGATTTTGAGTGGGCCATATATACTCTGAATTAAACCCAAAACCATTTTAATTAGTTCCAAAAGCAAAAACGCTTTTGATTGGCCGCGTGACGTGTACGGGTACGCGAGCGTCATGATTTATGAAGAAAAAAGAATTTTGGGGGGAAAAGCTATCTCCGTTATTATACATTTCCGCCGGTACTGTAATAGATGAAATTATCTTATAATTAGACATCTTATTCGAATATGATAATAGATTAGTGGTAGGAATGAACGGTGTGTATACGCAATAATACGGGTCCGACTAATTACCCAAATGTAGCCAAATATAGCCGGAATGAAGTCAAATAATGGTCCTAGATGAATAAATCGGACTGCTAATCACTTCTCGACTAGTATTTGGTGTCAGAAAGTCACAAAAAATTGGAAAACTTACTTTAATCTGAGTTAATAGATCAAGTGCATGTACCTAACCTAACCTAACCTAATCTAACACAACACAACTCAGATTAAATTAAGTTTACCAATTTTTTTTTACTTTATGATACCAAATAATAATCGAGAAGTGATTCACAGCCCGAATTACGCTTGTACGACCATAATTTTACTTCATTGCGGCTACATTTGGGTAATTCCTCGCTCCGTCGGTACATGCAGGCGATCTATTAACTCAGATTAAAGTAAGTTTTCCAATTTTTTGTGACTTTGTGACACCAAATACTAGTCGAGAAGTGATTCGCAGTCCGATTTATTCATGTAGGACCATTATTTGACTTCATTCTGGCTATATTTGGCTACATTTGGGTAATTAGTCGGACCGCAATAATACCTTTGATTCACCACGCAAAGGCCTCAAGGTTATCATGAGGTTGACTTAAATAATTCTATCTCTAACATTAGATTCTTTCCTCATATTAAGCACTTTTTGGACAGTCTAAGGTGATACAAGGGTTTATTTTAAATTTTTCAAGTTTGTTAATGCCTTTCCTCTCACAAAGGACCAAGGCTGATACATGATAATCTATCATATATTTTATGCAGTCCACCTGACTTATTGTATCTTGAACTATGTAATTACTTCATTGAATCAGGTGTGCTTGAGGACATTCTTGCTGTTTATCCCAAATTTGCTAGCCCACACTGATTAGTCTTCAATTAGAATATGACTCCAATGTATGTGATCCACTGACCTATATATGCTGCTGGTGAATGTGATGTATTTCTTTGTGTATGAACCTCTGTCCTGCGTGGCAGTGAACAGTGGCATTACCCACATGAATCTGACCTCTATATAGTGTCAATGAATATGATGCATTCTTTGTGTACGAACCTCTGTCCTGTATGGCAGTGAAAAGTGACATTACCCACATGAATCTGACCTATATACATTTATGGTTGTTAATGAATATGATGTATTCTCTTTGTGTGTGAACCTCTGTCCTGACTGAATTACTCAGAATAGGCAAACTGTACTACAAGCTCTGCCAATAAATTTGTTAAATTAAAAACTTATGCAGTCTTTACTCACCTGAAACGTGCCGATCAGTGGTGAAGAGGATAAAAGTAAAAGTAAGATAGATAATACCTGTGATCCAGTGTTGCCATCGAGGTAATTTAAATCCCGCTAGACAGGCGGCAGGCCTAGAAAACCCGCTAGATTGGAACCCAAAAAGCTAGCTATTTCTTGCATGCGACATGACGTAAATATAACCAAGAATTAAAAATTTTTTTTTCGAAAAACACACTTTTTACTTTTTTTTAACTTTTATCCTCTTCACTGATCGGCTCGTTCGCCTCTTGGGCGATCGGTCACGTCTCTGCTACGCACTGTTGGCAAGTACTAGGCATGTTTAGTGGATTTCTCCCCTACAAACGCTGTTTGTCGCTGAGTAGCCGACCCCGCGAATTCCACAGTGTATGCCTCGTGGTCTAGGTCAACCCGCGCCGCCCACGGAGCAGGGGTCAACTATCTACCCATGCCTACCTCCGCTATAAAAGACCTGACCTCGTGGTGACCTCTCTCTTTTCTACCTACACCAACCAGCAAGCAACACTTCCTCCTCCTCCGCCTGCCTGGCGGTCCTCGCTCCCGCCGGATAGCATGGCAACCCACAAGCTAGTCCTCCTCTGAGCACCCTCACTAACCAGCTCTCTTCTTCTAGCTACAGCCGCAGCAAGCAACACCTCCTCCTCCTCCACCGCTGCCTGGCGGCCCTCGCTCCCGCCGGCGAGCATGGCGACCCACAAGCTGTCCTCCTCTGAGCATCCTCACCAACCAGCTCTCTCTACATCACGCTTGTAACCACGCTGCCACTTCCCAGCACCAAGCTGCATTGTACATCCAATACAACATGTATACAGAGAGCACATTGTGAGTTTCCTTTCTCCATCCCATCCTGAGTGTGAACCCAAATATCCCATACCCCACACATGCACCGGCTCCTTAATGTACCTGAACCTGCTCCAGTGTTGGTCAAGTCTGGTCTTGAAAGAGCTTACACTTGGTGCCGTCACAACACTTTTTTGGCAGATTGTTCCAAGAGTTCACAACTCTCACTCCGAAAAAGTTTGCCCTCACAGTTTTCAATCTTGAGCTGTGACCCTTTGTAGGGCGAGCATCCGCCAGCTTTCGACAGTGTACCCCACGAAAGGCTGAAAATCAAACTGGAAGGGTACGGAATTCAGGGAAATGTCCTAGCGTCGATAGAAGACTTTCTACATGACAGCAAGCAGTGTGTGGTGATTATGGCACGAAATCATCATGTACTTTTACTTTTATCCTCTTCGCCACTGATCGGCTTGTGAGCCGCTTGGGCGATCGGTCACGTCTCTTTTCATTTATCTTCTTCACCAAAAGATCGGCTCGCTAGCCGCCCGGGCGATCAGTCACGTCTATGTCATGCACTGTTGGCAAATACTGGGCATGCACTGGCTCCTGAATGTACCTGAACCTGCTCCAGTGTTGGTCAAGTCTTGTCTTGAAAGAGCTCACACTCGGTGCCGTCACAACACTCTCTGGTTGATTGTTCCAAGAGTTTACAACCCTCACTCCGAAAAAGTTTGCCCTCACGGTTTTCTGGACTTGCGGCTTCTTCAATCTTGAGCTGTGACCCCTTGTGGGGCGAGCGTCCGCCAGCTCCAAGTAAGGACACTCAACTGAGTAGTGCCCCCTGAGATGCTTATACACCTCAACTAGGTCCCCCCTTGCCCGTCTGTAATATTAAGCAAGGCAAGTTCAGGCGCTCCAATCTCTCAGGGTAGCTGGGGTGCCGAAGTGCAGGCACTAGACTGGTGGCCCTCCTTTGAACATTTTCAACCAACTGACAGTCCCTAGCATATCTCGGGGACCAGATGGGGTGAGAGTACTCCAGATGGGGAAGCACTTTACTCCTGAAGATCGTTACGAGGGACGGATCGTCTAGATATCTGAACGACCTTCTTATAAGACCCAATAATTTATTTGCCTGATTTACTTTCTTCTCACAATAGCCCGAGAACTTCAGCTCATTGTCAACATACACACCTAGGTCCTTCTCACACACAGTCTCAACTAGTGTAGTTTCTTCATCTCGTTGGCGTCATCGGCAAACATTTGTTTGGAGGAGTGTACAACGTTAGGCATGTCATTTATGAAACAAACAAACAACAGTGGGCCCAATACACTGCCCTGTGGTACCCCACTTGTGACAGGTACAGATGACGAATTCGTGCCATTAATCACCACACACTGTTTGCGATCATGTAGAAAGTCTTCTATCCACGCTAGGACATTTCCCCGAATTCCGTAGCCTTCCAGTTTGATTTTCAGCCTATCGTGGGGTACACTGTCGAAAGCTTTGGCAAAATCTAGGTAAATATTGTCGATATTACCACCCCGTTCCAGAATATGGGTCCAAATATCCAATACCTTGAGCAATTGTGTTAAGCAAGAGCGCCCCGGCATAAAACCGTGTTGGCAATCTTTTACAAGGTTGTTTCATATTAGATGTTCCATTGCGGCATCTCTGATAATACTCTCAAGTACTTTACATATTATGCTGGACAGGCTCACCAGACTTAGTCCCAGCTGTGAATGGGGATATCCTCAGCTTGGCTAGACAGACAGGCTTTGATGAGCTGGAATTAGAGGATATTGAGGACGTCCTGGCATCCCATACAGAAGAGCTCACCAACGAAGATCTGCAACATCTAACAGAACACAGTCCTGTTGAAGACGACGACGACGAAGAAGAAGAACCTCAACGAACGCTAACTTCCAAGAGGATGGCAGAATCGTTCAACATGTTCCAGCAAGCAATGCAAATCCTTATAGATGACGACCCAAACAGAGAGCATAGCTCAAAGGTTCAACGCAGCATTGATGACAGTCTTGGTTGTTACACTGAGATCTATAAAGAGAAGAAGAGTAGCACCAAGCAGTCAACACTGGAGTCATTTGTTCGTTGCAGGACGGCAGAAGCAGCTTCTTCACAACAAATGGCAGCCGAGGCGGAGCAAACAACAATGGAGGAGGAGCAAACTTCAACGGAGGAGGAGCAAACAGCGGCGGAGGAACCTCAGTCAGCGCAGGAGGAGGAGGAGGCAGCTGCAGTCTCAGTGACTCACCACTCGCCTCAGCTCCCGTCTCCTACGCTTCACTACCCACCTCACACTCGCTCCACCACCTCAGCCCATCGGTGCGTACCAACACAAACTTAATAGTTATATATCTATATAATATTTTCTATAGAAATGGCAATGATTTTCTGTATATGTAATGTTTTTCATGGGGCAAAGGGAGGCTCAGGAACGTAATTCCCGTATTTTATCTATTTCTTATGGGTAAAATTGATCCACTTAACGTCGTTTTGTATAATGTCACGTTTTTAGGAACATAACCCCGACGTTAAGCGAGGACTTACTGTATAGGTATACAGTAGTGCACTAAGGTAGTATAAGTTGCAATTTGTGGTTGTGCCAATTCATGCCATTTCATGGAACCGATCTCTCGCGAATGGCAAGGGTCTACTGTATATATTTTTCAAACATATTTATTTTGTATGGAGGTCTGAAGAGGTCAAAGAGGAAAGGAAATGACCCACAATCCAGTCCCCATAGAAAATATTTGAGTCTACCTTCGGGATCAACCACCTGAGCAAGGTGTCACACATCACACATGGGTTGAGATAAAATAGGCTATTCTTCTCTCATGGTCTGGATACTGGTGAACATGTAGAGTTTTTGTTATGAGTCAATGGTAATATGGTTATACTGCTAGTACAGGTACCATACTACCACCTCACTGGACATCAATTACACACTGCCTCTTTAATGGGGATTTAGACCTACCTGTAGTACCAGCACCAATGAACAACTAGTCCAGGATGGTAACTTCACCATCCTAATGAAAAATGAGGTAACTACTGTATAATATGGTGTTCAAGAGGAATATCAGTAATGTCATCCAATGAATAATCTGGGAACCACAACGTACAGAGGTAATGAATAACACGACATCTCTCTCCACATTTGTTTGTATTGTAAAGGATTATCTGAGGTTGTATATGATAACAGATTTTTACAATATCCTGTAACACCACCAAATACAGTATAAAGTTCTGTAATTTGAGATCCAATCCTCAAATAAAAAAATGTTATTCCTGTACTATGTCCACATCCACCACAAAATGGAATAATAAGTGTGACAATTAATTATAGAGACTAAAGCAGGCATTTTTAATTATTGCATATGCTTTAACTATATACTACATGACTTTAAGAAACCATATTATTGTGACTTCAAATATAAAGAAATCATTAGCTCTCAATTTACACAAAATAAAATTCCCAGGCACGGAACTGACCCATCACCAAACATAATAAAATCTAAGACTATCATTAACTAACTCATTACCAATATGCTCCACAGTGTAAGATATACATAATTTTTTTTCCTACTTATCAGTACTGTTCAAACATAGAACAGCTTGACAAAACACAACATTTAAATTCACCACTAATTCCTTTTAAAATGAGTTAATTTCAACTTTTTTCTACTAATATTTTCTCAAGCCACCACTAAGGAACAATACAGGGTGTCCACATGAACCCTTGATAACTCTGAACAAGCATAACTTCCAAAAGGGATTGTATAATTTTGTGCAGGTTTTTGCATATTGTTAAGCAACATTAAAAGTTTATTACATCAAATTTTTTGGTGTGTGTGTGTTCCAGGTGACTGCAGGTAGCTGAGCAACCCCAAAATCAAGAAGCTGAAAATGAGGACACGCCAGGATTCAAAGTTGTACTGTATAGCTTTCAAGTGGACACCCCCTACAGTACAAGAATAAGCAGTGGCAATATATCTCTTATCTACTACAATTATTAATGACAACAATCAACATAGTTATTATATTCATCAATCCCATCACTGTTGTATTACAGACTCTTCACCATTTAACTACCTTACTCTACAATCTACATAGTGTCATTCTAGTAAGTGTGATGACAATTTCTACATATGCACACCAAGTACAATTCTGTTATCACCTCCTTAAGATATTTTAGTGCAGATTGTCTTGACCTCCGTGTAGAACTCCATGGAGTCGACCGTGCCTTCACGACCTATCCCACTGCCTTTGACTCCTCCAAAAGGCATATCAATATCTCGTATAACCCAGCAGTTGGTCCATACAGTCCCCACCTTTAAAGGATAAAACATATATTGATGCGAATATATATTCAGAAAGATATACATACAGTTCTGTATTTGTATAAAATCATATAGAATATATGAAATGTCTCTCCCTAAAGGAGAAAAGAAAAAAAATAAGGCAGAGACATAGAGGCATGTTTTTGGGATGTCACGCACCACCAACACGAGGGGACATAACTACAGGCTGCCAAGTTATCATATAGAGTGAACATAAGGAAATATTTCTTCACACAGAGGCTGGTAGATCAATACAACAGTCTAACAGCTCAACATGTGGAATTAAAAGCAGTAATGGGCTTGAAAATAACCCGAGACGAAGTTGTCAAGAACAATAGAGGGAGCCTGCACAGGCCACGAGCCTCCTACCCTTGGCATGGCCACCACTAGTTGGGTGACCATTAGGCAAATAAGATAATTCTGGAGAAAGATGAAAAAAACACAAAACTTATGTCATTGAACTAGTATATGATAATATTGTACTGTAATAAATATGAAAATTATCATGCAGCTTCTAAATATATTTTGAAAATAAATTAAATTAAAAAGAAATACATTTTGACACCACAAAGCTACTCAACAAAAGTGAGTTTTGTTTCTTAGTTAAAGCTGTATAATTGTAGTTCACTAACTTTACAATTCAAAAGTCACATCTCACCTTCAGCTTATGAGCCATACGATGCGCCAGTCCTAAGTTGGAGGTCCACACTGATGCACACAAGCCAAACGATGTGTTGTTGGCACGAGTAATCACTTCTTCCTCAGTGTCAAAGGGAACAACACATGTTACTGGACCAAAGATCTCTTCTTGCATACAGCGGGAGTCATCACTCAATCCAGTGATAATAGTTGGCCTCATGAAATATCCCTAAAATAATGGAGAAGCCAGGTTTCAAGTGGATGTTTAATAAATATGGGAAGAATGGTATATTATACTGTAGTATAACAAGGGAAATGCGAATGGTGCAAAATAACCAACCATTGGTGATAAAACCGAGTTACAAGAAATACTTTCCCACAGGACACTTCAGGTTCATTTGGACCACAATCAAATAATTCAGATTACCACATGATCATTTGAATCAGTACATCATTTGAAACACAATAGGAACATTTGTATCGCTATATGTAGGGTCATTTGGATCACTATATGTCGGGTTATTTGGATCGCTATAGGATCAGCAGATTCAATGCAGCAAAATTTAAGCCACTATTGGATTGGACATACTCATTTAAAACACCATGCGATTCCTGGACCTAGCATGCTGTACTGCGCAGCTCATTGTCATTCCTAAAAACCCGTTTTAATTCATATTACGCTACATAATATTCAAATCCACCGCGCTTGTAGAATCTCTGGTGCGTGTTTATCCTCGCGATCCCTCAGTAAGCCCCGCCTTTGTGAAGACAGTTATCAATGCGTTGTTTATTCCACTTTCTCCTGGGAAGCTCAATCTTGAATTAGTCTGTGTAAATCAACCCAAGTAATTCGCCAGACCTTTGTCAACTGAGGGTCGTCTTTGAATGAGTAACAGTTAGTTTGTTTGTAATTATGGTCATTGTGTGAGTGGCGATCACTGGCAACTCAGGGGTATATAAACTCGAGCTGGTGAGGAATCAGCGTTCCCTGACGCTGATTCCCGTTTATCTCCAGGTATGTTCTGTGTTTCCTAGCCATTCAGTTAATTCAGTCAATTGTAGTGATTATCAGTGTTCACCAGTGTTCATGATTTAACAGTTGAATTGTCATTCACCCAGTGTAGAAGTAATATAACGTAAATGCGTCTGTCGTCTGGACAAGAGAGTTTGTTGGTGTTGTCATGTTTCGGTTCCCTGACGCTGATTCCCGTTTATCTCCAGATCAAGGGTGGGCTTAATTGAAACCCACCGGTCGCTCGGAGCCGGTGGATACCCAGCAGTAGTCAATATAGGAGTGATGGCGCTGATTCGTCATGATTAATCGGCTCTACTCTACCTCGTGGGCCAAGGACCCCAAACCCATCTCGGGTCGGAGTGTAACCGACCACAACAACAGTTGTTAGAGGCGCCAGTGTTATACCCTGGGACAGGCCTTGGAATTATGGTCCACAGTGTGGTTGTATGTGTTTTTTTTACCAGTGTGTTTTATAAGAAATAAATCAATGAAGACATGTTATGGTTTCACCCTTCTTTACCCTTATCGATCTGATCAATGGAAAACCTAACCCAATGCCTAGTCCGCTCTGCCCGCTACCTAACGAGCTACATGCTGTCCAGAGGGGGTCTGGTGGCAGCGACCCTTAGACATTAAGATTAGAGTTAAATTATCCCCTTAGATTTAGTGACCCCAGATCTGGCAGTATAATGCATCCTTCTGTCCTGCTCATTTATTGCAAAACATCACTTCAATTTCTGAGATTTTTTTCTTAACTTCTGTCAACCACCACATGTTTCACCCCTGTATGTAATGATCTTGTAGTCAAAGAACCAGTGGGCATATACAGTATAGTATAGCATTTATTTATAAGCTTCTCCTATTATGATGCTGAATGACTGAAGTGGTGAGGATCCCCCCATTCTTAGCATTCTATGACCTCTCCTGTTTAACCTCAGATATGGAGGAAAAAATCTAGTCCAATAGAAATAGAAAATATCTATAATCTAGTCGTATTTGTTTGCATGACAAATATTCAGTCTTCAAGCAAGAAGAGGGTAACTTATTTTCTCAAAAGATGCCATCAATATCAGTTGAAAAATTAATAAAATCTCTCTTCATTGACAAATGGATACGGCTACTCCACAGTCGGTACTTGTTAAGGCATCATCCCTAGTCTAGGTGTATGGGACAAAAAATGCATAAAAAATTAAGTTCTAGGATGGAGACTTGAAAATGGGTCCTAATAGAGCAGTGTGGATATAGTATAATGTAGCTAAGCATATTTTAATACACATGGAAGCAGTGTGATCAGCACCACACTTCCTCAACTGTAAAGTTAGGTACCCACTCACAGATGGGTGAACTGGATTATCCTGATGCACATACAGTGACAGACAACACTTGGCCATGAAAAAAGTGATGTATTTGCTTGCCCGCTACACCCCTGGAGACTTATTTATTGAATGTAAATCCCACCTATGAGTTCAAAAACAATTACTACTTACATTCTTGTTTTCCTCTGAGAGAACACAGCTATCAATGGTCTCCCCACACACTATTGTGCCACCATCCTCTATGGCATACTTAACATAGCAGCGAACTTTCTCAAGGTGAGGTTTAGAGTTGAGTGCCCCCATGAACACACTCTCATCTGATGGATTTCCTACCCGCAGCTCCCTGTAAAAAAATTAGTATCAAATAAATATACAGTATCTTAACCCCTTGTGTATGGGGTCACCTCTTAGTAAAACAACATCGTCTGGTGTTGGCCAAATAAAATATTAAAAATGGTGTCCCCATACTGAAGGGGGTCAAGGCATACTGAATAATAAAATTTTCAAATGGCACTGCACATGCACATTCTGTCCTCCACACATGCACATACTGTACTCCACACACGCACATACTGTACACCACACATGCACATACTGTACTCCACATATGCACATACTGTACTCCATCTACTCCAACTTATTCAATGGAAATTAATACTAACTTGGTCACAGCCACAAACTTCTCTAAAAACTCTTCATAAAGTGATCGCTGTACAAATATCCTTGAAGTACATAAACACACCTGGAATAGGGAAAATAGATAATTCAGTAGTGTACCTGACAACTTTGTCAGCTGTCCTTGGTCAAATTAATTTACTGTTTACCATTGTTATATACCTGCAATGTCTAGGCACAAAGAAAACTATACTCCCACAATCTATGTACACCGTGTACAGTAGTACCTATATATATTGTCTATACTCATGTTGAACTGTATAACTATAGGTACATAGTTTACTGTATATACAGGCCTATCCAATTGTAAACCTTTTATGACAAGTTTACCAGAGTTGTAAAAGTACTGGACTTAGTTACTTAAGTAAAAGTTACATTGTTACATTGGCAAAATATTACTCAAGTAGAAGTAAAAGTATCCAAATGTCAATGTACGCAAGTACAGTACAAGTAAAATGTATCTCATTTTTAAGGTACTGAAGCACTGAAAGTAAAAGGTTACAGCAAAATTATTATTTGTCTCAAATATTAAAATAAATCCACAGTAAATTAAAAAAAAATAGTAACTAAAGATAAAAATAAGAGACAGCAATTACAAACACCTGTCTCAGATGTTTCAACTACAGAGAAATTTCAACTGGAATAATTTTGATTGGTTTTTATTTACTAGGAATATAAATGAATTGGCTGAGAAAATAATGACTTTAACAATGATTAATTGCAATGATAGCTGATCACGAAAGGCATCAAAAACACTTCAAATAATATCACCAAGATATAAAAAATAAAATGTTTTTTAATTTCTTTCACCTAAATTTACTGTAACATTGCAAACAATGACATTTCTGAACCTGACACACACACACTGACCTTTAAGTGAAATTGACAAAAGCTATCCCATTTTGCTAAGTGTGTACAGTGCCGGTAAACTTGAGAGATTATGCTGTAGCTTAGAGGTTTTGGCTTTAAGTGATAAAATTGTACAATCACTTAACCGAGTTTCAATAAGCCTTTCATACAAAAATGTGAACAAAATGTGTAATTAAGATATACTGTACCAACCTGTCCTTGATTAATGAAGGAGCCCCGCTTAAGAGAATTTATACAAGACTCCAAATCACAGTCACTGAACACGACAGCAGCATTTTTGCCACCCATCTGCAAATAGTTATACTGTACAGTGCTGTACTTAAGTGATAAAGATAAGAATCATTCTGTACATATTCCTACTTAATTAGGGTTCTGAAGATCAACAACATTCAAGTAAAGGTTCTCATCACACACGAGTTACTGCACCGCGTGACCTCACAAGAGACCCTCCCCTGTCCTCAACTGTAAACTTTAATTTGTATGTTCAATTCATCTTCCTTCTCCTTTCAGTAATGAAAGCTTTTGCTAAGCGATCCACCCACCCCATGTCTTTGTATGTAATAAGTCATTTCTGTCCAATGTATATTTTTAGCCTTCAGGCAGCTGAACTTTTTCAATAATCCATTAATTACTATTATTATTGTTATTATTATTATTATTATTATTATTATTATTATTATTATTATTATTATTATTATTATTATTATTATTATTATTATTATTATTATTATTATTATTATTATTATTATTATTATTATTATTATTATTATTATTATTATTATTATACACATTAACACACACTAACATACATACACAAAAACACACACTGAATTAGTTATGGAATGTCAGGTAATCTGGTCTACTAATTGCCTTGTACTATCTGGTGTTCCCTCTAACAGGTACCTTGTAACTCTTGTAGTAGGTCATATAAAAAGGTGCTTCCCTATCTGGAGTACTGTCACCCCGTCTGGTCCCCAAAATATGCTAAAGACTGTCAGTTGATTGAAAATATCCGAAGGAGGGCCACCAGAGAGGTGTCTATACTATGGCACCTCAGTTATCAAGAGAGATTAGAACGCCTACAACTGCCTATCTAATACTACAGATGGACAAGGGGTGACCTAATTGAAGTTTATAAACATCTCAGAGGGCACTACTGCTAAGTCGAGGGTCCATACCTGGAGCTGACGGTGGCCTCCTCCCCAAGGGGTCACAGCTCAAGGTTGTAGAAGCCAAAAGTCCAGAAAATTGTGAGGGCAAACTTTTTTTGGAGTTACAATTTATTGTAAACTCTTGGAACTTTCTGCCAGTGTGTGTTGTGACAATACCGAGTGTGAGCTCTTTCAAGACCAGGCTTGACCAACGCAACACTGGCACAGGTACAGATACATTCAAGAGCCGGTGCATGGCCAGTGCTTGCCAACAATGCATAACAGAGATGTGACTGACCGCCCAAGCAGCTAACAAGGAGATCAGTGGCGAAGAAGATAAAAGTAAAAAGTAAAATTTGTTTAACTGTACTTTATAGTCACACAAACACTAAATGGGTTTTCTAATTATTTACCAAAATATAGCACACTCTATGAATATCAATACCAACTCAACCGATAAAAAGCAACCACCCTTTCAAGAGAGAATATAGGAGGTAATTTACTGAGTTCCTTTAACAAATCTATCGAGGTTAAGTCTGCTGAGGACTGGGCACATGGTGTGTGGAGGACATGAAAATGTCATATAGCACGTGAGATGGATGCGATAAGGTATGCTTAGTTGCTGTTTATCTTGTTAATTCAATTAGTGTTAGTTATACTGTATGTGAATAGCCCATTCATATGATTACTACTATTAATATGTTGACAGAGGCTATCACAACACTAAGATACACACACCCCCGTCTTGCCTGGATGTTCGAGTCCCAGCTGATGTAGAGGCATTATGGGTACAGGTTGTGCCACGGGCCCATCCACGCCACACTGCTTCTATCATATACTATGTGGTATACCATCCACCTCACTCACCCACCAGTGACACTCTTATCAATCACCTCATTACCACCTCAGAGTTAGGTACCCATGTGCCAAGCTAGTATTACGCGGGGCTGACAACGAAATTGACACCACTAATATCCAGGACCAGCTGTCACACTATCACAAGTTTTGAACTTCCCCACACACGGTCAAAATACCCTTGACCCTATTTTAACTGACTTAGCGGACCAGTACCAACCACCACACCCAATGCCTCCTATCGAGTGTAGCACACACCTACCAGTGCTCTGGTCTCCAGCTGCCACTACCAGCCAAATACAGAGACCCTACATCAAGACCTACAGGTCGATTACTGACTCTGCAGTGCGTCTCTTTGAGCAGTGGATAGTTCACCATCCCTGGACTGAAGTACCTAGTGAGGATGACGTGGATACCAAAAGGATAAAATATATCAACACCACCACGGAAGCTCATCACCACTTCTTCCCCGAGAAGTCTGTCAGATCACACCCAGGTGACTTGCCCTGGATCACACCTCGGATCAAAAGACTTATGCAACAGAGAGACAGCGCCTTTTATCTCAATGACCACAACCGCTACAGGTCCCTTCGCAACTAAATCATCCGCGAAATACGCACCGCAAAGAAGCCCCACTACTCTGTACCCAACCAAGTTGCAACACCTGAAGCAGACCAACAACAGTCAGTGGTATGGTAAGCTTAAAGAACTCTGTGGACTAAACAATAAGACACACTCCCTCCCCTTCCTTAGCCATCTCACTAATGGTGAAGCAGATGAGCAATCAAACAACCATTTCGCAAATATGTGCCAGACACTCCCCCGGCTTGACACAACCAATCTCCCTGCTTATCTATCAACCCCCTTTCCCACTGACTTAGTAGAAGAATTTGAAGTTGCAAAACGTCTGGACAAACTGAAGTTAAAGAGCTCCACCACCCCCATTGACTTACCAATCAAATTCTACAAGGAGTTCTCCCCGGAACTAGCTAAACCCCTCTGCTCCATCATCAATGCTTCCCTCAGCCAAATAAGATGCCCAGCTGACTGGAAGACCTCATATGTGTCACCAGTGCCCAAGTCAACCAGCCCACAATCCTTAAATGAGCTACGACCCATTGCAATCACCCCAATACCCAGCTTAATCTGTGAAAACTTTGTGTTTGACAGGGCTTATTGCAGGTGCCATAGATCCTCGGCAATATGGCAATATGAAAACTTCCTCCACCACTCACTGTCTTGTCAGCTTTCTCAACTACATATACCGCCATCTGGAAAAACGAAAAACGTCTGTGGCTGTCGCTTTCATTGACTTCACCAAAGCATTTGACATAGTCGACCATGATTTAATCACCAGCAAAGCTATAGACCTCGGGTTTCGAAGAAGTCTTATACCATGACTTACAGACTTCCTTAGTGACCGACACCAAGCCGTACGCTTCCAAGGAGATGTGTCTACTTTTCAGTCACTCACTTGTGGCACCAAGATGGGACCGCTCTGCTTCCTTATGCTCATCAATGAAGCCCTAAGAGAAACCCCTGCTCGCTGGAAACATGTCAACGACTCCACCATTGGGATCAGTGTCAACAACTCCGCTCCCGACTGTACAGCCCTCCTGGATTTATTGAACAGTCTCTAAAATTGGGCCACTAACAACCGCATCACCACCAACCATACCAAGACCATGGTTATGCACATCAACCTCTCCTCCGACGTTGTCCCACCCCTTCCATTACTTTAGGCCCCAACACACTCCAGGTTGTAGGCTCCACTAAGCTCCTCGGCATCACTATAGATAATAAACTAAATTGGAAAACGCTCTTCAGTGAAGTTGTCAATTCCTCCAGTTTCCGTCTCCACCTCCTCCGCCGACTCAAGTCCCTCGGAGTTCCTGTGCCAGAATTCCTCAGTGTTTACTCAACATTCATACTTCTCAAGCTCACCTATGCTTCCCCTGCCTGGTCTTCCTCCTTAAATGCCACACAACGCAAACACATTTGTTACATTTGTACAAGTCATCTCAATACATTTGGATAAACTACTAAAAGCACAGAAAACGATGTATGACATAGTCCCAGGTAATCACACCAACGCAACACTATACCACCAATTTTTTCTGCAGCAACAGGATCTTGTCGTTCATTTTTATTGTGTTGGTGAAACTGTGCAGATGTATGAACACTTTAAAAACCAAGTTAAGAATTACCATCAGCAAGTCCCTATCATGGTGTGTGAACTTTGACTCGGTCATATCGGTTCAACAAAGATTTTTCCATGATTTTGACCTCATTCTGTAGATTATTAGCTTGTTAGCTCTTTGGGCAATTGGTCTATCCAGTGTTAGTTGATTTAGGTCATATGATTTGAACACATCTTGGTTCCTGAAATCATCTCTGTCTGTGTCTCTCTAACTACCCCCCCTTCTAAGCTTGTAGAGCTACCCAGCTTAATGGTTCCTTTGAAATCTTGAAATCACTAACTTAAAGGTCACTAACCCTGGTACACTGATAACAAGTGGCCCATATAGGTATCACACGGTAATGTTGTGTTAATAATATCTTGAGTACAAAAACTAATTAAATCTAGTCCCTGCAGAGTGATATAAGAAGTGATGGCTGATGGCTTCTCAACACCAAATGGCCTTATCATCAACAGATCCCCACTGTGCTACTATGAAACAGTTCAGTAAAACCCATGAATCTTTGACTCAGTGTAACAACTCATTACAGACGCATGATCAAAAATTTTAGAATGTGGGGGATAATTAACAATCTATAACTTGATTTTACCAATGCATCTAAATGTACTTTCTGAAAGGCTGAAAATTAAATTGAATAGATACAGAATACAATTTAGGAAAATGTCCTTTTATGGAGTAGCAGAAGAAGCAACAGGACTTTTGTTAGAGACTGTACTTGTGACAATACACCGCTACAAGGTAGAGTGCTACGACAGGTGGTGTTTTATAAGCTGCAAGGCAGAGTCTGTTCTCTAATCCATATTTTATCTAAGAAAGTCAAACTCAATTATACAGTACCTTCATTCCATGACAAAAAACGAGTCCTTATGTTTCTCCCAACAATAATGAAAGTTATGTAGTGAAGCAGTAAATAAATTTAAACTCACACTAGGGTAGTCATTACAATCACTAAACTGAACAATCTCAGCAAAAAATCATCACTGAATTTTCTGATTGAAAATTACTATTACAGTTTCCATCTACAAACTTTACAACAAGTTTTTTTTTTACAATTCACATAAACCTGATTGAGCTTACTCTTTCCTTCAGTCTCTAATTACCTTGAAAACTGAAATATTAATATAGGTAAGGCATTGATACATTTACCTCTAGTGATAATTTCTTGAACATAGGAGCAGTAGCTTGAGCAATGTGTCTGCCAGTGACTGTGGAACCAGTGAAGGACACCAGAGGCACATCAGGATGGGTCACTAGGGCCTCACCAGCTGAGGGACCCAAACCAAACACCATATTCACCACACCAGCTGGGAAATCTGCACATGATGGAAAAACAATGCATTATTTTCAAACCTCAACATAAAATATCAGTATCCACAAACTTAAAAGTGAAAATAAGATAGGGCTACAAGCATAAAGAAAGTTGATTAAAGAAAAGAGGGTAGGCTTGAATAGTTGTTTGGACAAGTAGAGATTAAACAAGAGTACATACAGTACACCCAAATAAGAGGGACTAGAAAAGACTAGTAAAGAAAAGGAATATAATGATGAACAAAGGCATACTACTGTAATTAGTCAAAAAATAAAAAATCCTTATCATTATTACCATTTTGTGGCCATCTCCCACACTCGCATGAAATAGCCCCCAAAATAAAAGAATGGGAGGTGAAATACAAGAGGGAAAAAAGTTAGGTGGATTTGGCATCCTGTGTACTGCCGGCAAGGCAGTGGGCTCATATATATATACCGGGTATATATATATATATATATATATATATATATATATATATATATATATATATATATATATATCATGTAAATATGAAAACGTGGATAAGATATGATATATGAAACAACTCCGTTGTTTCCATTTTATATATATATATATATATATATATATATATATATATATATATATATATATATATATATATATATATATATTGTACTGCGCACATCATTGTCATTCCTAAAAACCCCATTTAATTCATATTACGCTATATAACATTCAAATCCACCGCGCTTGTAAAACTTCAGAAAACGGGAAACATTGCTAAAGGATAACTCACCTACTCAATGTTACTAGACCATGTGTTGTATTGTACCCAGGTACAGTTATATCATATTAATTGTATGTATTCATAGCATTAAGGAGAACTCAGGGTATCCATAAGATGAATGTTAAAGTCCAGTTGAGCCGGACTAGTGTACTGTAGGACTAAGTGTGGATCAGGGTTTGAAGGTCATACTATTTACGTCTGTGAGCGTGTAGCGAACATAACTTCCACAGATATCATATGAAAATACATGAGAACAATGATCTGGAAAAAGGATAAATGTATCAGAACTATGTGAGGTGTTGGAAGTGACCCAGAAACTATACTTGAAAGGAAATATCTTGTATGCGTCGGTATGAACTTAATACACCTCGTATCCTCACGTGACATATACCCACGACAGGTACAGTGATCAGAGAATCTTATGTCTGTGTTCAAATAGTGCAATGTGTGAGAGGAGGATCCCTCATTACAGTTTTAAGTGAAGTTGATACACCCCCGCCATGAACATTCAGCCTTTGTTTTAAGGTGCGTCATGTACCCGCCTCGGGTGTGACGCGTTGATATTATAACCCAATGAATTTACCCACGAACTAGCAAACCAAGACCTGACCTTAGTGCGCAATTTAGAATTAAAATATGTGTTTATACGGCATGAGTGACAATATACCGAATAGTGTTCAGGTGAGAACCGTAAGAAATAAAAATAAAAATTAAAGATTGGAAACTGTAGGCCTATGCGATGACGAGCGGCAGGGCACTGCCCTCAGTACCCTCCGTTCTACCGTCACCTCAGGTTCCATGCGGTCGGAGTGCCTTGCTGCCCGGCAGCCATTATCCCTATGAGCGTCCCAACAGGTGGTGACTACTCCCAGCTATGCCAGTCCACTGTGAACCTGTGGATTTCCAGCACACCACTCCAAATGAGTAGTAACAAATAAGGAGACCGTGAGAAACTCTGCGGTCGTCACTTGGAGCGACCTATAATACCAGGCGTAGAAATAGTACTGGTATGTCTCTTGGTGAAGCCCTCGTCTTTACCCACCGAGGGCGGTGTGCGAACGAGGTGCCTGTCGTGTATACCTAAAAGTTACAAGGAGTCCCATACCTGCAGGGGTGGAGTGTAACATGTGTGTTGAGATGGTGCTACTATGTATGATAACCGACGGTGCTATATTCCATACAGGTGGAGCAGTCTGATGTGTTAAGGGATAGTGTAAGAAGGAATGACCGAGGTAAGGTGGTCACAGATTGTTATGCAATAAGTAGGTGGATGACACGCCATTAATGTAAGAGTCTGGTGCCCATCTGGGTAACCAACATTTTCGTTGTTCTTCCGAGGAAGACCAATTCATGTGTATGTTTTTTACCAGTATGCTTTATAAGGAATAAATTAATTAAGACATGTTATGGTTTCACCCTTCTTTTCCCTTATCGATCTGGTCAATAGAAAACCTAACCCAATGCCTAGTCCACTCTGCACGCTACCTAACGAGCTACATGCTGTCCAGAGGGGGTCTGGTGGCAGCGACCCTTAGAAATTAAGATGAGAGTTAAGTATTTACCCTTAGTATTAGTGACCCCCAATCGGGCAGTATAATATATACATACAATAAAACAGGCAGAGGTCGCAAAAATTACCAGTAGAACAGCAGGAAATCTGTGGGTACAAAGGAGCATAAAAACATGAAAATGGTGCATATTCTAGGGAAGGTTAGGCTATGAAACCAGGGAGTCTGTCAAGTTGTGATTTTATAAAAGGATATAAAGAATTATTAGAAAACAATGACAGAAACAAGGGAAGGGGAGAGGAACAACAGCAGTAGCAAGGGATGAATACTAATTAAACAGTACAGGTAGTACAGTACCAATAAAATGTCAACCTTGACTTATTGACCTAAAATACTGTACAGTATACCTAAATTCCTAAAACTGTTTAGGATTACTGTACTGCAACACATTAAATTATTTTTTGTTCCTTATATAAGGCTGAAAAAAAAAAACATATTTGTACTAACTTCTAGGAGGTGGTGATAAAAAGGATATACTGTACAGTATTCATAGGAAGGAATTTCAATTTCATATACAGTATAGTCTCGATTTATGCGGATTTGGTTTACGCGTTTGGTCATTTACGCGGCACCTTGCCAGACCGACAATTTTTATTTACACGGTTCATTCCATCATTTACGCGGGAAGCGTGCGCACAAGGTCGCCCAGTCAGCAAAACATTACCGAGTTCTTCACCTGCCACCCACCACAGCCAGCCCAAGTCAGTGATAGTGATAGTTAGGATATGGACTTTGAGGGGTTTGACAAAGAGGCCCTGCAAGCCTCTGTGGTGGATAGTGATACAATTGATACAAGTGATACAGGTGAGGGCCAATAATCTGCCCTCTGCCTCGGAACCAACCCCCCATCCCCGTGTGCCCAGCCATCTTTTCTACTAACGTAAGTGTTAAAAAACCTAATATTATTGATATTTCTCTTAAATATTAATTGTGTGTGCATACCATCATAAAATTAAGATGTTATTTTTACTACAACGTACGTATTGTGTCGGAAAAAGTGGAGTTTGGGGGTCGGCCCAGTCTCTATTTCAATTAATCCCATATGTTCTGTTATTTCGTTTACGAGGACCTCCAGGGGGTTCAATTGACCGCGTAACTGAAGACCATACTGTACATGAAATAACCTACCAACATCCTGAAGAATTTTGCAGAACATGTAAGCAGTAACAGAAGTCATTTCTGATGGCTTAGCAACAACAGTGTTGCCACACATTAGGGCTGGGCCAAGCTTGAAGGTCAGGAGATACAATGGCAGATTCCAAGGACTGATAAGACCAGCAACACCTACTGGTTCTCTTATCGTGTAATTGAAAACACCAGCTTCAGGCTGCACACTTGACCTGTATGATAACCAAATTATCACAACCCATGCTTGTTTTTGCACTTATCTTTATGATCATGATACAGTACTTTCTTTCCGATGCAAATACTTTTGTGGGCGATGTTAATACCCGTACTCAACTATGATACAGCTTTTATATGTAATACTGTACAGAACTGTAAAAGAGATCTGTGAATACAATATAAACTTTGGTATACAGTACAGTACATAATATTAAATATCTTGTGTGTCAAAACTCACGTGTTGAGCTGGTGTGGAATGGTATGAGCAAAGTGTCTGAGGTTGAGGACTGCCCTGGGCATGTCCATGGTTCTGGCCAGCCACACAGGCTTGCCCTGGTCCTGGGACTCTGCCACAGCAAACTCTTCCAGCCTTGACTCAAGAAGGTCAGCTACTTTCAAGAGGTAGTTAGCTCGTCTCTGGGCAGACATGCTCGACCAACTACAGTACACACAAAGAATGATGGACAAACCTTTTGTCTTCCACTTGAATATCACTTAAAACCAAACACAAACCTAAAAAATCTGGCCATTTAAACTGAGCTAAACACAAAGATTGACTAAAAGATTAGGGAAACTTGATCATGGCCAAAAATTGAAAAAAGTATCTATTAATGTGACATCGTTTCATTAACTAATGGCAGTTTTGTATGGTCAACAGTATGCATTTGATAAAAGGCAAGTATACTACAGTACAGGGTTAATATTTAGTAGTTGCCAACACTTACCTCCTGTATATATTGAGTCTTATATAGGGAGAAAGAAGAAACTAACAAATTATTCTACAGTACACTATAGCATTTCCATCGGAAATTTTTATTTTTCAAGTACTGTATATTTTAATCAATAAAATTACCCAAAATATTAATTGTTCAAAGTGGGTAGGGCTTTAAGGAGAAGGGAAAATGTGGGGCAAAATACCAAATAAACAACCTTTGAAACCCTTACCTAACCTGAAAACTATTAAGAATCGCTTTTGAGTTTATGGGTCCCTCTTCATCTTAGTACCGAAAACAATACCATCACATACTAAACACTGAAAACATAATCAAGGTAAGCATTGTATAGTTTTAGGATTTTTAAATGTTAGAAATGTTTTTTTTTTTACCACTACGTTTTCCCTCTACTTCAAAGTCCTGCGCACTTTGAACAAGTAATATTGTTGGTAATTTCATCGGTTAAAATACTCTAAAAATATAAATTTCTTTCAAAAACGTTATAGAATAAATTATTTGTTTTTTCTTTCTCCCTATATGACTCAATATATAGCTAGGTGTTGGCAATTACTAAATATTTACCCCAAACAGTACACCCTTCAGTTTGGATGCGAGGTCTTACAAGGATAACACTCCTTGTCCTTACCACAGTTATGCCTCCTTTGAAGGTAATACTGTACACAAGTGACCCATACTCATGCTAGGTTTGCTTGGAACAGTATGGATAAGAAAGATGCTAATCTGACTGAAATTATTGAGAAAAATGTCATTCCTAGATGAACATACAGAACTTACTTTGGGTATGCTCTCTTGGCTGCAGACACAGCAGCTTCTATCTCCAGCTTGCCCGAGTCTGGCACCTTTGCCCAAACCTTACCAGTGCTGGGGTTGTAGGAGTCTAACAGGCGCTTACATGGAACCATTGTCCCAGCGATGAAGTTGTCTAGCACCATTAACTCATCCATCTTGTCTGAGAATAGTTACAGTACAGTATAAACAAATATGATTTGCAGAAGGAATTCCTACTTCCAAATCAGCCTATCGTCAATAATTACTAAATCATTCATAATAAGGCAATTATTGACGTGATACCCGCTGCCGATTTTTCATAGAAAATTATTTAAAAAAGCCACAATTTCACTGTTTTTTGTAGTGGACGGACCTCTCTTCTGACCCTTCACTGCTAAGCAGCCAGCCTTCTTTCTACTGTTGACGACCTGACTACAACTCGACCTCTCTGTCTACCACTGGCCTTCCCAGAAATCTTTTTTGGGGCAACGCCCCTTGGGGGTCTCCGCCTTTGGAAACGACCACGACTGTCACCGGACTACCTTACGAGCGTTCAGGACTATCAACTCTAGTTAGCCCTCCCCACGTTACCCCAGTGACAACCTTGGCAGCCCAACCACTTACAACATTAGATCATAAAAAGATAGGATGTTCTTGGCAGAAACACAAGTACCTGCCCTAGACTCCTCACCATTGGCTAGCACATAAGACACGAAAATGTAAGGCATAAAATTGCAATATTTGCTAAACATACAAACACCTGACATAAATATAACACCTAAGACGAAAATTAGCTGAAACACAAACATGAGAAAACAGAAGCACTTGGGTTGAGCCCCAAGACCTAGCATTCTACTACTATTTTCCAATTTCCTCGCTTTTCTTCTGCACTATCCACCAACCCCAAGTCCCTCCAAGTTCCACCATTATTCTTCAAGTCCAGTTCCCGCACCACCAATCTACGCACCTGCATCAAGATTTCTTCATACTTTACTTCATCCATCGATCGATCGATCGGGAGATGATCGGAAATGACGTCATGGAATGCACCTGCTGTCAGGAGCCAGCAGCCAACCCACTTGAACACTATCTCCTCGACTGCGAAGTCACACAAAGCTTCCGAAACAGAACTCAAAACTCCCAAGAAGCACACACAACACCAGCGGCCACTCTAACCCGAAAGGCCCAAACAAACCACATTCACCACCTTCTCCGGGTCATCACACGATACCCACCACCCAGATAGCTTAGAAAGTATCCTCTCCCAGCAAGTGCGGACCCCAGTTCGGGGGGCGCGCCACTCCGAAACCGACCACGTCCAAGAGTGGGGGTTGGTGGTAAGCGTCCACTGATCGGGGGTCCGCTCACACTTGCAACCTGCAGTATCCTTCCAAATCTGCAGGTAGGACCACCTCTAATCCCAATCCGGTCTGGCTGCTCCAGGAGCTCCAGCCGGAACCACCAAACGGGCCGCCTATAGGCAAAGGCCCGTGTCGGACTACGGTCCGACAATCTCAACAACAACGACCGGGAGACCATTCTACACTCGGATACCGGCCCAGCAACATCTCTCACAGCTCCTCACCACCCAGCTTCCTCAGAAACCTCCTCGCCCTACAGGACCTCTGAGCAAGCTTCTCCTCTCCTAGTCACTCCTAAGCACTGCACTGTACAACAATATATATACAGAAAGCGCATTGTGAGTTTCCTTCCTCCATCCCATTCTGAGTGTGAACACAAACACAAAATATACCTCACAGTATAAGCTAGGCAGTTGAAGGCGATCTTCTATCTGGATAACCGAGGTGCCGTAATGCAGGCACTAATCTGGTGGCTCTCCTTAATATATTAGAATCCCAGTTATCCAGGCAAACGGTATATTCAACTAACCGACACCAAAATGAAATAATGAAAATACCTCCCAAATCAGCTAGTATCGTAAGTTTGAATACCGCGCGTAACGGGGATGAGCTTCCATATTTATTACTATGATAAACAATAAAATGAATACATAGCAGATCATAAAATACAATAGCACTTTTATGTACGCACAAGGGCTTCTTCCACACTCAAACTGTAACTGGGCGACGCGCAATTCGGGCAGTCAAACAGCTGACTCACAGACGTGTGGCGTGGGCTACAGGGTTGCCAACTCGGATTTTCAAATGTCGCTAGGCTGGTACCTAAAAGTAGCTAAATGTCGCTAAATCTTCCATGGAAAGTCGCTAGCTATTATTCCCCCCCTTCAGTAATTTGATGCAAATAATATTTTCATAATGCCGACTATAATGGACGGAGTATAAATAAAATGCATTATGTAAAAATAAAAATATTATTTTGTTTAAAGTTTAATGTGCACACTTACCTATTATTCAATAGTAATTGCATCCCAGTCCTCTTCGTAGTGTGAACAACTGTAGAGCTGGAAGCATGTGAAGTGCTTGGTTCAGGTTCTCTTGTAACTGTATGCCTCCACAGTTCCTATCTTTCTTAAAATATCACTAGGAAGTTCATAACTTGCACAACAGGTGTTCTGTCTTTTTAACCCATACTCTATTGTAAGAATTGCCTATAATGTCGATAGTTTCATTTTGTTGCGCAATTTTGATTGCACAAAGTTCATATTACTAAATGTGCGCTCTACATCTGCGTTTGAATGCGGAAGAGATAAGGCAGCGAGTGCAATTTCAGCCAGATCATGGTAAGGGTTTTCACCTGTCGCATCTCTCTAATTTACCACTTCTGACCACAATTTTAGGGTGTTAGATGCATGTACGGGCTGACATCAAGTGATCAGGAAATAGACGTGTCCCTCCTTCTGTACCACGACCCATTCAAATGTATTAAACTTTTCTTATTATTTATTGTCCCTGTAACCCCGTTGCTATATAGTATGGCTCGAAATTAGGAAAACTGAGTTTTCATGGACAGTCCAAAAGTATCCAGAAAGTCGCTAGATTTCTGTGGATATCTCTAGATTTGCGACAAGTAGCAAATCGCTCTAAAATGTCGCTAGAAAAAAACAAAAAGCTCTAGATCTAGCTACAAAGTCGCTAAGTTGGCAACCCTGGTGGGCTACTTGGCCGCGGTTACGTATGCCGTGACGTCACATCGGGTGGGAGCTCAGCCAAGCATAAAAAAAATGCTGTTTGCTGTTTATTTTTATTTATTTATTTTTTTACTGGGAATAGCCCACCCAGGCACAGGTCATTGACCCACATCGGGGCCTCGGGGGCGAAAAAAAAGAAAAGAAAAAAAAATTAAAAATAGAAAAAGGAAAAGGTTATATTAATCTATACCACGAAGATGCCGAAAAACCAGTTTTTTAAAGAGAGACATTGTTTGAGTGTGGAAATACAGAAGAAGGCAGAGCATTCCACAGTTTGGCTGTGAGGAAAGAAGGATGTACCGTAATGGGTTACTCTAATGTGTCCGACATCCACAGAGAAATGCTGAGCACGGCGGGCAAGACGTGTGTTTCGAGCCCACAGCCACCCCAGATATGAGAGCATCACTCCAAGTTAGAACGAATGAAGCCCTTAAATACTTGAAGCAATTACTCAGGAATGAAGTAGCTGCAGCATCTGTACAGCATTCCCAGCTTTCGGGAGGCAGCTTTAGCAATGTTGAGGATGTGTGGCTTCCATGACATGTTAGAGGAAATGGTGAGGCCTAGCATATATATTTTAGAGTTTGGCAGAATGATAGCGTCCTGAGATGTGATTGGTGGGAGATCATATAATTTGGAAAATGTGATTAGTAAATACTGAGTTTTATTACTAATGAATTTAACCAAGTTTCTACCTCCCCATTCGGAGATGCTGCACAGATCCGCATTGATAGATGTAATGATATCAGCGCTAGAAACAGATCTAGTTTGAGAGTTAGGGGGAGGGGAAAATGTGAAGAAGAGTGACTAGTAGAATCAATAGCGAAAGAATGGATAAAATTAGTTGTAGTGTGAAGTAAATCATCGATAAAAAGAAGGAAGAGAGTAGGTGAAAGAACAGAACCCTGTGGGACACCACCTTTGGTAGAGAAAGAACGAAAGGTCGATCCCTGGACAACAACCTGCCTTGGGTCGGTTCTCAAGGAAGCTAGAGATTAGAGAACAAAGTAACCCCTGCCGCAACATATATTCACTTCCCACATATACACACACACCGATGTTCTTCATTTTTCTTATATTATACAGTAGTTATATTCTATTTCCTATATTTCTAAGCTGCATTAGAGTATTGTAATTATTTTTCCATAACTCTCATAATTTCATTACAAGTATCAATGTACAGTACGAGGCTGGCGAGTCAGCCACGTAGTTATTAAGGCCGTGGCTATAAACGCCTCTACACACGTTCACTTCTCACACATACACACCCATGATATTCACTTTTCTTGATTGCTGTAGCATATATGCCTATCTTTCTATATTCACCTGTAGGATTTAAGCTTTTCTTAATTTTAGTTTTGTCTAATGGTAGCCCCTGCTGCAATATAGCGGATACCGAAAAGGTCCACCCCCCTCACCCCCCGTCTATTTAATTGCTGCTATGATTGGTTAGTTGGTACCTACAGTATATCTTCCAAAAACCATCGAATACAGGCGCGATATCCAGTTGCGGGTACCCGATAATGGGAAGCAAAGATGGCCGCCATGCGTCATAAGTGAAATTTAAGAAAAATGTAACTATTGATCCATTTGGCCTACAAACATCTTTAAGGGCTTCTTTACCAGTAATTTGGGGACGATAAATTCGCTGGTGACGTTACCTTTACATTTTGATGCTATAATCATGCCTAGAAATCCAAAATGGCCGCCGGAAAGTCTAAAACTGGCAATTATTTACCAAATCATTCAACTTTTTTTCTCACTCCATATTATCATTTTATCTCACTTTGTCTTTCAGTAAGATGTGGAAATGGTGGACGAGAAGCCACTGAAAGTAAAAAAAGAGCTTAAGAAGAATACACTTGCATCAAATGCTTTACACCAACATCAAAGGAGAAAATCAATCCCATTAGCCAAGAAATTTTCAGATCAATAAGAAAAGCTGCAAGAATCCGTCAACCGAGTGGAAAAACTGACTCTGAAAGGTGCAATGAACTGTGTGAAGCTCTTCCAGATGCCATTGTTCATCACCAATATGGTTATCACCGAAAATGTTATCATCGATTCACGCAGACGTCCAGATACAAACAATACCTCACTAGTATATATGCCTATTATCCACTAGTACTAGTCGAAAGCGAAAATTGCCAGTACATGTGTGATGCTGCCCTTAGTCTAATTTGAGATCAGACGAGTCTTATGAGAAGCCCCCTCCCTGGATTCGCAACTGAAGGAAGTACTATTTGATTTCACACAAAGAATGGAATGGTAGACCAATGGAAGTCTACCAGCTCACTGAACAAGACTTTCAAGAACAATGAGGAATTCTTACACAAGCCATTGGTTTTCTTTCCCAGGTAGGGTCACCTCTTAATTAGGGTGGCCGCTACAGTACAGGGAAATCAGGTAAATAGAAAAAGAAGATATTCTGTTAGTTTCTGGACAATTTGGCAGTCGATACAATCAAATATTACACAATAAGAATCAAAAGTGCCCCTAACATTAGTTACATTCAACGCTGTAACAAAATTCCGTTAAAATGGCAGTTGACTGCGTTGAGGCAGACTTACAAAATCAATTATCCCCTTGCCATGCTCTCTCACGTGCCTGGGATGGGAATTGTCTCTTCCTTCAAGTTCATCATGTTTTATATGGTAGTCTTGAACTCTATTCGTCTCTAATTTGGTCAGGGATAAGACGAAAGTAGCCTGTTTTAGTTTTTTTTCTACATCAATATTTTCCTGTGGTAAAATTATGTGAAGTCTTAACTTATAACTTCTGTATTACGTGATATCCTAATTGTAAGCCACCACCATGAAATTTGTCCTTTTAAATAAATGTGTATTGTACTTTTTTACAGGAATTAGTCCACCTAGGCACAGGTCACTGACCCACATCAGGGCCTGTGGGCGAAAATATAATGATGAAAATAATAATACAGTAATAGTAAATAAACATTATAATAAAAATAAAATAATTATTAATAAAAATAAATAAATTCTATAATAAAAAAAATATAATATTAAATACAAAATCAATAATGAGAAACGATACATGTATGTTGTGTTGTCAAAGTAAGAGAAACAATTGAGACCCTGCAATTGTGTGTAAATGAGGCAGAAAGTCAGATCAACAACCTGGGACAATTTTCGTGATGCCATATGGCAGCAGGGTCTACCATTAGACAACACATTATGCTTCCAATATCTTCCCAGGCAGTAGTACCTCACACTGGAGAAAATCCTTGGTTAATTTCCACATACTGTATATCTTTCATCCCATTTGCATATTCTGAATAAATAACGTTTAAGGCTCTGAATACTCTGAGCATTCCTTAAAATTATCACCACACAGTTCATTAACGTTCAATCAACGGTACCTTTTGCAGTTTAATATGAAGACACGTGTTGTTAGACGCCTAGTCACCCCACCGACCACTAAGTTCACCAGTTCACTGGGAAGTCTAGTTGCTAACTGCCTCGCCTTCATCCGCTGGGTGGTGTAAAACTGGGCTTGACCTTGATGAAGTTGATGTCCCCGTCGGGTGAGTTGCTAGATCCTTCATATTAAACCATTTATTTAATGATGTACTCGATATAATAATCTAATCTAGGAGTCAGATCCAACCCCACGTTTTAATTAGTCCTGTTGAATGGAGAATAATGATGTTACAGATATTGTGAAGATATTCATAAATGCATTTGTTGCCGAGGAGAATAACTGTTTTTCTCACATTTTAACTTAACTTTTATTTATGTTTAGTCTTAATGTTGAAACTTGATAAGAAAAGCAGTGGTTGTAATATTGAACTGTAATGAGAAATATAGAAATTACTTTACAGAAAGCTAGTAATGAACACGCGACTGACGTAATTAATAACATTATAAAAAAAAATGACATTACAGAAGCATTCGCTCACTAGCCGTGTTAGTACCGGAGGAAACGGGGAGAACGTTAAAACACTTCTCTGACAGATAAAATATTACATTTATTATATCATAAGACTGTAATACCTAATCTACTTTTTACTTTTATCCTCTTCACCACTGATCGGCTCGTTAGCCGCTTGGGCGATCGATCACAACTCTGTTACGCACTGTTGGCAAGTACTGGGGATGCACTGCCTCGTGAATGTATCTGAACCTACTCCAGTGTTGGTCAAGTCTGGTCTTGAAACAGCTCACACTCGGTACCGTCACAACACTCTCTGGCAGGTTGTTCCACGAGTTCACAACTCTCACCCCGAAAAAGTTTGCCCTCACAGTTTTCTGGACTTGGGGCTTGTTCAACCTTGAGCTCCAGGTAAAGACACTCGACTGAGTAGTGCCCTTTGAGATGCTTTTACACATCAGTTAGGTCCCCCCTTGCCCGTCTGTAGTATAAGCTAAGCAATTGCAGGTGCTTTTAATCTCTCTGGGTAAATGAGGTGCCGAAGTGCAGGCACCAGTTTGGTGGCCCTCCTTTGGACAGTTTCAATAAACTGACAGTCCCTAGCATATCTCGGAGACCAGGCGGGACGACAGTACTCCAGGCGGGGAAGAACCTCGCTCTTGCAGATCGTTACGAGGGAAGGACCGTCTAGATATCTGAACGACCTTCTTATAAGACCTAATAATTTAGTTGTTTGGTTTACCTTCTCACAATTGCCCGAGAATTTCAGTTCATTGTCAACATACACATCTAGTTCCTTTTCACATTGTCTTTATTAATGCGGTTTCTACGTCCCGTTGAGACATATGAAACACCTTCTTACCATTGGTACGTCCCGGGTGCATCCTCTTACACTTCGTGACATTGAATCTTAGCAGCCATTTCTTCGACCCTTCTTGAAGCTCAGAGATCCTTCTGCAGCTCTTCACAGTCTGCTTGGTTCTTAATTTCCCTGAAAAACTTAGCATCGTGACGTCCGCAAACATTTGTATGGAGGAATGTACAGCTTCTGGCTTGCGATCAAAGAAAGTATCCGATCCAAGCTAGGACACTTCCCCGAATCCCGCACCCTTCCAGTTTAATTTTTAGCCTTTCATGGGGTACGCTGTCGAAAGCCTTGACAAAATCTAGGTATACTGTATATTGTCGACTTTGCCACCCTGTTCCAGAATTTGGGTCCAAACATCCAGTACCTTGAGTAATTGTGTTAAACAGGAGCGTCCAGGCACCGTTATGAACCTTTAGCTTTGACAATTTATTTCTTATAACTACTTCTGAGAACACAATGTGGGTCAGCACTGTGTCAAACCGTCTGTCCTCAAACACAGGAAGAGTGTTCGCATCCTTCCTTGTGAACACCGCGGAAAAGAAACTGTTCAACGCCTCCGCTTTGTCCTGGTCAGAATCTGCGTAACTACCATCTTGAAGCCTCAGGTCCGATATGCCTACTCGCGCTTTTAATTTCGACTTTGTTTAGTTGTAAAAGCACCTTTGGGTTTGACATGACCTCACTTGCAATGCAGGTAGTAGGCAGCCATCAAACAGAGAGGTACTACCGCCTGGGAAGATATTGAAAGCATGTGTTGTCTAATGGTAGACCCTGCTGCCATATGGCACCATAAAAATTGTGACCAAGTCCCAGGTTTCTGATCTGACTTTCTGCCTCATTTACACACAATTGCAGGGTCTTAATTGTTTCTCTTACCATTGACAACACAACATACATGTATCGTTTCTCACCAGTGATTTTGTTTTGTTTTTTGTATTTATTATTATTACTATTATTTTTATTATTATTATTATTATTATTATTATTATTATTATTATTATATTTTCGACCCCAGGCCCTGATCTATCAATCTAATACATGAGAAAAGATTGGACCAATACAGTCAGATACCGGCGAGCTAACTGATAACGACGGAGAAATGAGCAATAAACTGAATAAATATTTTTCAACAGTTTTCACCACCGAAAATTTAAACATGATACCCGAGGCACCGACTATATACAGAGATTCTGAAGAAAATAGATTAAGCGAGATAGTCGTGACTATAAAAAAAAAATAGTAACGATGTGAGTAAGCAAATAGACAAACTAAAGCCTAATAAGTCACCAGGTCCCGATGAGATATTTGCCAGAATGTAAGGAAGAGCTTAGTATGCCCCTAGCAAAGTTGTTTAACATGTCCTTAAAAGCAGGTGTAGTACCAGAATCCTGGGGAATAGCGAATGTAATACCGATTTTCAAGAATGGAGATAGATCACTATCCTCCAATCAGTCTAATATCAATTGTAAGCAAATAACTGGAAGCAATAATTTCAAACTCTATTCGAAATCACCTGGAGAAGCACAAGTTGATCAATGATTCCCATCATTGCTTCACAAGGAGGCATTCATGTCTAACTAATCTATTAACATTCTTTTCATCAGTTTTCGAATCAGTGGACGAGGGGCACAATTATGATGTGGTATATCTCGACTTTAGCAAAGCCTTCGACAGAGTCCCCCACGAAAGACTAATAAGAAAAGTGGAGGTTCATGACATTAAAGGTGATATTCTAAAATGGATTAGGGCGTGGTTACAGGACAGAAACAGCGAGTGAGCATTAACGGCACTAAATCCCATTGGAACAACGTCACTAGTGGAATTCCGCAAAGCTCAGTACTTGGACCATTATTATTTATTATATACATAAACGACATAGATATCGGCGTAGACAGCAACATAAGTAAATTTGCTGATGACACTAAAATAGGACGTGTAATTAAATCTGACGAAGACTCTGCAAAACTACAGGAAGATCTAAAAAAAAAAATTTCGAATGGTCTGAAAATTGGCAGATGAAATTCAATGTGAACAAATGTAAAGTACTCAGTATAGGAGATGTAAATAGGGAAACCAGATACCAGATGAACAACGATGTAATTGAGAAATCCGACTGCGAGAGAGATTTAGGAGTAATGATAAGTAGGAATCTTAAGCCAAGTAAACAATGTGTATTTGCTCGAAACAAAGCTAATAAAGTACTTGGGTTCATACAAAGGAGTGTTAGTTACAAGACTAGCGAGGTCATCTTAAAACTATATCTTGCGCTTGTGAGAGCTCACCTGGATTATGCAGTTCAATTCTGGTCACAGTATTACAGAATGGATATAGAATCCTTGGAAAGAATTCAGAGAAGAATGACAAAACTAATCCAGGGCACTCGGAACCTTGAGTACAGAGACAGGTTAAAGCATCTTAATTTGCACTCCCTCGAGAGACTTAGAGTGAGGGGCGACATGATCGAGGTGTATAAATGGAAGTCAGAGCTAAACAAAAGGGACATTACAAAGGTACTCAAACTTTCCAACCAGGAGCGAACTCGTAACAATGGTTAGACAAATTTAGATTTAGGCGCGAAATAGGTAAACATTGGTTTGGAAATAGAGTAGTGGACGACTGGAACAAGTTACCAAATATCATCATTAACTCGAATACGCTGGATAGCTTCAAACTTAGGTTGGATGGATATATGAGCAATAGGGGCTGGGTGTAAATGGGACTGCCCAGTATGGGCCAATAGAGCCGCTGCAGTTTCATCCATTCTTATGTTCTTATGTTAAACCTAGGGTTTTTTTCCTACTTTGTACTTGAACCGAAGGTTTTCGTCCTCGGGGTTTTTGTCCGGACCCCGCCTGCACTACCGCACCTCAGTTACCCAGAGAGATCAGAACGCCTACAAATGTCTAGCTTATACTACAGACAGGTAAGGGGTGACCTAAGTGAAGTTTATAAACACCTCAGAGGGCACTGCTCAGTCGAGTGTCTAAACCTGGAGATGGCGAACGCCCGCCCCACAAGGGGTCACAGCTCAAGGTTGAAGAAGCCACAAGAATGTATTTTATCGGGAATCTTCCGTCCACACACTCATCCTGTCACTATATGTAACTTACCGACATTATACATGGATGGCCCTTCAGGCACTTACGGCCTTAAATGCATGTGTCATGAAGGCAAGCATGAACTCCACATGCTTCCCTGTTGAGCGCTATAAACACTTTGTGCTTAGCCCTGCATAAGGTACAAGGGGGTGCCTAATAAATCTAGTCCCTTCGCAGGGCAAATTTGAATCGCATTATGGGGGCTTAACGGCGGCAATACGACCAAGCCACTGAATGCGGCAATCGTATTAAGGAGCTAAACGGCGGCCGTGCGACCAAGCCGCTGGATGGCGGCAATCGCCTTATGTCGCACTGTTGCAGTTAATCATACGTAAGGCGATTGTTGCTATTAAAGACCTTAGTTGTTGAAACGTTGTAACAACAACAACAATCTTTTACTCACCAGGAATTTCCAGCACGAGTTTAATTTTTTCTTCAGTTTTTCACTTTAACCTTTCAATGAATTGGTTGTGGTCATCAGGGTGTAGGTGTAGTCAGGTGTGTTCCTCAGTGTAGGTGTAGTCAGGTGTGTTCCTCAGTGTAGGTGTAGTCAGGTGTGTTCCTCAGTGTAGGTGTAGTCAGGTGTGTTCCTCAGTGTAGGTGTAGTCAGGTGTGTTCCTCAGTGTAGGTGTAGTCAGGTGTGTTCCTCAGTGTAGGTGTAGTCAGGTGTGTCAGTGTAGTAGTCAGGTGTTCCTCAGTGTAGGTGTAGTCAGGTGTGTTCTCTCAGTGTAGGTGTCAGGTGTGTTCCTCAGTGTAGGTGTAGTCAGGTGCGCTCCTCAGTGTAGGTGTAGTCAGGTGCGCTCCTCAGTGTAGGTGTAGTCAGGTGTGCTCCTCAGTGTAAGTGTAAGCAGGTGTGCTCCTCGGTGTAGGTGTAATCAGGTGTGCTCCTCAAGTGTAGGTGTGGTCAGGTGTGCTCCTCGGTGTAGGTGTAATCAGGTGTGCTCCTCAAGTGTAGGTGTAGTCAGGTGTGCTCCTCGGGGTGAAAGTGTGGTTCTCAAAGTGCTGGGTGTGGTTAGGTGTGGTCAGGGAAGAGAGTTCCATCTCTCGCAATGTTTGAATTGTTGATGGCTTAGCTTAATTACTTACCATGTTACGCGCTTAATGACCGTATTTGTTGAGACAGTAATAACATTATAATAACAACAGAGTGTAGTGTGGTCAAGTGTGGCCTTCAGATTGTGGTCAGATGTGGTTATCTCAAGTGTAGATGTGGTCAGGCGTGGTCCTCGGAGTGTAGATGTGGTCAGGCGTGGTCCTCGGAGTGTAGATGTGGTCAGGCGTGGTCCTCGGAGTGTACAGTAGATGTGGTCAGGTGTGGTCCTCAGAGTGTAGATGTGGTCAGGTGTGGTCCTCGGAGTGTAGATGTGGTCAGGCGTGGTCCTCGGAGCGTAGATGTGGTCAGGCGTGGTCCTCGGAGTGTACAGTAGATGTGGTCAGGTGTGGTCCTCAGAGTGTAGATGTGGTCAGGTGTGGTCCTCTGAGTGGTCAGGTGCCATTAGGTAAATAAGGTGTGGTCATTAGAGTAGAGGATATGGTCGTCATCAGCCACACAGTTGACTATCACAATACCTTATTGTAAACTAAGTAAACTTTCACTCGCCTGTTGGTTCAAAAGTCTCTCAGGTGATGTCTGCCATCGTCCATCACACAGACGTAAACACAACTTCATATTTTCTACGCTGCATCGTTTCAGTTTTCACACCAACAAATATCTTCTAAATGATACTAAAACACACAAGCCTCGGAAGATAACTCATTACCACCACTTTCAGGAACATTAAAGGTTTTTCAGCATTCTCTTTTAAGGTGACAAAAGGTGTTGGGGACTTGGGTACGGTGTGCAGTATATGTTGGCCATTATTAGTACGGCCTTAACGAAACGATTTGTTAATGGGATATTAACCTAACCTAACCTTTTTCTCCTTAAAAAAGTTAACGTTAATAAGTATTAAATAAGAAAAATAATTAAGTGGTCATTAAGTAGCTATTACCGCAGCAGTTTACTTTGATGTTACATTTAAATAAAGATAAATTGCCAAAACCAGGGTTTACATGTGAAAGCAACCAAGAAAAACTGTAGTTTATATTTTTAAAGATAACGCAGTATTGGATGATCTGAACGAGCAAAGACGCCCGGCAGAAGCTTTTGAATATACATGGGAAAAAGTTCATCTAGCAAAGGAATGATGCAACCTGATGAAGTTGATGGAGGGGAAGCCGGAGGTTGTCTTTTTCTGAATACGTCACCAATCCAGTTATGTCTGACTAAGCACGCCCGTGCACGAGCTCCAATACCCGGGTCCAGCACCCCTCCCCCCCCACACATCCTCAGGAGAAAAAAGTAGACGAGGCAATCAAGCGATAAAACACAGCCTGTTGATTGGGAGTCCCGGCACGCCCCAGCAAGCCGATGGCAAACACAGGACGTGATGCGAACCAATTATGTTTGGTGGGGAACACCGACGATGATCCATCATCTTCACGTCCCACCCCTGGCGTGACCAACCAGCGGGTGGGGGATGGTATTCTATCCCTCTGTAACACTAGCCCACCCTGATGACACTTCTCCCCTCTCATGGATAGTTACACCACCCCATGATACCACCCTTCCCTTCCCTTTTCTAGCATGTTCCTTTCCCGGTTGGTGTATCCCTCTATTCATCCTTCACACAAAGTAGTTATGCCTTTCTTTTCCATCATAGCCACACACCACCTCTTACGTGTCCTCGTACTATACTGGAAAACAGGATTACCTCTGGTGGTGATAGAAATATAACGATGCCTCGCTCTGCCTTCAGTAACCTTCCTCGGTAGATGCTTAAAGCATCTTCCTCGTACGTATTAAACATTCGATCATGTATTCCGATAAAAAGAGGGTGTGGGCGGAGGTTAAGGGGGGGGGGGAGGCGAACCTGTGATCAGGACGAGAGCCTTCTGACGCTCCACAAGCACTGGCAAGTGTGATTGGAGGCTTCCTCTTTCTCTCTCTCTGCCCACTCGCGACAGGGACCGGTGTCGTTCTTGCATTATTTCCGAAACATTGACAAATATGATTGGCAACGTCCTATGTCGGAGTGTATGTGGCGAAGCGACAATCCAATTTTCTTCTGTCTTGAGATCCGAAGTAAACACACTTGAGATATTTGATAACTTTATATTTATTATTCAGCGGCTCTTGTTCCGTTTGGGCGGGGTGTGTCAGCCTTCACACGACACAGGTTCACGGTACGTCCTTGTGGTTTATTTGTGTGGGCTTTGTTGCATCTACTGGATTCTTCATTTCACGATTATCTTTACTATCGTCTAAAGTGTTGAGGAAATTACAGCAGCTTGTTCCTTTACTATTGCCATATTTTATTTTTATTTTTTGTCTCGGCCTTCCTTTTTTTTTCTGTTTCCTTTCACTGTCTCTTCCATTTGCTTCCTTCTACTCTGTCTTTTTCCTTCTCCATTTCCCTCCGTCTCACTAATTCTCTACTGGATGTCCCCGGAGACGGCTACCTTAATCTAGGAGACGAACGTATAGAGGTGGGAGGGGGTTTAATATGAGGTACAAGGGAGGGGGGGCGGAAGAAAGCGTCATCAAATTCTAAGATCTTACTTTACATTTTATTACCATAAGGAAGGAACAACGTAGCAACAATTCTCGAACGGATTTTAACAAACGGCATCTATATTCAGTTTCAGTGACTTGGCGCAGCTGCTGCAGCTCTCCAGGGGGGAAAAAATCTGTCGACTGACTGGAAGACTCGTGATCACCTTCAGACAATCATACACACGACTGAGCACACCAAGGAAGCTCTGTGGGAGGGTGGCGTGGAGGTTATTTTGTGAGTGAGTGAGAGAGAGAGAGAGATAAAAGAAAGAAAATCTTTTATGTATTCGTGTATATACCTAGAGAGTATGTATGAAGGTATGTTTGTATGTTTTTTTTTTTTGTTTGATCAACACCAAATTTATGTGAAAGATTATGAAACGGTCCAGATCAGAGGAAGTAATCAAGCGAGTTGGGGAAAATCACAACAAGTGATTTCCCCCTAATAAAAATTATAATGAATAAATGAAACACACAGGTAATAGTTTCGAATCTTCAGGAATATTAAGATTTTATTTATCTAAAATTCACCGTTATATCCGCTATTATAGGAACGATATGGCACCTGCTTCTGCTTACTGTAAAAAGGCAGTTCATGAGATGTTCTAATTACTGTGCATAAATGTTCACCATTTTGTTTTGCGAGAAAAGGAGCTACCTGTCTACTGCTACACACCAGCAACTTGGTAAATCTTGATCTCTGGCAGTTGTCAATGTGAGTAATGCCAGACTACTTTATTAATCAACAGCTGACTGGGTCGAGCAAATCTCCGAGTACATGGACCTCAGCAGAGTATCCTGCTCACTTAGCCTGAAGGTGTAGAAAGAAGAGTAATTCTAGAAGTAAGAATGTCGGACACCTGTGCACGAGGCCGAAGGGTCAGGAGTATGTCGTTCATCCTGGTCAGGTCACCTCTCACTCGAGGATGGCATCAGCGTTGTTTTATGAGGGAGGCATCAAGGACAGTGTAGTGTGCAGGGCCAGTGACGTGATCCCCAACGAGGCAGTTACCATCTGGTCGACGATGTGACGGTTGGAGACCGTTTTACACTTGAGCGGTTTAATACAGAGATAAGGGTTCTGCTGGGAGAACTAAAGTGCCAGCGATAAGGAGTTAACTGTCAAGCTGAAGTGTTTTCCTAAGTTATAAGGTAAGAGAGTAAAGGGTCGAAGAAATGACTGTCAAACACTTTTGTGCGAGTTAATCACACGTTCTCCGATTAGTGTCACCACTGTAAATAACAGCTGGTGACGGGTTGGTGACACTGCAAATATCAAAGTGCTTTAAACCACAACTTGTGACCATGTTGAAGGTATTCTTGAAATACAATTTAACCAAGCCTTTCTCGTCCATAAGACTGATGAGGTCTCGCCCTAGCTGGATGCTGACCTAATACTTTGGGGAATCCCAGAATCGAATTATTTTGCTTTTAACAAGGAAGAACTTCTCCGTTTTCTCTGGTCATAGTTACCTTGGCAACAAAGCGGCGAAAAGTGTCAACAGTAATAGGCCTGATTCAGTCATTTTCTCCTAGCAGCTCGAGTGGCAGTAGAGTGGAATATCGCCCAGTAGATAAAACCATTTACTTTAAGTATCGTGGTGTTAGCCCTGTGACCCTACCTGCAGAATCAGGTGGGAAAATAAGGCCGCTTTAAATACTGGTTTCATATTGACGTTGTCAGGGAGGTCACTGTTCTTGTTTGAGGCGCCAAGTGGATGTTATGTTTTGGAGACTTGCCCTGTAGGCTGTGTCAACATCCGAGAGAAAAATTATAACGGCTGAGATGATTAACCTTATTGCCGTACCGGTGTTGCCCGCTTTTCTTGCTTGATTTGAGCTGTAATCGCGCGCGTGCGAGCGTCGCCCCCCATTTGTGAAATTGTCCAGTTCGTGAAATGGGCTGCTGACTAAACCTAACAATCTAATCCAACGTAATCTAACTTTAGGTAAGCAGCCCAGTTCACGAACTGGACAATTTCACAAACATGGCCTAACACGTGCTGCATACATGTATATATGCACAAGAAATTTTTCTGCCCTTGTGCACAATATGTTTTGGTGGTAAAATTCGTGGGAGGTGAGGCAGCCATTAGGAAGCTCCGGGACCGACGAACATTTTTAATTCATTAGATTCGGCAGGAGGAGTGACCTGGGACATTGTCTGGGAAATCTGTCCACTTGGATCTTCTCTCTCCCTCGGTTACCTTCCTCCCACTCTTTTGTTACTTGCCTGCCTGCCTCCCTTTTCTCCCATCGACGTACCCACTACCTACTACTATTGCGGCTTTCCTTGTTCATTCCATTACTTTTCTCTATCCTCCTTCTCCAAATTTGATCTCTTCCATTAGTCAGCCTTTTCTCTTAATTCTTCCCTTTTCTCCATTTAGCTTTCTCCTTTCATTCCCCTCCCTATTCACATACTCTATTCTCCAGTGTTTCTACTCACTAAGGCCTCGTCCACACGATCGAGCAGTGCCAGGTGGGGTTTGCCCGTTTACCAGGCAAACACTGAGTTGTTGTACACACGGGGGTGGTTGGCGGCAGTCATAGTCTGGCGCCGGTAGCTAGTAGGTGGTCGGCAGTGGCGGTACGATCACCATGGTGTTGCAGGAATAATCGCCGGACAGTTACAGCGAAGAGCATTGCGTTGTGTACTATAATAATTGCTGCTATGTGCAAAAAGAAGAACCAAATGCAGAAAATGGAATGGTGCAAAGAGTGATTAGGTCGAAGAAAAGCATTGAAGTCATGCCACGATTTTACGTGAACTGCAAGATGGACAAGACGGACATGAGCAAGACTTGACAAACATCTAGGGAAAATGGAACTATATATATATATATATATATATATATATATATATATATATATATATATATATATATATATATATATATATATATAACAGGATACCAATATGAGGGAGAGTATATCTGCAGAGGCTCGTCCAGAGGCAACGCTCATATCTTTCAACTGGGTGCACCTACACGTCACTTCAGTATAGAACGAAGATATCAAAACAAAGTTTGTCTGGCATAATACCTGCAACTTGTCAAGCCATGTATGAAGTACTCAAGGAAGATTACTTGCAGGTGAGATTTGTAATACATAAAAATTCATTGAATAATGTTAGAATTATGATGTGCATAGACAGGAAGCTATGGGACTAGAGTGAGGAGAGCGGCAGGAACGAAGAACACACACGAATGTTCTCATTACATAATACAAACAATCTCCTGTTTATTGTCACGCCAATAATGTACATTGCATAAGCTTATTTGGTTATACACTGGACATCTGGACCGAGCTGGGAACATATGCATATCACATTTGCAGTACTTAAAGTGGTCTCTCCAGATCAGGCAGCAAACCACCAGGCAGGCGGACCATGATTTCGCTCGACGACGGGCAAGGGCACTCCACTGGTTTGCCCGCCAATTTTGCCTGATAACGGGCATTTAGCGCGTGCCCACCGGGCACTGCTCGATCGTGTGGACGGGCCTTAATTAATACCTCTCCCAACTCCCTTCTAGTGTTTCCCAATAAGAGATATATAAATTAGAAAATATTCGTAACGAGGAAATTCACTGCTAACATTGCCACCACCTACTATGAATATTGTAAAATGCCATATATAGATTACTAGCGACAGTTCGTTTTATCCAGAGTAGGTATTGTCTTATGCAGACTCGGAAGTAAAGATTAATCTTGCAAACTGTGTGTAACGTCGTAGTTCATGTTGATGGTTAGGTTGTGGCATTAGTGTATTGATCATTTAGGAAGATGTTCATTGTATGGCAATCGCAGTTCTGTCTTCTTATTGGCTCTACCTGTCCATGAAGAAAGATTTGGGCATTTCAATCACAACAGTTACCTTCAAATGTCGTTTTAAGTTAATTTGACCGAGTGACTTCTCTCCTGTTGTCCCGAAAGAGTTGGTTGTTGACGTCCAATATATCATTACAAATGTCTAAAATAAATCTTATGAATTTAAAAAAAATAGACTAAATTCCACATCAATAACTATTCTGTTAGGCCAAAATATACTGAAAAAATATTTCAAGGATAAAATCGGTAGACAAAGAAGCAGCTAACCACAGTAAATATAAAATTTCCTCCACTTTTAACCTAAGCATCCTCACTGTTCACCGTCGAGATTTGACACGAGGGACGTCAAAACGTTCTGCAATTCAGGGGTAAAGCAATATGGCGGGTTTGTTTAAATATGAAGGTTTGGATACAGTGTTTAATATGAATGACATTTATTGGCTCAGATGTCTAAATTTACACATTTGCTAAATTGAACATCGGTGTCATAAAATTAGGTTTCAGAGCGAAGGAAATTCATTGACATAAGGTGGGAGTGTACATCACATGCCCCCTCATATGTCACCGTAATAAACCAAGTCTGTTACCACCGACGAGTCTTATTAGGAAGTTTGGTTATAGCAATCCGACGCAACAAAGGTGATGGAATATATGCCTAGGATGGTTTGACAGGTTATTCGGTAATATGGTAACCAGCAACATGAACATTTGGGGATGTCTTAAGATTTCTGCCAGAGTTCTTGAACCTCAGCGCTCAAGATCAACACCATAGAATAGTCTCAAAGTAACGAGTTCTTTTACCATTCGTCCACATCGTACAAATTACCGTAAAAGGTCAGCAAAACTCATAGCTAAGACCGTATTTTAATCAGATTTTAGAAAACAAATTTAAAAATTACAACGTTTAAATAAATATTTAAAAGAGCTCATTGTTCAGCTTAAAGAAAATCAACATGTGCCGTATTTAAGTATGTAAGAACAAGTCAAGTTCTATGTTTCACCGAAGGTCCTGAGCTGGTCCATTTGTGGCTGTAAACAATCCAATAAACTTATTATCCATCTACTTAGTAAATGATTAAGTTCCTCAGATCACAGCGCAGGAAGAATGTGGAGAAGTCGTCCAAGTCACACGATATGATGTAATCTATTTTGTCGACCAGATCACAAAGTTCTTAAGTTTACAAGAAGCCGTTTAGGGGATGTTGAATTCATTTAGATCACAATGAAGTTCTTTGCTAGGCAATGCAGCACCTTTCATTACAAGGCGAGAGAGGATGGTGGTACGGTCGTTCTGCCCCAGCAGCAGGTAATGGTCCTGGATGCCAGGCACGTAGCGATTGGGCACTGTCAGGTGTTGAGACCAGCCAACCCGCGGTGTACTCAGGCGTGCAAATTCCTTCAACATTTCTCCTGAAACAGTAGGGCATCATTGGCGCTTTTGAGAAACATTGGTGTAGGGCAGCAGTGTTTACTTTAGCACTTAATTATTCAACCTGGGACTCGAGTGTACTGGATAATTGACTGGTTGGGGTCAGGACTGGGAAGGAGGTCATCGATACATTAGCTTTGTGAAGGTAAAGGTCATGATGGAAGATAGATAATTTGTAAGGGAAAGTGGGAGCTCTTAAAGATAAAGCTGAAAGACGGACTAAAATTAGTTTAAGTAATGCAAGTTACATCTGTAGTAGATATGATTACAGTTTTGAGAAAGGTACTCAAGTCATAGCCGACCTGGAGATGGAAAAAGTGGACACGCAACAATGTTTGATTTATTGGAATAAATATCTGGCGTCGCAGCCTGTGGCCAATTCACGCCAAAAAAGAAAATTAAAAACGGTTATAAAAAATTCAATGAAGTTTAAATATCAAAATTAAAAACAACTATCGATACTCCTTTAAAAATCACATGTGGTTAATTCCTTCTATTTGTCAAAAATTCCACGACCAATTATTGAACTTCCCCGCTGAGCACTCGGAACTGCCAGAAAACTCCTGAAGTCCCCATGACGGATACTTTACCAGTAAGTGTCGCACTGTCAGTAGCACCAGACAGCCATCACAATAGGGCTGTGGTCCTCTGGCCATAAGGAAACTGTGGGTGAGGAGAGAGTGGCCAACACGTAGAACGGCAAGTCTCATAGCAGCGTGGCATCCAGGGATAGAGCTTTGTTGTAACCTCTCGCAATTTGTTGGGAACGGATAAATTGTCCCACTGCAGCTGCCAAGAGGCTTGGACGGCTGACCTGACTGCTTGGAAGAATCTGAGGGAGGGAGCACAAAGGAACATGCGAGGCAGCAGACTTGTCCACTTCTTCAGCCATCATTACCTCGCAGACACACGAGCAGGAACCCAACAGAAATCCACATTATGGCCCCGCCGCCAGAGGACCACTAGGCAGTTAAAACTATCTAAAACGAGAGGGTGGGTGGGATTGAAAGATTCCAAAGACAGTGCTGCTCTAGAATCACTGAAAATAAAATAACCCCCAGCCTTATGGGTGCAGATTTCTTTAAGGACTAGGCGTATAGAAGAGAACTCTGCAGAGGAACCGGTTGTAACGGAATTCTACTTCCGGAACAAAAGACTGCAGCACAAGCTAAACAAAATCGAATTCCAAATACCCTACTATAGTGCTGTAATGGAGTAAACAATTTAGAATTACTTGTAATAGTACAATATACACTCACCGATCAAGGTGTAGACCACAGGTACTCGGTTCTTCTGCAGGGCAATAATGATGTAGGAGCCAGTGGCTGGAACCCCAGCGAAGAACACAGTCAGCTGGATCTTGGCTGGCAGTATGTGTATATCCATCCAAGTCAGAGCCCTTCTTGGTATGTCCACCAAGTACAACTGCAATGATTGGTGGAATTGTTAATAATGTAAAACTGTAATGATTGGTGTAAGGGTCATTCATGTATAATTAATTATTGATTAGTGGGCAAATATACAGCTTCGATAATGGATAACAGTAGCTGCAATGAAAACCCAGCGTAATGCAGTGCATACCCTTAATGATTGGCTAATGAGCAAAAAAACCCAGCTGCGGTAATTGACTAACGAGGCTAGGTAGTGTATCGTCATCAATTACTGGTTAACATACAGCTGCAATACCCGTTTGCTTTGTGGGTACTCTACTCTTGCAACAACCTGATGATCTGCAGCCGAAATACTTCATAAAAAAAGTTTTTAGTTCAAGATTGCAACGATTGACCGAGCAGGTGATGGATGATGTACAGCTACAGGAAAATAACTGACCGAGTGAATAATAAACCTCTACAATCATTGCAAAGGATTCGGTCTTCAGAGCTCCAAAAGTTCTCCCCCATAGCTGGAGTTATCGAGGGACTGAATATTAATAAAAAAACGTAATCTAAAAACTATCCTGTATACAAAAGGTAAGATTATGAGAACTTAGTAAACCTAATCTCAAATTGTATACGAAATATTATAGTTTGGACAAATGAGGAACCGATCAATAAACTCCAGCATTATACAAGGCAAACTATCATGATTACAAGACTAATTTGTTCAGTCTCAATTGATCACCACATTGATAAAGACCTACATGATTCACCAGACCACTAGTACCATCCCACGATTCACCAGAGCACTGTAGTAGTAGCATGACCCTGGTACCCTCTCAGATTTCTAAAGTAGGTCATTGTGGTTCGTACCTCAAGCACGTACTCCTCTTTGTGCATCTTGATCCTCGTGACAGCCAGGAGGAGGAAGACGCTGTCGCCTTGTTCCAGCAGCACACTATCGTCGATCCTCTCTGCCACCTCGATCGCTCCTGGTAGCCCTCCTACAAACAGCGTGCCTCGTCCCTGGTGGCTTTGGAATGACACCTTCACCCCGTTCTTTGTCTCCAGCATCCTGTACATATCTGAGGACAAGAGCATTACAATACCTTGAGTGTAGAATGGTTTTATGTTCTCTGTGATGCGTTAAGTACAATAAGGACATGAAATTTAGTGTCCACTCAGGTTAAGTAAATTTAGATTCTTCCTCTGAAAATCTTACAATATTTGAGGATCCACATTCTACGTTTTCTCATTAATAATTACCACCTTAAGAGCCGAGCAATTTATGCATTTTATGGCAGAGGAAATTTTTCAGGGAAGTTGAACAGTAATATTTACAGGATGCTGTAGATATCAAGGAGTAAAACAAAGGTCCACCACTTTCCTACAGTTCAGAGGGGACCATTACCGTCTGCAGAAGTAGTAGAGAGAGGGTGCCCTAACAAGCACACCTTCACTTGCTTCTGATCATTTCTCTCAATTTGGGTGAAACTTTGTCCTACTGATACTGTAGGAGTTCAGAAAAAACATAGGTGGTGGTGGGTGCCAGGGAGATGTTTTGACAGTAAGGGTCAGAGCTAATCCTTCACCGGGGGCCCAAACCCCTCACCCGTCCACCAAACCTCATTCTTACCAACAGCTCCAGGGATGTTGGAAATCTGTCTGACGTCTCCTGTGGTAAGGCCGAGAGAGTAAGTGATGGTGCGGTTGGTGGCGTGCACGTAGAGGATCACCACATCGTCAGAGGACTCCTGTGTTAAGTGTTCTCCAGCGGCTAGCTCCCGGTGCACCTGGAGTACAGTTTACAGAGGCATAGTATATATCTACAGTTCAGTATCTGCTCCATCACTAGGAGGAAACCTTAAACCGGTTTCAGTTTATGGTAATATTTCAAAACACTTTATATCCGTGAATCTTCACCAATGACAAATATAAAAACAATGGATGTATAAACCAATTTGTTATCTGTTTGCATAACTAAGCAAACAGTCTTGCACGTGTAATAGCTCAGTCAATCGTGCTAAAGAATTCAAATTACAGGAGGCAGGACAAGAGCCAAAGACCAGGTACGACAGTGTGAAGTTCGACTTACGATAATGGAGGTTTTCGTTAGTTTCCAGATGACGCTGTTCCTCCTGGTACAGCTGTTGTGATAACCAGAAGCAGCCATCGCCAGATACACCTACAACAAGATAGGGTTATAACTTTACCTATAACTGTTGTGTTAGTGATAGATCAAACGTCCAGAGGGAGTGAAAATATTGTCGTCAGAGATGTAGGTGAAGAGTAATGTCTGGGTGAATGGAGTCCATACTTTATGAAGCCATCTTTGCTTGGTGGTAGACCAGTAAAGTCACTTAAAACGGTACAATGACGATATGACTCCAGGAAAAAAGAAAAAACTTTTAATCACTGCTCTAACAACTGGCACATCAAATACAAGATTGCATTAACGAGTTGCGTTAAAACAAAACTTCTTAATAAAACCATCCATATTGCTGCTCAAATTAAAAAAAAATATTGGATATTTACATATCAGGATTTAGCAATCCTTTCTGGGAGGTTAAGGGACCAACCACTTTCCCTTTACTACACTCGTATTCCCCCAAACTAATGTAATATATTCACCTTAATCGATTATGTTGTCCATAATGTTTGAGATGAAGGACAACTTAACTATTAGAATATATGAATGTTGGATGAAAATTAGACGTCTTGAGTGGATACAGTGCTCGGCCCCATAACATCCAACTGTAAATGTGACCTAACTAGACGTAAGGTGGTCAAGTAGTGCCAGTTACTGGTGTGCTCTTATGTACCTAAGGCACACACTGTCACTAAAGTTGAATAACCTTAGTTATACGACACTTATTATTTAAGAAAATTAACAGGAATTACGCTAATAATACCAATACTAAATAATAAAACTATAGTAAATATATCCCTATGCTCAACAAAAATAACTATTTAGGTGAAGTGTAAAATAATAACGTGTGTTTTCAATAAACTCTACTATTGATCTGACAGTTTGCGAGTACAAGTGAAACTCCTCGTACGCCTCTTTACAATGCTACCCGATGCTCACCTCATAGTTAGTGCCGCCCAGAAAGAGCCAATGGTGACCGTAGCCGGACCCAGGAATGGTATACATCAGTTGGACGGTCGGCGTCGTAGGGTTGAAGCTGTACAGAGCCGAGTCACAATTTCCTCCTTCCCAGCTCATCACAATGTATGACATATTGAAAGCCTGCAAGTAAATACAAGAACTCTTCGAGAGACCTTTAAAAATTGACATGGTCGATTGATCCCAGAAATATTTATTTTGTCAAAGTCCACACACGGGACTTGTGAATTTACACCACTTCAAGGCGCCGGTGTTGGTCCCAGGAAAACACCTGAACAAGATTGGTTTCAACTCAATACATCGGCTAGTTCAAATACCTTCCAGTCACATGTCGTCCCCAGATTGAAAAAACAGATACAGATGTTATCAGTAAAGGTGGACGTTATGTCAGGTGTACAACGAGTAATGGAGGAAGCTACCCGACATCCATAAAATTAAATTTCCTGGACCAGTCCATTTACAACTTTCATCTGTCCCAAGCAAAAAAAAGTCAGAAAATCTAGTCCAAACGCTAACATTGTAATTTAACCTGAACGAGGAGGGCAGCATAAAAGCAGTGGGATGCCAAATTAGACTAACCACAAACGCTCCTAAATGCCACACATCCGTTACCTGTCCTTTCTCTTCCCATAAGCCAGGAATTAATATAACACTAGGTAGAAATGTCATGAAGTTGCACCTTAATAGGATCATCGCTAATATGGGTAACATTATGACCGCTTCATGAGCAAAGAAAGCAAATACTTTCAGTTCTGTGGTAATGAAAACTTATTACATCTACATGCATTGGAATTAGTACTGTGTTTAGAACAAGGCTGCCATTAGGGGCTGGCTAGTCCCCAGCCAAACTTCAAAATCCAACAGGTGAGAACTATGAGAACCAAAGAGAAACATTAACCACTCTAAACTACAAAAACACTTTCTTGGCACTAATGACAAAAATAAACCATCCTAATGTGTCATTGCTCCTTCACCGAATTTTCAAATATAACTAGAAGTTTTTAAACCCCTGTGGGCCATGGGACAAAAAAAAACTACTGCCAAGTCCAATCATCTGGCTTTCAACCACTGTAATATACACCAAATGATGCCTCTGGCGAGTACTTACAAAGAAGGTGGCGGAGGAGTGCCGTTGGCGAGGAGTCAGGTATTCATAGATGGAGGCGAAGTGGTCACCCTCGAAGATCGCTTTCTCCAGCATATCGTAGAGTGTTATGATTGGTGAGCACGTGTTCTTGTACAGCAACTGAAGGAGTGTACAGGAAACGGCAGTGGATTAACTTCCGAGTATTGTAGATACTGAGCATGATAGCAAGTACTTGAGTGTACCCTGAACTGAGCAAGCCTCTGATAAACACTCAAGCTACAGTAGTTAACAGAACACAGCTACACTTTAGAGGCACATACATCAGGCTGAGGACAGGAAAAGTCGGTCACTGAAGTCTTCTTATACCGTATTGTGATATACCTACACAACGTAATGTGTGACTACGCCTACAGCCACTACATACCTCTAATTCTGACTTGGTCTTGTTGAACCTAGTCATGACGGCTGTCATGTTCTGGTGGAGATCCCTAATCCTTAGCGGCTCCGTAGAAGGGTCGCGCAGCAGTGCCTCCTGATGGTGGACGTTATTATAGGGAGAGTAAACACGCCAGAGGGCTATCATTAGTAACAATTATGACTACAACAGCAGCAAGGATATACCAACAGACGTGGATTATATAGTTTATGGTTTGTAGGATACCAATGAACTAAAAAAATACTACACGAAAAGAATCTGAATTCTCGTAAATTTTAAAGAAGGTAAGTTGGTGTGACAAACCATTATTGTAGTCCATCCATGAAGATAAAACTTAAAGACATTACATAAATGAAAGTTAAATATGCTTAAGGGACAAGTTTACCAAGAATATGACTGGTCCCTTGAAGACCATGGCACCAGTGATGTCCGCGGGTTCGTCAACAAACCAGGCGTTATTGTACAGCTCTGGAATATTAACACCGTTCACGATGCCGGGAGTGCAGGTGAGGGTCGATACAGTCAATGGAGAGGTAAAGATCACAGAGCCTGGTTAGGTGAGAAGACAGGCGTGGAAATGTGTAAAATGACATAATAGTCAAGGACTTGGCTTATTAAAAAACAGAAGTATTCAGGCAACGATAAATAAACGGACCAGGTGTTATTATCTTCGTATATTGGCACTAACTATGACTCGTCTTACCTGTAATTTCTACATCTGCATTCAAAGGTATCGCCTGCTCCGACAAGTCAATTTTCTTGTTTCTTCCCACAAGACCAGTCAACCTTATGTTTTTGTTGACCACAAGTGACCCAGCAAAGGTTACCCTGCCAGTCACATTCTGGCCGTCCATAGCCTGTCAAACACCACAAGTCGTTAGAATCCCTTAGCAGCTGTCAAATTACCTTTAAAATCCTCACCCTTCACCTACACCATGAATTATCTTTTGCTTAACTATATGCTGTGCCCTTTCCTTATCTAGCCCTCAAACCCACCTTCATGGTGTTCGCCACTTCCTGTGGCAGGTTGTAGGAGTTTACGGTGCCATCCACTACGACGTCAAAAGTGGTGATGTTGCCGAAGGTGACGCTGAAGGGGACTGTCTGTACGGTGTGGGTGGTGAGGTAGTCCGTTTCCAGGCTCAGTCCGTTAAGATTCTTCGTCCTGATGTCGCCCATCACAGTCAAGTCCTTAGTGAACACCTGTAATCAGGCGAGTCAAAGAATGGCTGGGGCACACACACACAGTACTGTAGGAGGTTTTGATTACTATCTGTACGTAACTCTTATTCAATCATTTTATCAATATTCATTATCATTTCCTAAGAACAGAAGTAGTGTATCAATATTAAGACCAAGATTTACAAAGTCAAAATTCCAGTGAGATTTTCTGTTTTTCGGATTAAAATTGACAAATTGCAGCGATTGTCACTTACCAAAGAGCCTTTGAGAGTCTGGTTGCTGTGTAGATACACCGCCTCTCTCAGGAGTCTGTTGTAGTCCACCCCTCCCACGGAGCCCTGCAGAGAGTCGTGACCTTTACCTTTTTTCATAAGTTTTTTTTAGAAATAAACAAATCGCCCTTTGTACGTACAGTAGCTTGAACAACTATCTGTGCATACATTGTGGGAAACAATACGAGAGCATGGACGATAAATTTTGGTATACGAGGGCTGTTAACAGTCGCACGTAAAATTTCGGAGCATATCGAACCCCCACTTTTAGAGAATTGTTTTAGCTACTGTACCTGTATTTGCAAGTTGGTACTTAATGCATATCAATTACTGGATAGATCCACAAGAGGTCATGGAATTCTTGCAAATAAGTCGATTAAGAAAAATTACCCAATAATTAGAACAGTACGAAAATCAAGGTAGAATGTGAAGGAGAAGAATCCTTCTGGGAGTTGGATCACAGGAAATACTTTGGAAAAGCCATTAAGTGGCAAGAAATGGTGGGCCTATTCTCCTCCACCAAATTTCTCCTGTATCCTCAAGAAAGTCCATTACTTAATCGTTCTCGTGTGTCCGAGTACACTTTTCCAGTTCATGGGCCGTCAACGTTACTCTCACGCTAGTAATGCTGTACAATTGGGGGGACTACCGAATGGTTACCTGAACTTAATCTTTAAGACGTTTGATAATTTCTAAGCTGCACAACTAAACTACATACTGCACTCGGAAAACGTTATTTCAGGACCAAACCTTAGTTTTTATCCAAACGCAATCCACGAGGTGATGCTAGTAACTGCTGGCAGCTAGAAAATGGAAGGCGGCGGTAGTGGTACTGTACGTGATCTAGGTGTTAAGACACCGTACACACTCAGGAGGTTATTCCAAATAAACGAAGACAATTTTCGAGGACTATCTTCACAAATTCCAACCACTCGTATGACTTTTTATTTAAATGTCAAATAAAAATAAACTTACCTGGACAGTGAGTGTGTTGGCAATAAGATGGGGAGTTATCACACTCCCCTGCACGGTGATCTTGTGTGTGATGTTGTTGGCGACGTTCTTCAGTACAAGGTGCTCCAGAAAGTGTTTAAAAGGAACACTGTTTATGCTGCCCACATTGATGTTTCTGAAGGTCACATTTGACAGGAAGTTCTTCTTACCGGTGATGACAACATCCATGTCGTGCACCATGATACCGTCCGCCATCCTCTTCTCCGTGTCAATACCATTAAAGTAGCCCGAGATGCGGAAGTGTTCCACATTCATCTCGCCGAAGAAGGTCACGTTACCTGGAGTAATAGAAGCAATTATTTAAGACCGACTGCTTCCTATGACTATGTCTAGCACTATCATCATGACAATGTTGAAGATATCTCAAAAGAATGATACATAAATCAGTTCGCCTCTCCCCTGAGCCCCAAGATTTCGACTCGGGAACCCGAAGCCGCACTGATACATTATTCTATCCATAAATGCTTCAGATTCACGGGTCGGAACCTTTGGCCTCGTGGTTCGGGGAGCGGCGAACGAACATTAGTATTGTCTGTACTGTAGTATCGTTATGTTGTATTGCTAACTAGATCGTTTCCTGTGATGCCTGGTGCACCATTTCTACTTTATTTATTGAGGAATGGAATACGTTCGATTCATTTTTAATAATCCTAAAATCATCCTACAAGTTTTCTTTCCTCATGGTCAGTAAAGATCCTAACCGAGTATGGTGTCAGTTCCCAGGACATTAGACGCAGTGAGCCGGGTGAGGTTGACCTGGTTGTAAAGACCCTTGATGGTGACATTCTTCTTGGCCTCCAGGTTGAGGAAGGTGTAAGAGGCACTGATCGTCTGGTCAGTGTGCCGGGTCAGCATTTTGGTGCTCAGGTCGATACCATTGATAGTCATTGCCTCGATGTTGCCCAGTACTGTCAGCCCAGCTACGTAGGTTTTCTTCCCTAAAAATAAGTAAAGCATACAGTGTTGTGATGCATCAAATTATAACATTTGGTTTAATGGTACCATTTCATTATTCACTTTCCTTACGGTTAACATTTTCATTACATGACCTAACTGATCATCTACACTGGGTAATTACTAACCTGTTATGACTTGAAGGTCAGTCGAGTCCTTGGAAACTAAATCTTGACTGAACTTGTAAAGGTCGATTCCGTTAACGCGTCCCCCCACTGCCACGTCGCTCCTCAAGATGATCTGACCCCAGGTAACGCCTCCACTTATTACATTACTCGAGCTTAATTTAACAGCATTTAGGTCAATATGACTTATGTTTAAGCCATTGGCACCCACTTTATCATACGTTGTTATAGGTCCGTGCACGGTAAGACTTGCGAACGTTACGGGTCCCGTGATGACAGAGGATTGGTCTTTCATGACAAAATTGCTTAATAGAGGTTCCAAGGCGTGACCATTAAGAGTCCCAGCAGTGAGCTGCCCCAGCACTGACACTGGTCCTTCGACAGTCAATACTCCGGAGTGATGACTAGAGGACGTCAAACTCACGTGTCTACTGTTAAGTAAAGATAAGTCTATCGTGTTTATTCTGGAGCCAGCAGTCATTTGCATGGATGTAGTGTACAGGGTGCTGAAGATGGCAGACCGTAGTGACTGCGAAGCACTGAAGGTCTGATCTGTACTCTTGGTCACAACTTTGCTCAAGTCTAAATTCCCAATCCCGCCTGTGATCTCCAGGCCCTTGGTCGTCAGTGTGCTGGTGAAGTTCTTCTTGCCTATAACCACTTGTCCCTCCTTGTTCAGGTACACTGCCGACTTAACCATTTTCTCCAAGTCAACACCATCTAATAGATCAACTGTCAGCGATCCGAAAGTGACATCATTAAGGAATTCTTTTCTTCCACCAATGGTTTGCTTACTGTTGGTCGTAACCAGGTTATCGAAACTCTCTCCGTTAAATGTACTTTTGAAGATTGCATCACGGATGGTCAGGCCTAACCTAAAATTCTTCTTCGAGGAAATCGTAACCATGTTTTCGTCATCATACACAATATCTTCTGCGAATTTAACCCAATCAAAGTCATTGAGGGATCCACCAAAAGACAGTGACGGCGCCTGCACAGCTGCCTCAAATACAACATCGAACTTCCAATCTGAAGTGTTTATATGCGACATACTGGCATATAGCTCGTCTAGATTGACTCCATCTAGTAACTTGGAGGTTATGTCTAGATTTCCTTTGATATAAACACCTTGGGCAAAGGTCTTCTCTCCAGTGATAATCTGTGATGTATGGAGAGTCACTATTCTGTTGAGGGATAGACCGTCCACTAGGCAGTCTGGGCCAACTCTCACTGAACCCACGTACAAATTCTTAAACCTCTTCGATCCAAAGCTAATATTAGTGTGTGTCTGAAGGGGATAGTCCTTTGGGAAGCTCTTGTCATTGATGTATCCCTCAACAATCAAGTCCCCCTTGGTCTCCACCGCTGTCTCGACAACCAAGGTTCCTCCCATCACGGCAGGCGCATGTTTGAATACCGTCGTCGACATGTAATAAGCGGTGTTGATTCCCATAATGGATTGTGCCTCGAGAGTGTCAATAATCAAGGAATTAAAGAAGGACAAAGAGCCTCGTATAGTTCCCCCTCTCACCGTAAGGGCGTTGGTGCTTAGTTGGTTAATGTCAATTCCGTTTACATACCCCGACACGGATACCATCTCGTCGACAAAAAGATCTCTGGTAAAGGTGCAGGAACCTGAAACACAAGAGACACACCTGTAATAAACAAAAATTCTACAAGTTTTATTTCAACATATGGTTTCAAGCACTACGTTGGGGAGAAAATGAAGACAAGTGGCCTAAAAAAGATAGATGGTTGTAAAAAAGTAATTTTTTTTATCGACTTCAACCGGTTATTGATGCAAGCAAAATTTTTAATATACAATAGAGTTAAAATCTATAAACAGAATAATATATATATATATATATATATATATATATATATATATATATATATATATATATATATATATACACAGTATAATGAATCAGTGTGGGTATAAACGAGTGGCCACCAGTCGAAGGGATAACGTATTAGTTTTCGAAATGTCGGTCTATTAGATGGCATATGACTGTCTGAAGTGGAGGACCTGTAATACCACCTCTCGTCGTCTCCTTTTCTAAGGGACAGTAACATATAATCATTAAGGCAACTCTCGCCATTTACGAATTGCAAGAAAATGCAGTAATTTTTCTTTTTTTATCAATATCCACACCGACTCGAGGAAAGGCGGAGGGTTTCAGAGCCAATAAAGATGAACAGGATAAGTTAAGCGAGACGGTATTATTTGATTTAGAATGAAATTTAAAATATCAGTGAGCGATTACCCGACTGATATATCGATAAATTACCTACGGACAAAACGAGTATATAATTAAAACTCGGGGTATGTGGGGTTGGTACTGGTGCAGCCTTGGTACTAAAAAACCCTAAGCAATTACGAATCACCCTAATCTTAACTGGATATTTGATAACGATCCTTCATTAAACAAGAATAAATTTACGATAAAATAATTAACAGTCGAGTGCCGTTTCAGTACGTGTTACTCCCATTCGTTCTAATAGGAACAAATGAACAAGAAAATAAAGATTTGTTTATTGAATTTGGTCTTGAAACATTCCAAAGACAACGACAAACACACATAAGGAAGGACTAACGAAAGCACTTGGATAAATGAAGAGGTTTGTGCTAGAAGAGGATTAGAATGACAACCAGAAATATGTACCAAGTGTCGTCTCTGCAGTCAAAAGTACCGCCTCTTCTGACAAGTCGATGCCACCAACAGTTCCTCCTGGCTTCACAACGATGTTTCTCGCCTTCAAACCGGAGGTGAAGGTGGCGCCGGCGATGGTCTGTGGGCCTTCGGTTGTCACAATGTCGTTCACTGGAATGTCGTCCAGATAACCTGTGTTGAGGTCACCCACTGTCAGTGTGCCCAGGAAGGTCTTCCGCCCGGTGATGACGCGCGTGTCGTTATGCCTGCACGTGAACGTTACACTTTATCCAAGACAGTACTGTATAGCAAATTATGTACACTTATTGTTTCACTTCTCACCAAGTTATTGATAAAGTACTGGTTTGTTTATATCGAGGGTGAACAAGCAAGTACCTTTTACAACTATCAGGTGCTCTTAAATAATCAGCTCCTATAATTAATCAATGTGACGTCACCCATATTCTACAGTATTATAGCAGCCATTATGGTAGGGGGAATATGATCCTCTTTCCTCTTATTTATGCTCCGAGGGGAGTCTAATGGTGTTACAGGAAAATGTGTTAACCTACCTGACCATCCCCGCCAGGATATCGTCCAAAGGGAAGGGGTTCCCGAAAATGTCGAGGGGCTGCCTGACAGTGAGGTGCTCGGTGATCAAGGTTGTGATATCCAACCCAGCATCCTCGACACTCTTCACCCCCGTTATCAGGCGATTACTACCAGACTTAGGCACAGCATCTGGAGGAGGAAGGGAGAGTAAGGGAGGGGAGGGAGGGAGGGAGGGAGGGAGAGAGGAAGGGAGAGAGGGAGGGAGAGGAGGGAGAGGGAGGGAAGGAAGGAGAGGGAGGGAGGGAGAGGAAGGAGGGAGGGAGGGAGGGGGAGGAAGGAGGGAGAGGAGGTTGGGAGGAGAGAGAGAGGAAGGAAGGAAGGTTGAGGGGAGGGATGGAGAGAGAAAGGAAGGAAGGTTGAGGAGGGAGGGAGGGAGGGAGGGAGGGAGGAAGGAAGTTTGAGGGAGGGAGGAGGAGAGAGGAAGGAAGGGAGGGAGAGATGAAGGAAGGAAGGTTGAGGGAGGGAGGAAGAAGGAGGAGGAAGGAAGGAAGGAAGGGGAAGGAAGGAAGGGAGAGAGGAAGGAAGGAAGGGAGAGAGAGACAGGAAGGAAGGGAGAGAGGAAGGAAGGGAGAGGAATGAAGGAAGACGGAGAGGAATGAAGGAAGAAAGAGGGAGGCGGAGGAAAACAGGAGGCGGGGAGAGGAAGGAAGCGAAGAGAGATGAAGGTGATGGGGGAGAGAGTGAAGGAGTCAAACAATATCAAATATTAACTTGTTTGAAAATTAAACGTTCCTATTTTCTCGTCCTTCCTCACATGACAAAAAATACCTGACAATAACTTTCACTTCACACGAAGTTGATTCTTATTTGTTTATCTTTCCGAGTTGTCGGCGATTTCTTCAGTAAAGAGTTTAATATTAGTTTATGTACACCACAATTGGGTTGTTGTGCAATTTAAGAATGCAGAGTTTTAGATGCCGAAAGAAAATATAAACCAGTTTAACCACGATGACCTCACTTCAAGCAACAGTTGAACGCTCCTGAAGGTGAAGTCACCGTAATAGTGGCAATTCATTTTCAGAATTAAATTAAATACCATAATATCCTGAGAATTTACCATAACCAACTCCAATCCACTCTACCCTCTTATTGACTCACTATTTAATTTCTGGATCAAGTTGCTGACGTTGAACCTGAGGTCATCCAGCAGATTTTCGTAGTAACTGAGGTTGGTGACGTGTGGGTAACTCTGGTGACCGTGGGTCGTGTCACCGCCGAACTTCGCCTCCGTCAGCAAAATCTCCTTGGCTTTTAGCTCCCCCGTTTCCAGAATCTGCAGAGTTAAGGTAAAATAAGGTGATACAAGACCAAGGCTCCCGGCACCAACGTGAGGGTTCAATATTTCAGTTACAACACCAGCAGCGACACAGACTGGCAGTGTCAGATATACACACTTGCAGCGTTAGAGAGACAGCTACTTACACCAACAACGGTAATTCCATCGACCACAGTAACATTAGCGTTGATAGTAGTCTTCCCCAGGACGCTGTGGGCAAGTTTTTCTTCAGCCAATTCTATCACTTGTGACTGTCGCTTGAATTCTTGCTGAAGGTGAGATTTTTTTTTTAACAGCCAGGATTTGGTTATTTGTGACTAAACTAAAAAAAATTGAATACAAACACTTTAATAAAACTCATACTAATGTGTAACTTTGTAATTACGAGTCATTATTTAACGTTTGTCACCAAAACTATCAAGTCAACAAACTACTACCACCTCAAAACATAAGATCACCCAGGTCGGATTTAAAGGATTATTTCACTTTAGCAATAGTTATTAAAAGTGATCAAAATAATACACACCGAGCCCCCTACTTAAGCCACGAACGCTCCCTGGTCAGGGGGCGGCCTTTAGGGATTGCAACCCGTGCAGTTGCAGGGGACTCCGTGACATCGAGGAGCCCCCAAGCGAGACAAATGTTATTGAGCGCCCTTATCTACGATTACTGGTAGTACAGGATCCTTCCAGAAAGTATCACTTTTTAGTTTAAATTCTGAAACAGGTTACATTGACATCGTTTTTTTATTTGCAGTGTATATGATTTAGATTTAAAACTTTTTAGTACCCCCAAACCAGCTTATTTTACTGTACATTATTTTGTGGAGAGTAGATTGGGGGACCCCCTCAACAAACAGCTCTGTATAGGGGCTCTTGTGGCATTTTGCAGGAGGCCCCCAAATCACTCAAGCCGGCCGGGTCCCTCGCCACCTAAATACCAGCAACCACTGTCCCTCACTCACATCTACCTAAAGCCTACTTCCTCTCTTCAAGGCTCCCTCTCCACCACACTAACCTCGAGCTGAGAGACGAGTTGACTCAGTGCCTGGTTCTGCAGGGAGACGGGGTCGGGAAGTTCCCTCAGTCTGGCTTTCACCTCTAGTGTCACGGGTCTGACGTCACTTGGCACCATTACCTGATGCAAGTAAAAAAAAAAGAATTTTGATATTTAAGCTTGTGTTAAGAGATAATGAAGTACATCTGTAGTGCACAGCGATAATATATTCCAAATGAAAAAGTAACAGGCTGCAAGATCAACAAAACACCTTAGACTATGTGGTTATTAAAAGAATGGTTATGGGAGGCGGAAAACATATTCACGACACTGTTGGGAATGGATTAAACTTTTGTACTTATGAAGGCGAGTCAACTACCTTTTATTTAAGTGATGAAATCCGAGGTATGACAACACTTATTAGGCATTACAAGGAAATCATAACATTACACAAGAACCTTTCCATATATACTTTATAAAATAAGGTTTGCTTTTGGATTTTGAAACGCAGATTTTTTTTTTCAACACACTGGCTCCATTTGTCAACATCATGGTTTACAAGATACACCATACTTAACTAAGTATTTATCCTTAGAAATCTATACAGTCAAGGAGTCTAAAGGTGTACGTCAGTGAAAATAAGAAGAGGGAGATCATGGGTATCCGGTTCAGACAACCATATTGTGTATGTGCTGTACTCGACAGAAATGTATTATCACTAACCATTACTGTTAATATCACTAGCTAATACTGTTACTCGCTTTGTTACTAACCCGTTGTCTTCGTTACTAGCCCTTCGTGTTACTCACTAGGTTAATGTCACGCTTCATGTCCGTATGGCCGTACACCGTCTCCCAGTTAGGGACCGAGAAATCCAGGTCCTTCGTCAATGCCTGCAAATGTATTAAACTTTATCTTGACCTGAACAAATACCGTACAAGTTAATTATGAATACAGCAGCATCAATAGGCGGATTTTGTTAGTAAATATTCGTTACATAGTGTGTATCCTGTGTAGGCACCCGTCGTTACCGGGTAAATATGATGCAAGTAGAATTTCCCCAAGTACAACAGCAGAAAATGCAAATTAAATTGCCATACAATTCTATATATACATTTTTTTTAAGACCACCTTATTCCTGCGGCATGGTCAGTCCCCCCCTCCCTCCAAGGGGAAGATCAGCCATTCTAGAGGATTACTGTAGGAGGTATTGCTGGGAATTAACCTCAGCTGCTCCCATTAAAAAAGACCAAGTTCACCTCGGCCTTTTCCCAATACTGTGGCAGGGTCCAAAATGTTCACCACCACGTATTAAACCCTAAAAGAACATATTACACGGAGTTCCCCAGAACTCCCTGCCAAAACACCCAACCTGAAACGAAATGCTTTTAAAAAGCCTCGAGCCAGACCCCTCATCTGGTTAATTAATATCTTTTAAATATAACGTTACCTTCCCATTGGAATACCCGTGGCCTCAGCGAAGGTGTTGGCTAATTAATAACTAGCAAACCAGCCACTGAGTAGTTTAGTAAAGCAAACATTCGGAACAATATAAACCTCAAACACCTAGGAGTGCGTGGACAGAATAACAAACAAATCTTAGCTGCCGTACAGATGAGAGTAGGAGCTGTACACCAAGTGACCGAAATGATGTACACCTGCAGCACGCGTTTTGTAGCCTACGTCAACACATGAAAGGTTCGGATCCCCTCTGGTTTCTGTTCAGCAGCAAAACCAAAGTCTTCCCTCTACTTATCCCCCGGGAAGGCTGGGATGAAAGTTAAGGACGATAAAGTAAACTAATTTATTAGATGTTTAGCTCGGAGGAGTCATGGTTCTGCGGATTGGTGTTATGGCTGACGGTAGGGACTGGTTTCATCCAAGACGTGAGGTTTATAAACTCAAAATAGTGTGTACACAGTATATGAACTCCGTATACTTCGTTGACAGCCCCTTCCCTAGACCCTACAAAACAGTCATGGACAGTTTAGTAAAGACGGAAGGGAGGACAGAGTCAACGTTGGTGTTCATGCTGAAGACCATCGGTCACACGACAGACGCGGAGAGGCGCTGCGGGAGTAAAGATACCGGTGCTTCATCCTCACCAGGGGCCACACCACAACCCTACCTTTAGTGGCAGCTGCAGATTAAGTGTGACCACTAAATACATTACTCCCCCTGCCCTGGATCGGTTATTAACGGGACAGTGGATACAAAGTAAACCTTATTAAATGATTAAGAGTTGTTCATTCCAGGGTGGGCTTCACAGAACAAAGGGACATTTACCTCAAGGCACTGGCACTAATGGTTCATTTTCCTTTGATAGAACTTTAATAATGATGAATATACAGTACTGTGTAGTTCGAAGTCCGATCAATACAGATCAAAATGGCAGCACCCACGTCAATTTGAGAGTTTTGATCAACACTTAAAGTTAAAATGGCCGATTACAAACAAAATGGCAACATTATTACAAACGTAGACAAGATAGAATAAACGGAGTAAATGTAGAAACTACTGATCTTATATTTAAATGTGGTCATTTGTATAATGATCATAGTCAAAATCCCCTTTTAAAGGACTCATTGCCTGTTCTTCACACAAAGCAATATAAAAACACTTAAAACACACGAGACAATACTCAAGAATGTTGTAGATAGCAAAATTGACAAAACACAAACCAGTACACACTAGACAGGTAAATAAACATCTCCACTGAATAGCTCAGGACACGTTTGTGGACCTCAATGTAAACCATTAGAAAAATAAACAAGCATTTATGTAAACAAACCCTGGTAAAAACATACAATAGAGGAGTTGGTGGACTGACTGTCACCCCCGTGTTCAACTCACCACCTGAACCATCTGTTGGGCTCCGTTCCAGACGTAGACGATGAGCCGCGTGCCTTGTCCCGTCAGCAGCACCGCCTTGCCCCGCCACGACGGAATCTGAAGAAAAATAAATAGGATTGTTACATCTACACCTTTCTGAAGACGTCTCACGCCTCCGACTTACATTCTTCCGAACTCAATTTGTTCTTTCTTCTCACTTTAATGTCTTGAACTTATCCTTCGTCCCCCATTTTTATATTAAATTGGAAACAAAACCACCACTTACCACCAACGCCACTTACCAGCAGCATCACCACTTACCACCAACGCCACTTACCAGCAGCAGCAGCACCACCACCACCACTTACCACCAACGCCACTTACCAGCAGCATCACCACTTACCACCAACGCCACTTACCAGCAGCAGCACCACCACTTACCACCAACGCCACTTACCAGCAGCATCACCACCACCAACGCCACTTACCAGCAGCAGCACCACCACCTTACCACCAACGCCACTTACCAGCAGCAGCAGCAGCACCACCACTTACCACCAACGCCACTTACCAGCAGCAGCAGCAGCACCACCACCACTTACCACCAACGCCACTTACCAGCAGCACCACCACTTACCACCACACACCAGCACCAGCAGCAGCAGCACCACCACCAACGCCACTTACCAGCAGCACCACCACCACCACACCACCACCACCACCACCACCACTTACCACCAACGCCACTTACCAGCAGCATCACCACTTGCCACCAACGCCACTTACCAGCAGCAACAGCAGCACCACCACCACACCACCACCACTTAACAGCACCACCAGCACCACTTGCCACCAATGCCACTTACCAGCAGCAGCAGCACCACCACCACCACCACTTACCACCAACGCCACTTAACAGCACCACCAGCACCACTTACCACCAACGCCACTTACCAGCAGCAGCACCACCACCACAACAAACCCCCATTACACACCAATATTTAGCCGTACAGTATTGGGACATCAACTGCCGCCGTCTTCCCTCGACTAAAACTTTCCAAAGTTTTGTTTTCTTATCAACGGCTGGTAGCTGACAAACTTAAAGGCGTACACTGCTGTTGAAACAATTCGGCACAACAGTTGACTAGGTATATTATCAGTAAAAAATAGCTGGATAAAAACCATGATAGCCGAGTCAACCCCGTAATTTCCCAAAATTAATTGAGGTAAACAGTCATGACGTAGTTATGGGATAGATCTATTACATAATAAACTTGTCTGAAAACAACCTAACCTAACCGTATATAAGACTAACATATCAGCTAAGAGTGTCACGCCCCAAGTTTTAAACACCCTCTTCCGTTGAATAGGGTCTTTTTTTTTTTAAATCGGGTTGAAACACGACGACCCTCTTCAACGGAAAAGGGTGTTTAAAACTACGGGCGTCAGTGTCTTACAGTGAGGGGGATGATGGCACGGAAGGAGTAGAGGCCATGGGAAGGTACGAGGTCCTGGATGGGATGATACTGCATGCCGGAGAGAAGATAGAGGCGGGCCTTCGTCAGAGTCACCAGCACCAAGTAGTTATCGAACCCCATGCAGAAGCTCCTCCAAGACAGGATGGGTTCCCCAATGCTCAGCGCCTGCATGGCACGCACTTGGTATTCATACCACTGATTGGCCTGCCAGGGAAAACACCCGGGTGTGCTTAATGACTATCAAAACTAACATTGATGTTTGAATAATATCAATAGTTTTAGCAGTAGAAATGGTTGCAGGCGTTACATTAGTAACTACAGCCCGTATGCTGCCGTAAAAGCTCACCTTAAGCTCGTGCACCAAGAGTTCGTCATTGTTGAGAACACCAAGCATAACCCGACCTCCACTCTGCCACGCCTTCATCTCGCTCCCGCTTGCTTGCCACTTTTCAGACATCCTGAAGCGCCAACAAAATGTGTAGAATAACATTAACTATACAACAAATTATGGTTCAAGAGAACCAATACCAGGACTTTTTACATAAGCAAAGGAAGAATAGGGTGGGAGAGGGCTCGAGCCATGTGTTGAACTCGGGAATAAACTAATTATATTTTTATTCTTATGGAGATTTGTTTTTCTAACGTAGTCAGAGGTTGTCACTAGATAGTTCTGTTTATGCAAGATGTAACAGCGGTTTATACGACTTCATTCATTCCCAATGATAAATTATGAGGCGTCTTGCATAAAACGGGTAAGAATCTTCGACTACTGCTGAAAGTCTGAAGCAAATGGTAGAACTAAACACGTGATAGTGGGTACCGTAGGCACGAGCGATAAAGAAAACTAGACATGTTTTCTCGATTCATAAACCCACGTCAATGAACCATAAATGTCCATGCATCACAAGACATGGCAGTATTGAAAGTAAGTTCTCTTAATGTCTAGGACACTACACTTTCATGATGTGTATGCCAAAATATCTTGCAGGAAAAAATCATCAGATCTAAAAGTTGTAGTTGTCCGAGCACCAGCCGCCTCGCCTCACTCATTATACCCACGGGCCTCTTGTTATCACAACATTCTCTCTTCCACGAATGTACAATCCAAAGGCATCACAATGAGATTTATCAATAAAACAAATTCCAAAATTCTCCATGCCTAGAACTCGCCAGTGTGAATGATGTTGACAACGAATACTTTAGCATCCGATGTCACGAAACTTTATTAGCAAGTCTTCACTACAGTCTCTCGCCTTGGGTCCGCATTACTGAATATTGACTTTTTTTCACACAACATTCCCCTCTACTTACCCACTGGCCAGCCCCGTCGAGTGAATGTTGATACTGTGGAACTGCTGGCTTGTCTCTCCGGCCTTGAAGGTGATAAGGAAGCGATCTTTCTTGATCATCCCGTGGAAGTCTTTGTAGATCTCACTGTAGCCCAGATGCGTCACGGGTTTGGCGAATTTGATGGTGCCCAAACCGTTCTCCGACTGTAGGAGTTGCGCGCTGTCCTCGTCCTGCGGGGATAAATGGTTTAGTCATTCGTTACAAGAAAGACGAGAAACTAAAAATTATTCGCGTAGGAACTGGAGGACAAGGATCAACAGGATGGATTCGTCGTAGAGAAATGAGCGACAGGTGGAACATCGATGAGGAAACTAAATATAAAAAAAGTGATTCTTTAAAAACTGCGAACACCTGATAAAATTTGGCTTTGATAACCTAATTGCATAGGAACATGGTTGTCATAATTTAGACTCTTTATAGAAACCGGTTCAATACTAGTAAGAATAAACTTACGATCTTGTAAAAAGTGACGATGGTGTTATTAGAGGTAATGATGATCCGCTGTAAACCTTCCAGAGGGTCGTAATACTCCAAGTAGTACTGGAACCCCACTACAGCGTCCAGTCCGAGCAAACCTGGTTCTGAAATATCCTCGGTTAGCTTCACTGCATTGAACATTAAAGGGTTGAGAGCTATGGGCGAGGCGACACTTGCTCTATGAGGTGGGGTACACTAAGCTGTTGGCATCTTTTATTGATGCAGGAGTGGTGACTTACGGTGGTTGTTGCATTACTTTGCAGAGATAGAAACGGGAGAGGAAGACTTTGTTGGGTTGTGATGTTGGGGGATACAGCCGAGGCTTGTGGCCGGGGGAAATGCATTACAATGAAATATTGTCCACGTCCATGAAATGGGTATTTTGAGAAATTAGGGGGTTACAAACTGGTGTGCATGTTATGGATAGAGTCTGGTGTGGATGGACAACACTTACTATTGAGATCACAGATGTCTTGGCGTTGGTCGAGCCCACACTGGACGCAGGTGTCGCCCGCTGACTGACACACACACGCTCCCTCCTCACAACAGGCGCAGGTCTGAGGAAGATGAAAGTCGGATGGATATTCCCGTAAATTCTCTTGACATTTCCTAACAGTTGCACCTCGCAAAGTGGATGTGAAATTGACAATGTGTTCTAAAATTGTTCCATTTGTAGTCCGTCAGGTTTTACTTTATCATTTACGTTGTGAAAAACTCCAGGAAGCAGCTGTAAACACAAAGTACCCCACATTACACATCCTGCTACTTGAGTGGCCTATTAGCAAGGTGCACCTCAAACCTGTGTTCACTGCTGCTGCTGTAAAAGATAAAAGGCCCAATACGGTCGATGGATCAGGTCTGGGGAGAAATTAACACCAAGGTTCGTCATGGTGGGAGAAGTGGCTTTAATGTCTTCACTTAAGATTTAAAGGGCTGACCAAGTTGTACCCAGGGCTTGGCAGTCTTAACGTACTCACGCAAGAATGAAAATTTATATAAATATCTACAATTTGCTTGACTGTTGGTAGAGGTAGTCTGGCTGACGTCACCATATCAGGGACTACTGCCTTATATAAATCTTATTTTAATTTCAAATTTCTTTAAATTAAAATAATTTTCCTTCCTAAATAATATTTAAATATTTCATTTTTATTTCACAAATATGTGTTAATATATCAGCAAATACCAGATTGAGTCGCATCCGGGGCTACTGGTCAACAAGGCGGTAACAGTGATAGGATGGCTGCCTACTGTAAGGTTAATGGTGAAAATTAAGCGTTTCTTCACCTGACTGATTAGGAAATTTTTAACTCAAATTTAGGAGTTAGCATGTGGCCTCACCTGAGAGTAGCCATAATGACACGTACAGCCGGTCAGCGACTTGGTCCACACGTTCCTCACCTTCACCACCTCCAGTTTCCCGTTCTTCATTACGTAGCCAATGTGGCCATCACTCTGTCAACACCATAACCAAGTACATAAAGTATATCATCTAACGTTTATTAGATCAGTTTATAGTGTCAGCTGTTCCCAACCTTTCCGAATCGATGGATGGCTCGCTCACTACAGCTTGCCTGAAGAACTCGTGGCACAGATCTCATTGTGTCATCTGGTAATTAATACGCGTACAGCATAAGATTTGAACATTATCTTCATTAAAACTGATTATGATATTGGTAAAGAAAATCACATGTTCAAGAAAAATCACAATGAAATTAATACCATTGGACAATAAAGACCTTATTTTGATGCCAGAGTTCATAATGTACCACAGAACATTTTATAAAACTTTACCCGGATGCTTGTACCTGCTGCTGCTGCTCAAAAATCGATGCTGGAGGTTAACTGCTTAATGTAAATATATCAAGGAACATACGGTATCTAACAAGTCTACTGAGATGCTTGGGACTGCTTCTCAAGTCTGCCTATTCTGTGTTACAACAGGACAGCTAATGAACTCCCGAGCAAACACGTACCAAAACCGCGCCACAAATAGACCGAGGAAAATCTGAACATATGTACAGTATCTGGTGGAGGATTATGCGTGCTTAAGGAATATATATATATATATATATATATATATATATATATATATATATATATATCTCTTCTGCGGTGATCGTATGGTTATGTTGAAATGTAAAACAGTCTTCAATCATCAGTTATTCAAACGTTATTTATTGGCCTTATGATATCCGCCACGGCCCACCCAGGATGTCCGCCACGGCCCATTAATTGGAACCGCTGGTCTATTAAATCTGAATAATGTGCTGGGAATCTAACTAAGTACTGTGTGAGGTAATCTGATAATGGGCCGTCATACTACAACATGGGAGGAGTGGAAGAGAAAAGAGGAAGAAAAGACGAATTAAATTGTATGAATATAGTTAAAAAAAACTTCTTGCCAGATTTAATGGTGTAAAGCATACGAGACAAATTTCTCACTTGATAGATAGCAGAGATATTCCACAGGCCGAGGGGGAAGGTGTTCTTGATGACTATGTTACCCGGATACCCCGTCACGGAGACATCATCGACGATCAACTCTGAGGGCAGATAGTTGCTTATATATCGCCTACACTAGAGTAAACGTTTTTGCTGCACTGCCCTAGTCCAACATCTCTTGACAGTCACCCAAATCCCAAGGACAAATTTGATCATATTAAAAGTACAGAAAATATTATATAGCAATTAACACAAACGGACCATAATGTGTCAAACCTCCACTACTCACCCTCCCTGTTGCCTATCTCTGTGTCATAGGTGTAGGAGTGCCAATAATGGTGGGGACTGGAGTAGGGCTCGAGGTTGTACCCAGCTGCCGCCGTACTCGCCTCTCGTCGGTAACGGTGGAGGTTCTCTATACTGACCTCCTGTTGTCTCAGTTCATCCTCGTAGCTCTTCGTGATGTCCGTCTTTAGCTTCTGCAGGTACGACTCTAGCAGGTTGTCCAGCTGTGACAGACGGGAGGAGGAATAGATATAGCCAGAGAGAGAGAGAGAGAGAGAGAGAGAGAGAGAGACGAAAGACAGTACACCGATTCTCTTGCCATCTAATCTCAGTGCTATTTAACTTTACTTTGATCATTTCGTTAAGTTTTAGTTCATTGGCACATGACCTGGTCCACACTGTCTGGGGAAGTCATTGTTTGGGTTATAGAGCTCTTGGTTTTTTAAGTTAATTCCTGTCTATTTGGTTCCTGAAGGTCTCATTTTCATTACCCTGGGATGAAGTGTGTGTGTGAAGATGTTCTGGCTGAAGGCGAAACAAAATTTGCAATAATAATTTTTTCTTTGTGGATGTCAGGCAAGCACCAATTACCAACCAGCATCACACACACTAGTGTTCCCGGGAATATTTTATCGTGTATATGGAGGCGTTGTGAAGATGTAGAAATATTTGATACATCGGTAAACACTGACTGGAATATTAATTTACTACATCAACAGAATCCGTATTGCATAGTGGGTTAATTTACACCATTAACAAGGAAATTGAAACTAGTATGAAAAGTTTACACAGGGGTTGAAAAAAATCACCAAAGAATATAGACCTGACAACACTCCCCACTCGCTCCACTGTGGTAAAAACAATGAATTAATGACACTACCTAATCAGCACCACCAGTTCTCCCTCCTCGCTGTAGTGACGTCCAGTTAAAAGTCTATTTATATTTAAACACAGATGGGACGAAGGTTTGGTCTGGTAATTATCATCCACCAGGAGGAATTAACAGAACATTTTATATTCAAAGCGACTCTTACCACTCACACACACGGGTTGGACGACTCTTACCAAACACACCCGGGCTGGACGACTCTTACCAAACACACACACGGGTTAATTGCGAGAAGTAAGGTTTCGCATTATCAATACTTCACACCGCTTCATCCGGATTAGAGATGGATTTACACGACATATTGTATGGGTTAAGTCTGCTCGTCAGCTTAAGCGGAATAGCTGAAGATTAGTTGTCAGCTTCTTTCACCTGATGATTAAACACCCTAACGCTACCTGGGGGGGAGGGGGGTGTTAAGTTGAGTGGTTCAACGTGAAGTAAGCTGGGGGTTCAAAGATAGCAGTAACAAAGCCTCTTAATAAAATTTCGTATCGGTATTTTTTTTTTTTTTACGGGGAATGGCCCACCCGAGCACAGGTCATCGACCCACAACGGGGCCTAGGGGGCGAAAAAATAAGTATGAGAAACTCCGACGGCAGAGCATTCCACTGTTTGGCTGTGTGAGTAAAGAAGAATGGACTACAGGTGCTATTCCAGCATATCTACTTTAGAATTTGGCAGCATGATTGCGTCCTGAAATGTGATTGGTGGGAGATCATCTAATCTGGAATGTGTAATTGGTAAATACTGTGTTTTACCACTATTGAATTTAACCAAGTTTCTGCCTTCCCATTCGGAGGTTTATCTAGTAAGAGGAGCGGTGAACGTAACGTATCTCATTCCCCTTTAATTTATATAATGTAAATAAAAAATGAGAAAAATAAGATCTGGGAATAAGGAGTTGTTACAAGGGAGGCTGTGAAGGGTCTGAAGAGCTTATCCTCGTATAGAAATGAACACTTAATAATTGTCTGACCCGAAGTACATTTTCTAGAGGTTTCAACTACCGATTTCACCTGTTCTCACCAGCATACACACCCACCCACCTTCTCTGGGGACAGATTCTTGAACAGGATCTCTGAGGGTTTTAGTTCTTTCTTCGGCAGCGCCCACACCGCCACTGTCCAGAGTATCGTCAATACCAAGGCCTTCATCACCTGTTGGGAAAATATATCTTTAGGCTCGTTCCTTCTACCTGGCAACGTATCTGTCATGTCTACCCAACCAATGTTTACGTCCACGTACAGATATTGAGGGATAAATGTCAGCACTTAAATGTACAGTACAATCAGAAGAGGTTAACTGAACAATGGTTATTCTCTTCGACCTCTCGGCATCAACAGCGCACATGTTTAATAAATTCGGCAAATATCCAAAGACTAGTTTATGCTCAAGATCAGTTCTGAGATGGTTTATTTTCACTCGCTTTAAACTAATCTAGCATATGGTTACATGGTGTTTTAAACTCCGCTGTAAACCATATCGTAACTATTCCCAGTTACACAAACCGATGGCTACTAACAGCCTAACGACTGAACAAAATTTTGTCATGGGCACTTGTAAAAATTTTCCTCCGCATATGTTTACAAGTGGACAACCATGGATTTTTTGTTGAACAATATGTTTTTTCCGATGGCTTAGACAAAGTTAAGACGCTTTTCTTCAACGACGTTTCCCTCGCAAATTACTTAAAATTACCTAACCTCCTGGCTCCGCCCCCGCCCCCGCTGAATCCCCTGGTATAATCAAGTTATTTGCGAGGGAAACGTCACAGAAGAAAAACGTCTTAACTTTATCTAAACCATCGGAAAAAGCACATTGCTCAACAAAAAATCCATGGTTGTCCACTTGTAAAAATTTACCGAGGATTACTGTACTGTACTGTACCTTTACCCCCGCCTCAACTCACCTCTGTGATTCGTCGATAGGCCGTCCTGTTAAATCAAAAGCAATTGGCAACAGACTGCTGAAACTTCAGTGACCAATAATATCAATGTGTCATCTTACAACTCGAATGTTCTCCAGTTTTGTCGACTTTGGAAGGTCTTCACGCTAAATTTATCTTCGTTCTTCGCCGAGTCGTCAACACGTCGTCGAAAAAGTGTCGTCGGTATGAATGATCGTGATAGTGTAAAGTAGGAGCTGCCCATACACCCACTGTCGGTGCAGGTTGGGAAGTGGTGCATGTGTGTGGCACGGCTAGGTGGAAAACCCCAAACAATCTTATTCGTTTAATTTGGCCAAAAACAGAAGCGAAACTCAACAGAAGGCTTACATCATGAATCACAACAGCTGATTGTACTGCCATCTAGCGGTAGAGGAAACAATCTTCTCGTATTACGTGAAAAATGTTTCATGGGTAAACTTGCTCATTCAAAAGAGTATTATCCGGTGTGTAGCAATTATTGTTCTAGTCTCCGATAAAAGAGGTTTGCATAAATTCTACTGAACAATGGAGGGAAATACTGTCATACCATGAATAAAGGTTTTTTGTTTTGATATGTAAATGAGGCAGAATGATATGCCATTACGTTTAAAATATAAATTTCACTGACGTGGTCTGTTAAAACATTTCCGCACGGGAAAATTAGGTCCGTTTGATAAAACAGACTTTGTAAAATAATAGTATAGTGTACATACCTGTACACAAACACGTGTTGCACACACTCACACTTAAGCACATCAGTTCACATAAACACTCATAAAAACATCCCCATACGCCTTGACTTCTCACACAGTAACATTCACCCTGAACCACAGACACCCAGAGAGGATTCTGGTGGGATGTTAGAACTGAATTGTAGGTTACGGTGATGTTTATCTGAAACATCAGACCAACATATTGCCTCAACATGTCCACAAGGAGTTCTCCAGACGATCTAATCCATCCTTGTAGCACTTTAACTCACAAAAACCAAACCGCACGCAAAATTATCTATAGACGCAAACACCCTCCACAAATACAAACATTCTTCATATACAAGACCCCCCCCCCCACACGCACCTATGTCAGTCTTAGCCAGTAGGTCCTCAGTGACGACTCTTCTAACTTACATTACAAACTTAACACTGGTGTGAATAATAATAATAATAATAATAATAATAATAATAATAATAATAATAATAAATACTGAGCAGTGATCAATTGTATTACAGTTTACTAACCTATACCACAAACAACTACAAACAATAGTATTATTAAATCTGTGTCCACGTGCTCGACGCCAGTGAGGCCGAAAGTTAACACCATGTCCAACTCACGACAAGACTACCCACCGAGGCTGACGAAAATGATCTCATCAACTCCAAGAAATAAAACGATTCCTCTTTCTTCTTTTTTTTTCCTGACGCAAAGTGTGAAGAGTTGATGAGAAAATTCTTACGGAATCTATGAAGTAGGAGCGTTTGGCTGTCATCCTCCTGCAATGACGCCGATCTCTCGTAGTAAAGAGCACAAGTCCCATCAAGTCTCACCGCGTCGTGTGTCAAACAGGGACAACCAACTCACAAATCTAATGAGAAAATTCCTCAAGATAGAGGAGCGGAGGCCGTAGAATCTTGTTCGCGTCGTCTTGGACTCCATACTTGGATGTCGTAAAGTCTTCCTTGCCCTAAAGTGGTTAAGAAACGAGCAAAGAGCATCACAAGAACGCCGGGAAAGTGAGCGTCGTGATGGTCAGGGAAGACGTGGCTGGAAACCTTGACGCTTCTGCCCCTCTTACCTGCCGATGATGGTGCTCTCTCTCTCTCTCTCTCTCTCTCTCTCTCTCTCTCTCTCTCTCTGTAAAGTTTCGTTTTGCATTTTTGTTTTTGGTGATATACAGGAAAATGGAACATAAAAGTGTACAGTTTTTAATACATTCATTCCCGAAAAAAATATCAAAAGACATACACACACACACACACACACACACACACACACACACACACACACACAGGTACCTACACGATCAGCTAGTTTCCTACATCAATCAAACTTGGTACACTGAGTCACACACCTTCAGTCACACACCAACAGACTCTTTCATAAAACTCAAGCCACAAACCTACACCTCTACACAATAATATTACACCCTGCCCACATATACACCTACACCCCTACACAATGACACTACACCCTGCCCACATATACACCTTCACCCCTACACAATGACACTACACCCTGCCCACATATACACCTTCACCCCTACACAATGACACTACACCCTGCCCACATATACACCTTCACCCCTACACAATGACACTACACCCTGCCCACATATACACCTACACCCCTACACAATGACACTACACCCTGCCCACATATACACCTTCACCCCCTACACAACCCTGACACACAAGACACTACACCCTGCCCACATATACACCTTCACCCCTACACAATGACACTACACCCTGCCCACATATACACACCTACACCCTACTACACAATGCATCCACATACTACACCCTGCAACCACATATACACCTTCACCCCTACACAATGACACTGACACCTAGCTGTCACTGATTTTTAAGGAGACACTACACCTAGCTGCTGATTTTTAAGGAGTTTCAAGGAGAAGACTCTATGCATATTACACTGTCAATATCAATGACATAGATACTGTAATTTTAAGTGTTAAGTGTCCAGCATAGAAGGAGTCTGGCCTGGTAGTTTTAGCCTGAATGATGTGTATTTTTTAGGTTTCGATCAGTTTGCGTCAACCAGTCATGCGAGATTGACAATACTATACTGCGCGGAGCTAGTGAGCGAACCATACAACTAGCTAGTGAGCGAACCATACAACTAGCTAGTGAGCGAACCATACAACTAGCTAGTAAGCGAACCATACAACTAGCTAGTAAGCGAACCATACGACTAGCTAGTGAGCGAACCATACAACTAGCTAGTGAGCGAACCATACAACTAGCTAGTGAGCGAACCATACAACTAGCTAGTGAGCGAACCATACAACTAGCTAGTGAGCGAACCATACAACTAGCTAGTAAGCGAACCATACAACTAGCTACTGAGAGAACCATACAACTAGCTAGTGAGCGAACCATACAACTAGCTAGTGAGCGAACCATACAACTAGCTAGTAAGCGAACCATACAACTAGCTAGTAAGCGAACCATACGACTAGCTAGTGAGCGAACCATACAACTAGCTAGTGAGCGAACCATACAACTAGCTAGTGAGCGAACCATACAACTAGCTAGTGAGCGAACCATACAACTAGCTAGTGAGCGAACCATACAACTAGCTACAAGCGACCTACCCGTGAAGGTAATGAGCGAACCATACAACTAGCTAGTGAGCGAACACATCACTAATTATATACGTATAGACGATACCAATACTTAATATTTATTGTGTTTTCAGTGTAGGGCAATTTTTGTACCTAACCTAACCTAACTTAACCTAACGTGACTCAACATAAGGTATCAGCCGGATCAACCAAAGACTAGCCCTCTGGTCTGGTCCATAGCGAGGCTGTCCATTTTTGGGGAGCTTTTTTTATTTCCCCCTGTGAGCTATTTCGGCAATTACCTGGCAATTACCTGGAAACACGTTGAGGGACAGGTGGTAGGTGGGTGAGGTCTGTGTTCAACATGTAATTAATGGGGAACAAAGGTGTCCGTCATGCCAAGATTAGCTCAAGCAATCCGTGTACACCAATAGAAGAGTAAAAAAAAACAACAACAACAAAATCAACGAATTTAGATGTTTACAATATCTTATAAAATGGTGATGCAATTACCAGGATGCGCTGTATGTTAGTAATTGGGTAAACAAATTAAGAGTTCCTTTGTTGTGATAGGCAGAACAGCAGTGGAGTGAGAGATTCTCCTTGCTGAACGCCTTCCGATGACAGACATACAGTACATGATGGAGGGAATACTGCGGTAGACGGCTTAGATCATCTCATCGCTCTTTGGTCTGATAGATAACGTGATCGGGGTGATTAAATAAGGTGAATGATAATAATATGTGAAGAAAATGGAAAAAAAAGAATAATAAGAGTAAGATGAATAACAAATAAGATGAAGACAAAGAGAAATAACAATTAAAGACAAGAAAAAAGATAAAGAAATTAGAAGAAAACGAAATAACACTAAGAATAAGAAAGCAAAGGAGAAAATGATAATTGGAATAAAAACACAAAGAAGATGAAAAGGGAATAGAAAAATTAAGAAAAAATAGACAGATTAATATGAAATAAAAAATAAAAAAACAGAAAAGAGGACATAACGAATAAAGGAAAAAGGAGAGAAGAATGAAAATATTAATAATAAATATCACAATTTTCTTGAATTTATTTTGTTTAATATGATTTACAGTTCTGTAACCTGTGTGGAAGAAATTAAACAACAGATTGAAGAGATGAGGAGATGTAAACAAGGAGAGAAGGAGAGAAAGACATAAAGATAGAAGAAATAATAGTAGACAGAACAAGGAAAAAAATCAATCCCCAAAAAGGGTCACAACACTGACTGACATCTTCACTACAACGCTTGGTCAACAGGGCTCACGAAAATTGCTGCCTCCATTAAAAAAAAGTTCATGGTCTAAGTTTTAATTGCCACAAATCCTTACCTCAGTGGCATATGATCCAGTTCCGAGGATAAAATAATCATCCAGGGTAAACGAGAGATTAAAGTTGAAGAAAAGAGATTTGTTGACCTTTATTCTAGAGGTTCATGGTTATATATATTTATTTTCTTATCCTCGTGTTCTTCTTTAGTCAACACACTGGTGGTTAATGGTGGGTTTTTTGATAGAGACACACACACACACACACACACACACACACACACACACACACACACACACACACACACACACACAGTAAAAAAGCAAAAAAAAAAAGTTCCTGACTGAATTAGTTCTCAACAGGTAACAGAGAGCTTCGCAAAACTGAATGTTCATTTACTCAAAGCAAATTTTTACAAGAGCATCAAAAGGATATATTCTAAGTCTGGGTAGTTTCCTGGTTTTTGTCTTCACCTCAGAACAAACGGATACATAGAGAGTTAATGAGTCCAGCTAAGTTACAGAAACTCAGGGATCTGTTTCCATAACGTCAGACCCCAAAAATCTTAAAAGCTGACAGAAACATAATGAAAAGCTGATATTTTTTCCTTCATCTTAAACAGTTGTGAAGTTGTTGACAGAATCACTCATGAATGAGAGAAGAGTAGAATTTGTTAATGTTGGAAAATAATTAGGAGTTAGTGATTATTTTCCTTGTATTTTGGGAAGAGATTTTTGTATTATTATTTCGACATTACTAATATCACTACCACTACTACCAACACCACCACCAACACTACAACCACTACTACCAACACCACAACCACTACCAACACCACAACCAATATCTCTACCACGACTACCAACACCATAACCACCACTACCATCACTCCCACCATTGCAAGCTCAACCTTTAGCACTACTTCCACACCACTACCTCCACCAACACCCTCCACCACCACTCCCTCCACCAACACTACCTACATTAACACTCCCTCCACTACTAATACCTATACACCAACATTACCTCCACCACCACTACCCCCACCAACACTCCTTTCACCACCACCACCAAAATCCTCGTCACTCCGGCAAGTATACTCCCCCCCCCCACCACGGGCACACCTCTCCTTGCCTCGTATTTCACCCCAAAATGAGAATGTAAACACACTTTAATATATAACAAAGTTCCATTGTATTATTTGACGTCATTCCGGCTACGTACTGTACTTTGAAGTTGCACCCGACTTTAGCCTGTTATTTGCGTTCTTCAATCACCAGTTATAAAAATAAATAAATAAAGTACGGTTTTTGAGGCTCGTGCGGTTTTGAGGCTCTTGTACGATTTTTGAGGCTCTAGGGCTAGTGGTGTAACTTATCTCTTATAGTAAACGGTTTCCGACTAAGACAATAAAAATACTATTAAGATTTCCCAACTTTTGTTTCAGCCGAGTTTTGTTGAGCTGAGAACTTGACCTGACGTCTTAACTACATCGCTTTTCACCTGTTTTACTCACTCCTGTGTATGAGTTGTGACTGGCTACGAGACCAAGACGTCATAAAAAACGTTTTATTTCTTCAATGTGACATCTACACAGGATAACGGAGGTAATTTGAAATCAAGACCGTTATAAAGATTATCAGTAACATTTAATTTCCTCTTAACTATCATTATGTATATATAGTATGACATACTGCACAACAGATTCTTTAAGCAACTTTAAATTAGGTCGAGTAGTATTATATCGAATAAAAGTTCTAAAATTTATAATAATTATTAACCATAATTATCCAGAAGAAGATAGAGTGATACTACGGGTGAATATCATAGAAAATGTACTGCTAACAAAGGTGACTATTAATAATATATATAATTTCAAAATGTCTGATTCAACAACAAGTAAAGAACTAAGAGTTAAGGACTCACCGAAAGTCACTGTTAAACGGCGTGTAGATACTTTGGACAAAGGCTCTGAAGCGAAGGTCGTATGAAAGGCACTGAACTTAGACAGTTTTGTAAATTTAAAATTAATCACTATTGACCTCAGACTATCCCTTAATATCAAGTGCACATAGCTTCAAAATGGCCTCAAAATGCCCACGATATTGATCAGATTAAAAAATAAGTAAAAAATCTTGGGGGGCTTACAGTGCTCCCCCCCAAAAAAAAACATAATAATAATAATAATAATAGCTGGGTGGTTTTCCCACCCAAAAGTCTTGGACTCCCCTTTTGATATTCCTGGATCCGCCCCTGGAACTCAAACGTGGAACAGGACGAAATGACTGTCTTTGTGTTCCTAGTACGTCACCCTCTCGTGCCAACTCATCATAAAGCAGTATTGCTAAACTATCAATTATAAAATTAAGAAAATTAAATCAAATACCCTCATAATTATTTTATCTAATTTTTATTTTGCATTTGACCACCCAAAAGCCCCGAAAAAAAAATTGTCTAGCAGAAGAATTACCTTCAAATTACCAGTACGTTAAGTATATCGAGTAAAAGTCAACTTATAAATTATGGTTTAATTTTTGTTTGGCAAATTCTTGGCTATAAATCGACGAGAGAATTGGTGCAAAAATATAAAGATGACATTTAAGCAAAATGTGAACAAGGCGAGAGAGAACTCATAAATCGCAATCGGCCGGTGTGAGGAAAGTTTGACGCGCTCACACTGTCAGGTTAGAAAATGACCTGACTCAGTGATACTCCAGGTAAGTGACGACCTGCGGTTCAGCGAGTCACACAAGATGTCACTCTCAACTCTGGCTCTCTTTTGAATTTGACCATTAGTGATAAGTTATATGAGGTCACGCCTGTGCGGTGGTGAGCGGTATCTTGGCTATGGGACCTCGTGAAACACTCTGAAACTATCGGTGCTCACAGTAGGGTTGTTAACTAAGGCATGTATTCTTTATGGGAAGCATGGGGAAAAAAAGGGGCCAAAAAGGACCCCAAACTGCAAGAAGAACATTAATTTTCGCTTTATGAATGGTATAAATGTATAAATATATTGTTTAAATATACGTACGAGAATGTAAGTATACAGTACATGCAGGCAGCACATATGATTAATAAGAACGTAAATGACGATGGCTAACACCTTTAAAGTGCGTGTGTGTGTGTGTGTGACAGACCAACACAACTCCTCCTTGTGTATAATACCCACCTTGAGACACCCTGAGACATCAATTAGCAAGTGGCGGAGGGAAACATCCCCAGATTACACCTTAATGGACTCGATCAGTTACTGCTCTTTGAGGAACCTTAATTAGATAATCTCTCTCTCTCTCTCTCTCTCTCTCTCTCTCTCTCTCTCTCTGCCATGGTTCCGATAACCAGCAGTAGAGATAAGTCATGTTACTTTATGTGATGTAAAGCCACAGGCAGTAAAGGGTATGTGATGTAAGCAAAAGCTGTTCCTCCAAGTGTTGTAAACAAACAGTTGGTGGTCTTTAAGGGGTTATAAACAAATAAAAGGTAGCCCTTCAGGTAATGTAAACAGATCAAAGGTCAAACGATGGTTGGTGTTGACATTACTCTAAGACTATAACAGCGCTAATCTCTAAGAACCAGGAGCTTGATGCCTTCTCTCTCCAGTGTGTGTGTGTGTGTGTGTGTAATAATAATTAACGGTTTATTGAAAGAGCATGGCGGCCGGAAGGCTGAAAATATACAGTTACATAATTGGGGAATGTATCACTTGATTTACAAATAGTATACAAGTAACATAAGTGATACAAATAAGGTGGGGAGAAGGTCATACTACAGGGCATTTCAACACGGTAACAGTTCTAAAAGGTAATATTGGCTGAGAGTGAACACGCTCGTTGATTACAAGTTGTTGATAATTTTTACAATGGTTGGGACTAGGCTCTTCTTTAAGTGCTTGTATGGTTCTGGACAAAATGGTCACGGCCGCACCATTTATGACAAGATTTTAATACGTACAGACTATAATGTTAGGTTAGAAGCTCTTTCATTAAACCGCTAATTGAGCTCTGCCCCAAAACAATCCATCAATTACCTACGACTGATTTCAGCCATAACAGGTTAAAGTTTGGCAGTGTCCAAAGATCCATTTATACTAAAATTAGACAAAGCTTAGTTATTCAGTAGCTTTTTATCATTTACCAGAACTTGCTACTTCACACACAAGCGGCTTTGTCTCTGATCTTCAACCTCTCATTTTGCTTGCCTCTAAAACTCGATTTATTTACTGTTTTTAGAATCTTACTGAAAAAAAAATAAAACAATGATATACTGTACAACCAATATAGACTGTATATACACGATTATTTACTCCACCTCTGCCTGTATCACTGATGGCTTGTTGCTCCAGGACTCGGTAGAGGCTTACAGTATGAGAAGGTACAACTTAAGGGGAAAACCTTCTATAAAAAAAAAAAAGCCTCACCTTGATTCTTTGGGATTTATATTTAGTAAACAGAAAGATATATTCGTTAACAGAGTGATACAATTACACACTGATGTACACGGCGAGAGAGAGAGAGAGAGAGAGAGAGAGAGAGAGAGAGAGAGAGAGAGAGAGACACACACACACACACTTGCTGAATGATCGTAAAAGATTTTATTCTGAAACTTTATAAATGAAAGGTGTACATATTTTTATCTTGAAGATCTATATAAGCTTATCGTCTACAATATAATAATCCAAGTGAGGCCAAGGAGAAATACACTGTTACAAAGACGAAGTGAATACTGTATATCAACAATGTACACTGGCCCATGTCGCTGTCTCACTTCACTGATTTCACACACACACACACACACACACACACACACACACACACACATAAATTACGCCATTCAAGAAAACAATATTCCAGGTGTTTACAGGTACCTAGAACAGCCTAATGAAATGCTGCAATAAAAAAAAACATAACGAAAAGGGAAAAGCAAAAGTTTGTTACCTTTCCCTTTTGAAAGCACAAACAAAAGCAATTCACAGGTATTTCATTGAAAGGCTTTTTGAAAGAGAAAACGGACTGTACTGAAATATTTGCAGTGAGAATTTTCTCTCTAAAATTCTGTTTCATATAACCTTTTATATTTTTTTCAGATTCCAGTAGTAAAGTTTATTGCCATATTTACACCAGTTGATGGGGAATATGTATAGAGTCTGTAGTTCTTGTATTATTATTCTCAGACGGTGTTACAGGGGAGCGTCTGTCTCTGTCTTTTAAGATTATGTCAGAGATCATAAGAAAGTGGGTTTACCTCAGACATTATAAGTGTGTTCAATACAGGATAGTTGTAAAACGTTTAATACTATGTCAAAATAACAGTTGCAGTAATAACAATAATAACAATAATAATAATAATAATAATAATAATAATAATAATAATAATAATAATAATAATAATAATAATAATAATAATAATAATAATAATAATAATAATAATAATAATAATAATAATAATAATAATAATAATAATAATAATAATAATAATAATAATAATAAATAATAATAATAATAATAATAATAATAATAATAATAATAATAATAATAATAACAAATAACAACAACAACAACAACAACAACAACAACAACAACAACAACAACAATAATAATAATAATAATAATAATTAATAATAATAATAATAATAATAATAATAATAATAATAATAATAATAATAATAATGATAACAACAACAATAATAATAATAATAATAATAATAATAATAATAATAATAATAATAATAATAATAATAATAATAATAATAATAATAATAATAATAATAATAATATTAATAATAATAATACTATAATAATAATAATAATAATAATACTATAATAATAATAATAATAATAATAATACTATAATAATAATAATTACTACATGTACTAACATAATGATCATAAACACACACACACACACACACACACACACACACACACACACACACACACACACACACACACACACACACACACACACAGCCGTTTGTGAAAATTTGTATCTCATTTTTAAGTTCCAACTCATTAATATTATACCGTGGTGAAATATATTTCACAAATTAAATTTTATTTCCACCAAATTCATAATCAAATCGCACCTGCCAATATAGTTAATTCCATTGCATATCACACACACACACACACTACTACACCACGTGAGGCCCCTCATAACACCATCTGTGAGGGAAGTACTACACCACGTGAGTTCCTCCTAACACCATCTGTGAGGGAATTACTACACCACGTGAGGCCCCTCATAACACCATCTGTGAGGGAGTTACTACACTACGAGTTTGCTGTTCAACACCTACATTAATCTGTATGTTCACTGTATGTTCCTTTACCTTTCTCTAATGAAGGCTTTTGTTAAACTACCAATGTATGTAATAAGTCATTTATGTCCAATGTATATTTTCAGCCTTCGGGCTGCAGAACTTTTTCAATAAACCGTCAATTATTATTATTATTATTATTATTATTATTATTATTATTACACACACACACACACACACACACAACAACAACAACACGGTCCTCTCCTACAACTAGCCAAGATACTGTATCACAATCTATTTATATAAAATAAAGAAGTATGTCTGTGTGTTTGTGTGTGTGTGTCCGCATGAGAATCTCGGAAACTACTTTACCGATCTGTAGTGATGATGGATAGTGTTATATGTAGTGATGATGGATGGTGTTATATGTAGTGATGATGGATAGTGTTATATGTAGTGATGATGGATGGTGTTATTTGTAGTGATGATGGATGGTGTTATATGTAGTGATGATGGATGGTGTTGTATGTAGTGATGATGGATGGTGTTATATGTAGTGATGATGGATAGTGTTATATGTAGTGATGATGGATGGTGTTATTTGTAGTGATGATGGATGGTGTTATATGTAGTGATGATGGATGGTGTTGTATGTAGTGATGATGGATGGTGTTATATGTAGTGATGATGGATGATGTTATATGTAGTGATGATGGATGGTGTTATATGTAGTGATGATGGATGGTGTTATATGTAGTGACGATGGGTGGTGTTATATGTAGTGATGATGGTGGATGGTGTTATTTGTAGTGATGATGGATGATGTTATGTCGTGATGATGGATGTTGTTATATGTAGTGATGATGGATGGTGTTATATGTAGTGACGATGGGTAGTGTTATATGTAGTGATGATGGGTGGTGTTATATGTGGTGATGATGGATGGTGTTATATGTAGTGATGATGGATGGTGTTATATGTAGTGATGATCGATGGTGTTATATGTAGTGATGATCGATGGTGTTATATGTAGTGATGATGGATGATGTTATATGTAGTGATGATGGATGGTGTTGTATGTAGTGATGATGGATGATGTTATATGTAGTGATGATGGATGATGTTATATGTAGTGATGATGGATGATGTTATATGTAGTGATGATTGGTCGTGTTATATGTAGTGATGATGGATGGTGTTATATGTAGTGATGATGGATGTTGTTATATGTAGTGATGATGGATGATGTTATATGTAGTAATGAAGGATGGTGTTATATGTAGTGATGACGGATGGTGTTATACGTAGTAATGATGGATGATGTTATATGTAGTGATGATGGGTGGTGTTATATGTAGTGGTGATTAGACAATAAAATAATAGCAGTTTAATGCTAAAAAAATATACTTTGATGTACCGTTGTAGTGGTAAACATGGTGGAACTTACATACACCGTTAATGAACTATTGATGGAAGAAGAAGATTTGGGGACTGAACAGTGAGACAATGTGGAGTCTCCTGGAGGGTGGCGTCCTACCGTGGCCTAGCGGATGAGCCGCCTGGAGGGCGGCGATTCTGCTAGTGCTTTATAAATTAACAATAAATCACAAATTAGCAATCGTTGTTGAGTACTACTGGCTGTCATAAGTTGTTCAATCAGTGAGTGTCTCCGCCTCACACTACACACTGTTTATAAACCCATATGCCACTCTCCTGGCTGTATACTGACTCACACCTCCGTAACCAATTACACACAGGCATTGGTTGGTTGGCTGCGAACTTAGGAACACACGCTCTCTAATTGGTTAGGCAATCATAACAGTTACAAAGTGTTTGTTGACGCCCAATGGAATACACATATACACATATACTTGAGAGGCCAGTCCTAAACGTTTCTGGCGGTAGTACAGAACGTTTGCAAATTAAACCAACGATGTCAGAAGGAAACATCCACTTCAGTATAAAGTCGATACTCAACTGAAGCGCATGTCCATAATGTCGATACTCAACTGAAGAGCATGTCCAATGTCGATACTCAACTGAAGAGCATGTCCATAATGTCGATACTCAACTGAAGAGCATGTCATAGTATAGATACTCAACTGAAGAGCATGTTCATAGTATCAATTACTCAACTGAAGAGCATGTCCATAATGTTGATACTCAACTGAAGAGCATGTCTATAGTGTCGATACTCAACTGAAGAGCATGTCCAAAGTGTCGATACTCAACTGAAGAGCATGTCCATAGTGTCGATACCCAACTGAAGAGCATGTCCATAATGTCGATACTCAACTGAAGAGCATGTCCAAAGTGTCGATACTCAACTGAAGAGCATGTCCATAGTGTCGATACCCAACTGAAGAGCATGTCCATAATGTCGATACTCAACTGAAGAGCATGTCCATACTGTCGATACTCAACTGAAGAGCATGTCCATAGTGTCGATACTCAACTGAAGAGCATGTTCATAGTGTTGATACTCAACTGAAGAGCATGTCCATAGTGTCGATACTCAACTGAAGAGCATGTCCATAGTGTCGATACTCAACTGAAGAGTATGTCCATAGTGTCGATACTCAACTGAAGAGCATGTCCATAGTGTCGATACTCATCAAAAGAGCATGTCCATAGTGTCGATACTCAACTGAAGAGCATGTCCATAGTGTCGATACTCAACTGAAGAAGATGTCTATGGGTGTTGAAGCAGTAAAGATATGACTTCCCTCTATCGGTGAAGGTGTTATCCACAGTCAACCCTCGAGACAGACACCAGGTACACAATTGTGGATGACATATACATCCCGGGTAACAGTATATTCACAAACACGTACACAAACTTCTTTTATGAAACAGAAATAGAACCTCTAGGACTGACGTTAATGGCGTCATCGTGTTGGTCTGACGGAGAGGTGGAGGCAAAGAGGCCTTCCTACCCTTACTGAGAGAACAACTGGTGGCAGGGGGAGGATGTATTACTGCTGCTCACGTAGTATAACCTTTCACCTCCGACAGTGACACACACTCTCTCTCTCTCTCTCTCTCTCTCCTCTGCCGTGATCATTGTTACATATAAACTAGTAACCCAAACGTGTACGCAGTTTCCAACATCCAATTCCACTCGATGGATAAAACTGCTGACGTGCGCACAACCTAAGGACCAAAGTGCCTCAGCTACTCACTGATCATGTAGTATTCGTAGATATTTATTTTTCTGTTAAATCCGGCCCACTAAAAGGGAGGCGGTGAGATAATGGTCGACTAATAGGAGGCGGGACGCGGCCACGGGCCTTAACTGGTGTGGTCACTGCTCGAGAAACGATTTTTAACTGATCGTGATAATAACATCATTAGGGACGAGAGTAATAATAATAATAATAAAGGGATAGTGATAATGTTTCTACCGTATTAATACTTATGATATTTAATACAACACTTGTAAAGTTAGTTAGGATTACGTGTTAAAGGCAGTGCGGATACAGTACACTGAATGCAACCTGGTCTGTCACTGGTACACAAGGAATCAATGTGCACTACACTGCCTTCGTTTCTTAAACATACATACATACATATGCAAAAAAAAACTGTATGATTACAGGAATTCTGCTTAAGGATTTTGTCAAATATCAATTCAGATTTATGATAGAATTTGATTTACATTAGGAAATATAGATCCTCTTTGTCAAACAATGGTTAATACTATTGATGCAGTTTACCTTCAACAAATTGTGAAAAGAACTACGCGAAAACAAAAAATAAAACAAAAATAGTGCCATTTGGCTTGCTGACCAAGAAGAATTTTTATCATTGTTTGGTATTCATTGGGGAGTGGGTAGTGGAGGCACTCAACTGTGCAATATGAGAGACTTGCAACATTCTGTGGCCTTCGTGAATTTTTCTGCTGATATACACAAACGTGGGATGGACGTCCTAATGATGCACCAAATACTTGCACACGATCAAAGACATATGGCTGTGTCTGTCTCGTATATTTTGACAGTTATTTATAGACAGTTTGTTCTAAATTCAGTTTTATTAAGACTCAAAAGGATATATAAAATTCCTATACGGTTAAAAGTCGCTTTGATTTATGATGAAGAAATGGTGAAGGAGGAGACGAGAGTGAGTTGTAAAGTAATATCACACTGGGTGAGGCTGATAACACATTCATAAGATATGAGGCGATCACAGAAATGCATCAGTGGTAAAAGAAGACAACATAAATCTCTCCGGCTTCCTTTCTTTATCTCTCTATTCCTTATTTTCTTCCCTTTCGCACTTTTTACTCCTCGTTTATCCCTCTCTTTCTGTTCCTTTCCCCATTAAGGTGTGTGGCCTTGGACACTCGCCAGACTACAGTATAACCCAAAGAAACTAAGAGGTAGAATTTCTTCCTCATGATGCGTTTTTGTCTTTCACTCAGGTGGGATCCCAGACGACTATGTTCACAGGACTTATTTCCTTCCTCACGGTTGTAGCGTCTCAAAGATTATGAAAACTAACATTAATTATCAATATATATCTTGTTTATTTTTCTTTTAATCTAATCTGAGAACTATAACTCTTTATTAACATTATTATATTCGTTTGACGTTTCAAGATCATCTGTATTATTAGATTTTTCGTTATTTTTCTTGTATTTGAATATAATTTTTCTCTTTTTTTCTCCCCCAAAATTATATGTAAAAATTTTCCTTTTGTTTTATATCCGATCCTGTTAAAGATTTTCATGAATAATGCTTAGGATTTTCTGACTCTTATACAGAAAACCATCGACTTTGTCCTTATTACTGTTCTCTACGTTACTTAATAAATTTTAACTGCTTTTGAAATATCGATAAATATGCTGCCTGTAGCTAGACTCTTGATCTAATTTCTGGGACACCCTGTAGTTTACTCGAGTACATCCAGACAATCTTTTTTTCATCAGTTCTCTCCTCTCCTCTCCTCTGCTCTCCTTCATTCCCCTTTATTTCATTATTCTCTCCTTTTGCTTTCCTCACATTCCACTGCTGTCCCCACATCCCATCTTCCTCCTTTCCCCAACCATCTCCCCAAGTCGTACCTTCATTTCCCCATACCTCCCTCTCCCCTGTCCACACTCCACCTCTCTCCTTCATCCCTTCTTCCTCTCCCTCACCCACAGTCCCTTCTCCATCCTCTCTCCCTCTCTCCTGCTACCTCGCTCACTATTTAAGAGTCATCTGCTGCGGTGAAATGGGAAACATATTGCCTTATACATTTCCTCCTGCTTAGTGTGTGTGTGTGTGTGTGTGTGTGTGTGTGTGTGTGTGTGTGTGTGTGTGTGTGTGTGTGTGTGTGTGTGTGTGTGTGTGTGTGTGTGTGTGTGTGTGTGTGTGTGTGTGTGTGTGTGTGTGTGTGTGTGTGTGTGTGTGTGTGTGTGTGTGTGTGTGTGTGTGTGTGTGTGTGTGTGTGTGTGTGTGTGTGTGTGTGTGTGTGTGTGTGTGTGTGTGTGTGTGTGTGTGTGTGTGTGTGTTTAAATTTCTAAGTAAAGATAAAAAAAAGAATCTAGATGGGAGGTTTTCATGCGTTTGTGTGTATTTTATGCTTTGATAACTTTCATTGTTTATTCAACAACAACAATAACAGCAACAACTCACGAAAAACTTATTGCAAACATTGTAGATTTTGTGCCTTTGTTTGTTGTTGTTTTATTTATGAATCTATGTTTGTGCTGACGAGATATGTGTATTGCTTTTTTTTTTATATCTGAATTTTGATTTCGTTTTTTGACTACGTTAGTGAACCTTATCAATGTCTTTCTAACTGACTGACTGACTGACTGAGCTGGGCTGACTGACTGAGATAATATTATCCTCCTACTCGTCCGACACAGTGTAACCTCTTGATGTGGCCCAGCTCATGACATCATCTTGGTACTGTAAGTTCTCGGTGTCATTACTTGAGAGGAATCAATGAACAAAAAATAAAAGTCGAGAAATACGAATGAAGAGACAGACAGACAGATAGACAGATAGACAGAAAGAAAGACAGGCAGCCAGTCAGACAGATACACATATAGACAGATAGACAGACAGACAGACAGACGGATGGCATGGATCGTAACTTCGCCCGCGTAACCCCTGGAGAATACAGTAGCCTTTTTTACACTTTACTTCCACTACTTTTCAGTTTATTATGAACAGTTTAAAATTCTAAACAATTACGTAACTATCATTCGAATCAGTTTCATAAAAAGGACAATAATTGAAACAAAACTCGAGACACGCTTCATTAGTTAGACAAAGTGTATCTGTACAAACATTTAATAAACATATGTGAGTCAATAGGGCAAATATTAATAACACTTATAATATTACAATATACTGTATACATGGAAACATTATGGAAAACTGAATGCCGTAAAACTAGAAGACTGTTTGAGAGCTTCATGTCGGTGTAATATCTGCAAGTCTGTCGAAGTGATCTGATGGAAGGTCGATTTATAATGAGATGGTGTCAATTATTATGACCCAGTGGTATAATGCAAAATATTGTCTATATATTATGAATTTACGCGGGAGTAAAATGCAAATTGGAGTATTTACCGATTAATATGCCATTACCGCGTCTCCTCCTCCTCTTCCTCCCCTACATCCTCCTCCCCTCCCTCCTCCTCCCCCCCCCTCCTCCCATTCTCCCTCCTCCTCGTCCGCCAAACGTCATCTAATGTACAGCAATCAGAATTAACGACAAGATTCTGCAAGTCAAAAAATCACCACTTATCTGTCTGTCTGTGCACAGTATTATCTGAGGTAACACAGTCAAGGTGGACCCATCATGTGCTGGTGGACCCATCAGGCTGGTGGACACAGGTGGCTGGTGGACCCTCAGGATGGACCTCAGGTGGCTGGTGGACCTCAGGTGGCTGGGGGACCTCAGGTGGCTGGTGGATGGCTGGTGGACCTCAGGTGGCTGGTGGACCCATCAGGTGGCTGGTGGACCCCAGGTGAATGATGGACCCTCAGGTGGCTGGTGGACCTCAGGTGGCTGGTGGATCCCTCAGGTGGCTGGTGGACCCTCAGGTGGCTGGTGGACCCATCAGGTGGCTGGTGGACCCCTCAGGTGAATGGTGGACCCCCAGGTGGCTGGTGGACCCCCAGGTGGCTGGTGGACCCAGGTGGCTGGTGGACCCATCAGGTGGTGGTCAGGTAGCTGGTGGACCCATCAGGTGGTGGACCCCTGAGGTGGCTGGTGGTGGCTGGTGGACCTCAGGTGGCTGGTGGACCCCCAGGTGGCTGGTGGACCCATCATGTGACTGGCGCTCAGGTGGCTGGTGGACCCCCTGATGGACCTTCAGGTGGCTGTGAATCAGGTGGCTGGTGGACCCATCAGGTGGCTGGTGGTGGGTGGCTTGACCCCAGGTGGCTCATGAGGTGGTGGACCCATCAGGTGGCTGGCTGGAGGACCCATCAGGTGGCTGGGACCCATCAGGTGGCTGGGACCCATCAGGTGGTGGACCCATCAGGTGGCTGGTGGAACCCATCAGGTGGCTGGTGGACCCCAGGTGGGGACCCATCAGGTGGCTCGTGGACCCATCAGGTGGCTGGTGGACCCTTCAGGTGGCATGGACCCTCAGGTGGCTGGTGGACCCCAGGTGGCTGGTGGACCCTCAGGTGAATGGTAGACCCCCAGGTGGCTCTGTAGACCCCTCAGGTTGCCAGTGGACCCTCAGGTGGCTGGTGGACCCTTCAGGTGAATGGTTGGACCCTTCAGGTGGGCTGGTGGACCCTCAGGTGAATGGTGGACCCCTCAGGTGGAATAGTGGACCCTCAGGTGGCTGGTGGACCCCTCAGGTGGCAGGTGGACCCATCAGGTGGCTGGTGGACCCCTCAGGTGGCTGGTGGACCCATCATGTGACTGGTGGACCTCAGGTGGCTGGTGGACCCTCAGGTTGCTGGTGGACCCATCAGGTGGCTGATGGACCCCAGGTGGCTGGTGGACCCATCAGGTGGCTGGTGGACCCATCAGGTGGCTGGTGGACCCATCAGGTACAGGACCCTTCAGGTGGCTGTGGACCCATGAGGTGGCTGGTGGACCCCTTCAGGTGGCTGGTGGACCCATTGGGTGGCTGGTGGCCCTCAGGTGCTGATGTACCCTGGTGGGTGGCTGGTGGACCCATCAGGTGGCTGGTGGACCTTCAGGTGGCTGGACCCTCAGGTGGCTGGTGGACCCCTCAGGTGGCAGGTGGACCCATCAGGTGACTGGTGGACCCCTCAGGTGGCTGGTGGACCCCTCAGGTGGCTGGACCCCAGGTGGCTGGTGGACCCATCATGTGACTGGTGGACCCTCAGGTGGCTGGTGGACCTCAGGTTGCTGGTGGACCCATCAGGTGGCTGATGGACCCTTCAGGTGGCTGGTGGACCCATCAGGTGGCTGGTGGACCCATCAGGTGGCTGGTGGACCCATTAGGTGGCTGGTGGACCCTTCAGGTGGCTGATGGACCCCCAGGTGGCTGGTGGACCCTTCAGGTGGCTGATGTACCCATTGGGTGGCTGGTGGACCTTCAGGTGGCTGGTGGACCCATTGGGTGACTGGTGGACCCCAGGTGGCTGATGGACCCAAGGTGGTGGTGGACCCCAGGTGGCTGGTGGACCCATTAGGTGGCTGGTGGACCCTTCAGGTGGCTGATGTACCCATTAGACCCTTCAGGTGGCTGGTGGTGGCTGGTGGACAGGTGGCTGATCCAGGTGGCTGGTGGACCTCAGGTGGCAGGTGGACCCATTAGGTGACTGGTGGACTCAGGTGGCTGGTGGACCCCTCAGGTGGCTGGTGGACCCCAGGTGGCTGGTGGACCCATCATGTGACTGGTGGACCTCAGGTGGCTGGTGGACCCTCAGGTTGCTGGTGGACCCATCAGGTGGCTGATGGACCCTTCAGGTGGCTGGTGGACCCATCAGGTGGCTGGTGGACCCATCAGGTGGCTGGTGGACCCATTAGGTGGCTGGTGGACCCTTCAGGTGGCTGATGGACTCCCTCAGGTGGCTGGTGGACCCTTCCAGGTGGCTGATGTACCCATTAGGTGGCTGGTGGACCCTTCAGGTGGCTGGTGGACCCATTAGGGTGACTGGTGACCCTTCAGGTGGCTGATGGACCCATGAGGGCTGGTGGACCTATCATGTGACTGGTGGACCTCAGATGGACGGCCAAGCCCCCAGGTGTGGGCAGTGGTTCTCTAATATTAATGACAGACCTGAAGGTGGAAGGCGCGTCCCAGGTGAGCTACGGAGGTGGGGCCAGGGGGGGGTGAATGTACAGTTACTCCCTGCGTTGAAAATGGATATAAACAATCACATGTAAAGAAAGCAATTATTGCGAGAGAGAGAGAGAGAGAGAGAGAGAGAGAGAGAGAGAGAGAGAGAGAGAGAGAGGGGAGTTATGTAAGCAGTGTTACTTCTCCGGTATTTTCACCATTTAACCCCTTGTTAACTATCGATTAGTGGTGACATGTGATATATTGGTCCTGTTCCCATACTCTGGCTCTACTTCTCATTCTCATCTCGTCTCATCTTCAACTTGTCTCGTTTAATTCTTGTCTTATCTCCTCTCCACGTCGTTTTTTCCTGTTCAGTCTCCCCACGTGTAGTGATGAGAGCACGCACACACACACACACACACACACACACACACACACACACACACACACAGAACATGAAAACAAGACAAAGATTCTGCCTTAACAAGCTGCGCCATTACAGGATAGTTACACAGTGGTTTTGTACCTTAAATGTATATTCTGACTTGTTATATAAGCGTCTATAATTAGAGTAGAACCACAGTATAGTTTTGTTGTTACTTTATAATATTAATGTTTAATTTTACGTTATATTGTTACATGAGCTAAGAGGCGTAATCACTAGAGACACTTTTGTAAACCTGAAACAACAAAACGCTCTGTACAAGTCTTCCGGGTTACTAAGTACTTACGGGAAATGGTATATAGGAAATGAGTATTGTAGTTAATGCGTCTCCTGACTTGTTATAAACCTGTCGTACTCTGGAATTAAGTAGACTGTTGTCACTGTATCCGGCTCACAGTGGCTACGTTCATATCTACGTTCCTTTTATTTTTTTTCAGTTTATTTTCTTTCCCTTCCTATTCTTTCCCTCTTTTCATTTCCAGTCATCTTTCTTATTTCCTTTTTCTTCTTTCCTCTCTCCTTCTTTCCCTCTTTTCTTTCCTCTCCTTCTCTCCCAGCTTCTGCAATAATAAGACAACAAGGAATTCGATTCTTTATCTACCACCTACTTTCTCTTCCCCTTCCGTTTTCTCTCTCCTCTTTCCTCATCTCCTTCCTCCGCCATCTTACTTCTCCCTTCCTTTCTACTCATCGTCTACCCCGTCCTTCCATCCCTCCCTACTTAAATCCCTTCTCCATCCATTTGTCTCACTTCTTGCCCTCTTTCTGCTTCCCCTTTCTTCCTCTCCCTCCTTCTCATCTCACCCTTCCTTGCTTTGCTATTTCTCCCCCTTTCTTCCTCTAATCCTCTCCTTTCTTATTTCTTCTATCCTAAATCCTGTTCTCCTGTCACCCCCTTCATCCTCCTCCTCCTCCCTCCCTTATCCTCCTCCTCTTCCTCACTTCCTTATCCTCCTCCTCCTCCTCACTCCATTATCCTCCTCCTCCTTCTCTCACACAGTAATGGGATTGGGGGTCAGGTTAGTGAAGACTCACAAGCGCTGTGAATTACATGTGATCTTGGGTTTGATTAAAGGCAAAGTGGATTATTTTCTTTGATGAGAGAGTGAGTGAACTTCCTTCCACCCACACACCCGCCCCGGCCAGCAGAGCCCAACTGAGACTCTTGGCTTCATGTGTTACTTTCTTCTCTTGACCTCTACTTCTTTCTTTCTTTCTTCTTTCATTTACATTCACCTGATTAATTATCTAGGACAATTTCCAGGAATCATTGTTGGTGAAGCTGTGTAAGGTAATATGGTATCATATTCATCTTGCATTTGGCAGTGGGGTTGGAGCGCTGCCAGTAATTCGGGAAAAGGTATCGTACTCCTTATAGGGGATATAAACACACACACACACACAAAGTTAGTATAAAATATAACACAATTATTAGAAGAAATGAATATTATGAAGGATAAAATGTAGTGTCCAACCAAATGAAGTAATTGGTGACAGATGAAAATAAAGCCTTGTTGTTTCCCTCATCCATTCTAGATCATAAGGACTAATATATAAGTCTTGAGCATTCTCTTAATTAATTTATATTATGAACCTTAAAATACCTATTGTTAGAGCTATATTATGACCAAGTAAATTTATATTGCTAGATCAATTTTATTAAACATTAAATATTCCATTTTAAAACTGTACTGTAACACTTAAGTAATGTATCTTAGCGCTAGATTGAACATATTGAACCTCCAGTATTGCCAGAATAGTGTGAGACTTAACTTGTATAGCCTGCATAGTATAGTTATATTGCCACATTGCTGAGATAGTTGATGTGAGGGAGGCAGGGGAGACTGACCTCACTCACTCTCAGTATTATATGAGTTAAGCTGCAACAGTGAAGGGTTGTAACAGGTAACAGGGATGTACTGGTATCTCAGGTGGTCACTATAGGTAGTTATGCTAATTATCAACAGGTATGCCAGAATCACAGGTGTTAGTTACAGCTGGCTATACAAGAGTCTTCCATAACAGAATTACAAAAGCTTTTCATATCAACAGAAGAATCTACAACGACCTCCCATAACAGTCTATAACATTATTTGATAGATCAGTTTATTTTATTCAACACTTCAGATAATTATTTCCCTCATTAGTGTCACTCTGCCCGGTGTCTATTAAAGAATTAGTTCCTTACGAACCTTTCTGACTCCGGGTCCACCTCGTCACAGTCGCTGGGGTCAACTTGTTATTACCTTTGATTTGGGTCAATTATTGTACTGTACTTTATCCCTGTTTGACTGTGAACAACCACCAAAATACTCTGCCAATTTGGTTCTATATTGAGCAGTAATAGTCTTTGACGGTATTATCTGTAAGTCCTATAAAGTTATATTAAATATGTTGGACAAAATCCTCACATGGTGAACAACATTGGTAGTGTGTGTGTGTGTGTGTGTTACAGAGCGTTACAGACAGCATATGATGGCTGTGTGTTACGAGTAATGAAGGGTAACTAACTTCACGTTCTTAAAATCTTTTAAAAAATCTGACCAAGTAGTAATAATAATAATAATAATAATAATAATAATAATGGAAAAGGGAAATACAATAACAATATCAACAGAAAAATCACCAATAACATCAATATCGCCAGTACCATTGATAACAGCAGTAGTATTGCAGGCAGGACAAGACAGGAACACACATTCAATATCAACCTTACCAATAACTGCACCACGAACAGGCTAACAGCAGTTGTGATAAATAACAACCACAATAGTAACAGCAAATAACAACAGCAGTAAAGGAAAAACCCTGTAAACAATACTATCAGTAGCCACAGTACCGATAACAGCGATAACAGCATCACTATAAGAACAGCTATACCAGTACCCCATCACACTAGTGGTTATGGAGCAATAACAGCAATCATCACAGCAGTAGAAAACGTTCAAGTAATGTCACCGTCAGTCATCTTTAGCTAACAGTACCAATAACAGCATTACTAGAACAGCAGCAAAGCAGCTTCAAGCAGTAGGAGCAACGAAAGATAACAGCAAGTGCGTTGGGTCCAAAAGGGGAGAGAATAATCAAATACATTCCGAAGCCAAAACACTGAGAGGCCAGAGAGAGAGAGAGAGAGAGAGAGAGAGAGAGAGAGAGAGAGAGAGCAAATGTCTTAATGAGAAGGAATAATAGAAAGGGTGAAATAAATATAATATTGAGAAAAGGTGAAAAATAATAGAGGGTGAAGATTAAATACATAGCAACGAGAGACAAAGAAATGACATTTAAAGAAAGAATGAGAGAGAAAGACAAAGAGACGAATAGAGAGAGAAACACACAGAAAAGGGGTAAAGAAACAAAGAAAAAGAGAAAAACAGAGACACGGCGATACAGGAAGAGCGAAGAGAGAGAAGAGAACACAAAGAAAGAGAGAAAGAAAACAAAGAAAGGGAGAACACCCTCATTTGTCCATAAACAATATCCCCCGGTAAATTTTTTTGTCACAGCTCGACAATTAAATCATTCTCTCTATATAAAAACAAAAACAATGCCCCGACACACTGCATCAATAGCCCTGTGAACTGAACTTTGTACCCAGGGCAGAGGAGACCACTCATGTCCAGATTGATTGATGGTCCAATACATTTTTGATATATTAAAGGCGACAGACTGTGTAACCTTCAGTCCTCCTGTCTGGTTACGCTTTGTGTCTCTGAGATCATCAACCATGTAATTAAGATGTCTGGGGGCTCAGGGGGTGAGATATGCAACACAAGATTTTAAAGAAAGATTGATGTGTGAAAAGTCTTTAATTAACATAGTATATAGCAGAGAAATTAGCATAATCATTGTGGTGTGTGTTTAGAGTTTCATCCACATTGAACAAAAGGGCTCGAGCTCTGAGTGACGCGGTCCATCGGTCACTTCAAACACGTACCCAAAAGTTATTCATTATTTAGTAAGTCATTGCGCTGGCTAGACTCCCTTCCTGGTGGTGGTGGAATATAAAACTTAGATCAGGTAATAAATATTTGTTTACGATGATGTTATTAAGAACGTGAAGTTAATTTTATTGTTCGTAACACACAGCCCGCATACACTGCTTGTAACACTATGTAACACAATCACTATACTGTACAGTCTGTAACATAAACACACACACACACACCACCATGCACTCTACACACTACAACACACACCACCACACACTACAACACACACCACCACACACTACAACACACACCACCACACACTACAACACACACCACCACACACTCTGTATCCAGGACGAAGCATAAAGTAATATGATATTAGTAATCAAAACTTAAATAAGTATTTTCTTTCATAACACAAATATTAAACCGGACTTGGGAGTGACTCAGTAGTTACCGCTCTATACTAGCACTTGAGTGACTCAGTAGTTACCGCTCTAAACTAGCACTTGAGTGACTCAGTAGTTACAGCTCTAGCCTAGCACTTCAGTAACTCAGTAGTTACCGCTCTAGACTAGCACTTGAGTGACTCAGTAGTTACCGCTCTAAACTAGCACTTGAGTGACTCAGTAGTTACCGCTCTAGCCTAGCACTTGAGTGACTCAGTAGTTACCGCTCTAGACTAGCACTTGAGTGACTCAGTAGTTACCGCTCTAGACTAGCACTTGAGTGACTCAGTAGTTACCGCTCTAGCCTAGCACTTGAGTGACTCAGTAGTTACCGCTCTAAACTAGCACTTGAGTGACTCAGTAGTTACCGCTCTAGACTAGCACTTCAGTAACTCAGTAGTTACCGCTCTAGACTAGCACTTGAGTGACTCAGTAGTTACCGCTCTAAACTAGCACTTGAGTGACTTAGTAGTTACCGCTCTGGACTGGCACTTTAGTGAACCCAAGTCCTGATGTACAGTGATGAGCTGAAGGATTTGTGGCCGCTATATAATCACCCATATTATTATCAGACAAAGAAAAGTGGCAGATGATACCCTATTATTTCTTACCTGCTGGGCAAACCTGACTTAATTATTAAATTACGTTGGGCGAGTCTTTGTCTTTTACCTGATTATGTGAAGATGTGGGGAGGGAGGTTCAGAAGGTGTAACAAAGAGACCCATTGTTTTATTGTTCACTAATTCTTCTGTCTTGTTTCTTTCTCTGTTATCGACTCTTTGACCTATGACCACCGATAATGGCATCAACATAAAACTGTTTTCATGACTCATAGATAATGATCCCATCAAAACAAATATTTATTTTAAAAACTAGTCCTCGAGCCTTCAGTATTATCTAACGTTAAGGAGTTATGGGTGTTCAAAAGAAACTTAAAGATAAATAAAATAAATAAAAACACATAAGAGCCAAGTCTAATGATAATCAGTATAGAGTGTGAAGGATAATGATATTGACCTCTGAGGGCGGGGGGGGGCCTTGGGTAGTCTCTCCTCCCACACGAGAACATGTGTCCCGCGACTTACAAATCTGAAGCCGTGTTTTGTACTGATGGACTTACAGAGGCAAACTTGTGCCTCAGTTAATAATGATGAGGTAAGATAGATATTGGGTAGCAGCTTAGATAAATACAGTAATTATTTGAACACTTATGCATAAACACAAAGAGAGTGATATTTAGTGTTTCCCGAAGAATAACAAAACTCTACATGCAGAGACTTAGCTTCTGCACACACACACACACACACACACACACACACACACACACACACACACACACACACACACACGCACTACCAATGTTGTTCACCATATGAGGATTTTGTCCAACATATTTAATATAACTTTATAGGACTTACAGATAATACCGTCAAAGACTATTACTGCTCAATATAGAACCAAATTGGCAGAGTATTTTGGTGGTTGTTACACGCTCAAACAGGGATAAAGTACAGTACAATAATTGACCCAAATCAAAGGTAATAACAAGTTGACCCCAGTGACTGTGACGAGGTGGACCCGGAGTCAGAAAGGTTCGTAAGGAACTAATTCTTTAATAGACACCGGACAGAGTGACACTAATGAGGGAAATAATTTTCTGAAGTATCTTTATTATTATTATTATTATTATTATTGTTATTATTATTATTATTATTATTACAACTACAGGTCTTGTTCTTCCTGTCCATCAATGTCACCCTTCAGGAGGCCAACAACCCGAGGACCTCCTCCTTGAGTAGCTGCTACAGGATATTAGACGTTTATTGACAACTTGGGCTTATATATGTATGTGTATTGGCCCTTCAGACTCCTATAACACCCGGTAAGATTTTCCAAGTTACCTCTGTCCAATGTCCTGTAAGATCGTAGGAGGTCATACAGCCAGGCTCTTGGAAGGTCTTACGAGTTCGTGTAAGATTTCAATGGTCTTATGGTATTTAGGTTCTACAGTGTTCTACGTGATTCTAAAAGTGCATCTAATAATGATTCAAGGATATATATAAGATCTTGTGGGGTCCAAAAGAGTCCTTCAAGGTTTTGTAAGTCCTTGCTGGATCTTTGGTGCTATATGATTTTACGAGGTCCTTTTATATATGAAGGACGAATAATACACCACAAAACAACGTCAAGAATAGTCGCTGATGGAATTAGAATCAGAAGTTAATATTTCAAGTTGATTTTGTTACCAGAACCACGACGACTATCCTTAACACATAGTATTCAACGTTAATAACTAGAACGTATTCAAATTTATTTTTTTTTAGCCTTAACGCAACTCCACACAATGAAAATAAAACAGTTGCTGAAATCACTCCAAGTTTGACTGTACGGAGGCAAGCAAACTATATACCTGGATGACACGACACAGAGAAGCAATAATGAGTCACCGAGAGTCTGCAGGCCTTCGTGTACAGTGCCACTAGGAATCTGTGTGAGCAAGACCCTGTTGCTACACCACCATATACATAGCGACACATAATGGACCAAAAAGATGTTAAGTTTCAAAACATTAGATGGTATTAAATTCTGATCAAACATTTTAAATGAAACTAATAAATCAAAGTACCTGTATTTTTTTTTTAGTGTTTGTCATTTCCTTAAATAAATAAATTATTGAAAGACACACTCACAAAACCCTTTATGAAATTTAAGCAATAATCATATAATTCTAACTTGTTTTGTGTCATATATAATTATTCCCACTAGCGAGTGTGTGTGTAAGTAGGTGTTGTTTCTTAGAAGGTGAATGGTGATGTGATAACAGTCCCCCACAGTAATTAACGTTGTTTTCTTCACATAAATCATTTGCCTTGTTACACACACAGTTATCAACGTTCCCTGTGTCTTAGTATTCTCCTCCCCTTCCCTCGTTCCTGTTATTTACGGGTCACTTCCTCTACACCCTCGACCACTGCCTCTCGTCTTCATTAATGGCGGACTTCCTGTAAATTATGCAAGTGTTTTTATTTATTTTTCCTGAATAGAATAACGCGTTTGTTTTCCGGCACCACCGACAACCTCTAGTGTCTGTCTCAGATCTACTAGCATCGCCCTCCCAAATAGGATCGGAAACCTTATTATGAAGGGTCTCAAAGAGGGTCAATGGGGTCACAAAGAGGGTCAATGGGGTCACAAAGAGGGTCAATGGGGTCACAAAGAGGGTCAATGGGGTCACACGGGTCTTTGCAAAAGTGTGGCGTTGGGAATCTGGCTAAGTCAGGAAATGAACTAAGTTATTTTTCTCAGGTGTGAAAGGCTAGTGGCTACAACTGTTAAATACGTCAATGTGAGGGGCTTAAATTGCCTCATGTTCAAACAAGTCATTAAATCGAAAACATCGATCACCATACACTGCTGATGTACACTGGTCTTAGATGACTGTATTATAGAAAGATCATGAAACAGTGATCCTTTTTTGTTATGAACTAAATAATTTCCTACAAAATTAGTCAAAGGAACACTCAATATTTCCGTCACCCCCTCCCACCCCCCACCCCCGCCTCTTCCTGTACTTCTGACAGATGTACTTGAGTGCCTTAACAAAGTCAATACTGAACTTCAAGATAAAGGCAAATAAGTATTTTTCTTTCAGATACTAGAAAGCCAAACTGAAGATGACAGTATTTTCAATTTCCTTCATTAATTAAAATTCTCAGCCACGATAAACTTGGGCTTTGTTGACACAGCGGACCTTACGGGGTAGAAGCCGGAGTTACTGGAGTATTTCCGTAAGCCTTCATGATAAGAGTCCCAGAGCTGTCCACTGAGTCTTTTCATTTTGTGCAGTTTTCTATTTTAAAGTGTGAAGCGAGCACGTATGACTCTTTTTATCTTGTAATAGTAGATTTTCATGCTAACAACGAAACCAGGATGATTAACACATATGATGATCTCGTAAGGTTTTGGTTTCAGTTTCCCCAAGAGACACAGGACCATTAACAACTAAGCTATCACAGCGCTTCTAAGATTAGGAACCATTTTCGTTCATAAACAACTGTCTCTTCAGTCGTACATATTAAATATTTTTATTGTAATTGTACTTCAAAAGTTCATTTAGAAAACAGATTGTTCAGTAATTTGACTACATACACCCTCCAGAAATAGGAAATTAATTAAATGATCATGTGCAACTTGTATTGGCTTGCCTGGTCTCGGGTACAATTACAATAATACCAATATTACATAACTGTAAAACATATCTCTTCACAGTATAAAGTAAATTGATAAAAAATTTCGGCATTTTTATTACAATCCTCGTTAGTTTGATCAGATTTTGAAACAAATGCACATTGTTACTTACATCTGCCATGTCTCATAAACAATTGAAGAAAATATTGAATGTTTGCACCAGTTGAGAACATCAAAGACAAAAATGCTACTTAATAAGAATTTAGTGTAAAATGTGTTGTTTTATTACTTTTGTCCAGTTTTCCGATGCTCTGAAGTCTGATGGTTCTGAGTGATGGAAGAAACGTGATTTTATACTAAACTACGTGAGGAAATAATGTACTGGATACTATTGATCTTGTCAGCCTTAAAGTGATGAACGTCGTCTACCTCACACCTCCAGTAACCTCTAGTGTCTACCTCACACCTCCAGTAACCTCTAGTGTCTACCTCACACCTCCAGTAACCTCTAGTGTCTACCTCACACCTCCAGTAACCTCTAGTGTCTACCTCACACCTCAAGTAACCTCTAGCGTCTACCTCACACCTCCAATAACCTCTAGCGTCTACCTCACACCTCCAGTAACCTCTAGTGTCTACCTCACACCTCCAGCTGTTTGGCCATTTTGCAAAGAGTCAATTTCGCAAAAATGCCGTAACACACACACACACACACACACACAAAACAAACACGCGCACGGACACAAATACGAACACACACACAAACACTGCCTTTACATTATTCACTTTTGTTTTATCTGTGACTATTATATTTTTTTCATGCTTAACTCTGTTCTATTTCTCCAGGTATATTTAACTAATTTTACTCCTTCGTGACACTGTCTCTTCCCGTCACTGTCTGTCTCTTCCCGTCACTATCTGTCTCTTCCCGTCACTATCTGTCTCTTCCCGTCATTGTCTGTCTCTCTTCAACGAAACAAGACCCAAGACGCGTTCTCCTTCCAGTAAAATCACGTCACAACCCAAATAGAATACCTCTCAAAGATACAGTACAGTACCTCAGTGTCTCAAACAACAACAAACTGGTAGTCATATATACTTTAAGTAACTCGTATACCAAAAGAGAACAAACTATTTCGGACTTTCTTTAAGATATTCGTAAAAACTTTCCTGTAATTCTATTCTTTTTTCCCATTTCATGTCAGGTTTTGGGAATTTTTGAGACAAACAGGTTGAGAATTGAGGTATTTCATAGATTAGATAATTAACTCCAGGTAATTAAAACTATAAAATACACCTGTACAATATGTATCTGAGGTGGCGATGGATGACACTACAATATATACGGTAAGGGCTGGTTGTTTATGCTCGTTCAGGAGTTTGCTTTTTACAATATGGTTTCACTTATAATGCGCTGTTTGCATCCCAAGGTACAACAGTGTGTATAAAAATGTAGATTAAGCAACTTGCTTCTCAAAGGATTATGTCAAAGAGGTGTCAATAATCCGAGTTGGCTCAAAGAGTAATGTTTTTATTCCATCACAAAGGCATGGGAAGGTGGTAAGGGAAGGGGAGGTGAGGGGAGATGGTGAGGAAGGGGAGGTGAGGGGAGATGATGAGGAAGGGGAGGTGAGGGGAGATGATGAAAGAGGTGAGGGGAGATGATGAGAAGGGAGGTGAGAATGGTGAGAAGGAGGTGAGGAGATGGTGAGAAGGGGTGAGTGAGGTGGGATGGTGAGGAGGTGAGGGGGTGGTGAGGGGAGGTGAGGTGGTGAGAGGGAGGTGGTGAGAGGTGAGGGGTGGTGAGGAGATGGGGAAGGGGAGGTGAGGGGAGATGGTGAGGAAGGGGAGGTGAGGGGAGATGATGAGGAAGGGGAGGTGAGGGGAGATGATGAGGGAGATATGGCAAGGGAGAGATGGCAAGGGGGGAATGGTAGACAAAAGATGGTGAGGGAGAAATGGCAAAGATGAGGGAGAGGTGGTGAAGGAGGGAGATAGTACAGGAAGGAAGGAAGGTAGGGAAAAGAAGGTCAGTGAGGGAAGAAGGCACAGAGGGAAGGAGGGAAGGAGAAAGGGAGTGTGGGAGGGAGGGAGGATAGGTGTTCACTCCCTCCTCCAAGAAAGGACTACCTACCATAAGTTAGAGGGGTAGGCCCAGCTACGGTGCTTTAGAGTTATGAGTCTGATTAAATTTGCCGCACTATGGGGTGGTGGTGAAGGACGGGGGGGTGGTCCCCTCCCCTGGTGTGCTAGAGAGACAGAGAGACAGATAGATAGACACGAGAGAGACAGACAGACAGACAAAGAGAGAGACAGGCGGGCATACAGGCACACAGAGACAGACAGACAGACAGACAGACAGACAGACAGACAGGCAGGCAGACAGAGGTAGAGAGAGAGATAGACAGACGGACACAGACAAAGAGACAGAGACAAACAACAAAGCACATTAGAGAGTGATCAAACAATTAAGAGATACAAAGAGAAGAAAACCTAATCTCTCTAATTCACTGAGAGAAATGTTGCTGCAGACAACATCAAAGGAAACGAAGAGGGTGAGAAGGAAGGGCCGCGTAAATACCAGGAATAAAGGAAGGGAGGAGGAGGGGGTAGGAGGAGGAGGAGGAGGAGGAGGAAATAACGGGAAATGAGGCTAATGTGAACAAGGAATGAAATGTAATTGACAACAGAAAGGAAATAATGACCTAACGAATTGAACGGAACAGAATCATCATAACAACGAGTAATTATTATTAAAATGGGTCACAGGTTGACAGACTCAGTAACACACATATATGACTTATTAAATAAATGCAGGGTGTCCATAAATCATTACCCTGATTAAAATATGAGATCATACGGTTTTCAGGGTAATCATTTATGGAGACCCGGTATGTTTTGTTTGTTTGTTTGTTTTTTTGAGGGGAGGGGGGTCAGTCTTTCGGGGGGAAATGACTGACTCCCTCCAAAAAAAAAAAATTATTTCGTTTGTTTTATGATGTTTTTGAAGAGGAATGTTTATCTTTCATCTAGATCACTATGAGGCGGTGGTGTCAGCTCAAGAATTATCACAGTGTTGTTTTTCTCTTTGCTTTTCATATGGAAGTAAAATATTCTAACACACAAAATTATTTCATCGAGATTAATATATAATAGGAAATCACCATAAACGGAGAAATTTACATTCATTCATTAAGCGTCCTAAGAAGTGTAACAGTGAACCTCTCTGTTGTTTCCCAAAGATCCGCACTTCTATTCAACCACAACCAGCGCCGTCTACACCCTCACCGATGACTCCATTCCTAGTTGCACACAGTCGCTCTCAGTAAACCACTAAGTTACTCTCTCCTCTTTTTTATTTGTGTTTTTACCATTTTCAGAGGTCAGGGGTCAACTTCACGAGACCTGCTCCGTCATTTTGTCTTCTGCGTCCAGTATTACTCACTGATCACTAAACTCCACTTGGGACTCAGACAATCTCGTTTTTATCAACTAAACAAATACAAAAGTCAATCCTCATACTCTGGAAGATTAACTCCAGTGTCCCACCCCTTCTCTTTCCTGACGGTCAACACAAACATCATACATCTGGAATATATTCACTGAGACTTTCCCGAGGCAATCCAGCACCACTATTATTTCCAAGAAGGCCCCCGGGGGTACAGTCTTCCTGCCCACAGCATTTAAAATATAATATCCCATCACCTCCTCACACTTTACAGTAATCATGGCCTGTGTCTGAGTGCTGCTCTTACTCTCAAGGTGACGCTCTGTCGTCTAGCTTAAATATTCTAGACACCATCCAGGCCAAAGCAAATCAGACTAATTGATGACTGCTCACTCGCTTGCCGTCTTCAGACCTTGGTGGCCTACAGGGATAGTTGTTTAATCTCCCTCCTTGTTCTACAGTTACTACCCCAGTTATTATTCTACAGAGCTAGTCAGCGTTGTTCCTTGTAGCTCAGTTAATCCTCGACTAACTCGCCTTGCCTCTATAAGTCATGCATCCTGTGTGTTAATTTCTGCACCTGCAGGAATTTGTTGAAGATTGTGGCATCGTGTAGCACCGCAATACTTTCCTGGAAACAAAGGCAGACAAGTTCATCAGTATAAATGAGCGTCCATTCTCTAAAATCCTCGCAGCATTCATTTATTTCTTCGTAATTACGGATAAGAAAACAGGTGGGGTTGAGTCTCTGTGTAATTACAACTCTTATTTTTTGTCTGCCCTTATTTTTTGTTTTTACGACGCAACTTTAATGACTCAGTTTGATGCCTTGAGGAGTAAATTTAAATAATATTAAGTCTGATGCGTTCTTGTCAATCTAAAGATAAATAAATTCTACGTAACCTTGAAAATAACTTCTTTCTTAGTTAGTCCAGTTCCCATGCGTAGAGTTAGGGAGGGAGGGGAAAGAAGCATGCAACCACTCGACGCTACAGGTTGTCAACAAACATGCGAGATCCAGGAGTGTAGCTCAGTGGTCCAACAACAAACAGAGGCGCTGAAGAGGAGAGAGGGAGAGGGAGACAAAGAGAAACAGACAGAGGGAAAGACAGAAACAGACAGACAGACAGAGGCAAAGATATAGAGAAAGACAGAGAGAGAAAGGCAGAGAGAGAAAGACAGAGAGAAAGATAGAAGGAAAGAGAGAAACAGATCGAAAGACAGAGAGAAAGAGAGACAGCGACAGAGACAGACAGACAGACAAAAGGACAAAGATGAAGAGTGAGAGACATTCAAAACTGTACTCACGGCTACAAAATGAATAAACAATACAACCTGGTAAATTTCTTTACTAATTCATTCCACAAAAAAAAAGAAAAAAGTTATACCTCGGCTAAAACACTGATGCTACATTAATATAAACCGGAGACTTTTGTGGATTTTTTTTATTGTATCCAGAGAGCAAACTCCTGTTCCCCCCAGATAGCTTGATAACTTTGTGATACCTTATGACCAGATTAAAGTTGGCAGAGTAAAGGTTCGGTCTTCTCACACACACACACACACACACACACACACACACACACACACACACACTACCAATGTTGTTCACCATGTGAGGATTTTGTCCAACATATTTAATATAACTTTGTAGGACTTACAGATAATACCGTCAAAGACTATTACTGCTCAATATAGAACCAAATTGGCAGAGTATTTTGGTGGTTGTTACACAGTCAAACAGGGATAAAGTACAGTACAATAATTGACCCAAATCAAAGGTAATAACAAGTTGACCCCAGTAACTGTGACGAGGTGGACCCGGAGTCAGAAAGGTTTGTAAGTTGAAATTTCCTCCCAATTGGAGCTGTGAGAGCCTCTCTAACTGCAAATAGACATGGGCCGAAATTGGCGCTGTAACCGCTATAACGGGATGTGTTATTTTGGTTAATGTTATGGGAAAAGCCAAACATATATACTGTATATATATATATATATATATATATATATATATATATATATATATATATATATATATATATATATATATATATATATATACTGTATATATATATATATATATATATATATATATATATAAATATATATATTTGAGATTCATTTATGGTTTGGGGATGTGCTTGTACTATAAACTAAACTGTAATGCTGTTATGTCAGGCTGCTATTCTCTGTAATGTGAAACTGTTGCACAAGACAATGTTGCTAAGAGGCGCTTCTATCCATTGGAATACTCTTTACAGAATTTTGACACATGGACAGGCACAAAGAAAAAGACCGAGCGAGGCTAATGGTAAAGAAAGAAAGAGGGAAGAAAGAAAGAAAGAAAGAAAAGTTCAAGAAGAAATAGAGGTCAAGAGAAGAAAGTAAAACATGAAGCCAAGAGTCTCAGTTGGGCTCTGCTGGCCGGGGCGGGTGTGTGGGTGGAAGGAAGTTCACTCACTCTCTCATCAAAGAAAATAATCCACTTTGCCTTTAATCAAACCCAAGATCACATGTAATTCACAGCGCTTGTGAGTCTTCACTAACCTGACCCCCAATCCCATTACTGTGTGAGAGAAGGAGGAGGAGGATAATGGAGTGAGGAGGAGGAGGAGGATAAGGGAGTGAGGAGGAGGAGGAGGAGGATAAGGGAGTGAGGAGGAGGAGGAGGATAAGGAAGTGAGGAGGAGGAGGAGGATAAGGGAGTGAGGGCAGAGGGGAGAAAGAGGTAGCGAGGATGAGGATAGAGGAAGGAAGGAAGCGAGTAATAGGAAAAGGAAAGTAGAAGGTGGCGAGAAAAGAAAAAAGAGGGAAGAGAGGAGGTGGATAATAAGAGAGAAAGAAGAAGAAGAAATAAAAGGGAAGAGGAAGAAAGAGAACGGGAGAAGAGAAATAAAACTACTACATGAACACATCTGAAGTAAACATGACAACACAACAACGAGATGGTAAGAGACATATACTGTAGGTGACACCGTGACCAACACCAAGCCAAAAGCCTCACATAAGCCAGTCAAGACAACAATGGGGACGATTGTCTTTATGTTCCTGGCTTAATATTATGTCTATCCTGTCATTCTTAATTACAGGTCCGCCAGGTAAATCATTCTTAATTACAGGTACGCCAGGTGAATTTACACTTCAGGTATCACAGTAGGTTTTTGTAAGCCGGTTATATTATAAATTGCTTAGTTTTTTGATAGATATTCACTGAAGTTAAACAAGATTATATAAACAATCGATATTTGACATCACACTCAGGCAAGGAGAGGAGGAAGCGATGTGAGGATAAGGAGAGATGAGGAGCAGACGGGATGAGACCAAGGCATTGAGTGAAACGAGATGAAGCCACGAGAGGTGAGGTCTCAGGTACAGTATCTCACAACACCAGGAGCATAACTCAAGACAGAGCTGAGTAATCTTCAGACCAGCAATTTAGTGGTGATTTGTAATTCTAATATTTACATTCTCTAAATTTCTGGAAGTTATAAATAGTGTAAGGATAGTAGCGAGGCTATGGTCAGATGCGCTCTGAATTAAATAATTATTTTTTGTTGAGGGAGTAACTAATCTGAAGCAAGGGCGAGAGGTTTCAATACCTCAGATTTCCAGAAAACTGCTGGAACTCCTTTTGTATAATTCGGAGTATTTGAATATACAGTATTCATAGTTTACTGACACTTAATGTAGAGGTAATGATTCCTTCATCACAACCACATGGTTCGTTAGGGCCTTCTTGGCCACAGTGCCTGAGGAGATGATCAGCCACGTGTATCTAGTGGTTGTTATCGTCTACTCCCTCCGCTCCTTCACTTCCCTTGGATATTCTATATAATATTGGTTTTGTATCAGTGATATTCTTCTGTCGATGATCTGTATCATAAGTCCAACTACCAGCGGAAGTTACCACATGAAACTGCCGGAAGACTAGAAGTTACCCAAGTTACTGTATTAAGTATTCTGAGTGAATTAAAACTGGCTGAAACGGCAGCAGGCCCAGTGTACGGTCTTACAACAAACGTATTCTCTAACATAATCAAGGATAAACAAAAGACCAGAAAGTTTGCCTGTGAACAGGAAAGTGGCGTTTCCTTTAGGGGGAATATTCAATGGCGAACACAGCTTTAGTGTGTGTGTGTGACGGGGGTGTTTCTGTACGGGTGTATACAGTACCTGTAGCCTCTACATACAGGTGAGAAGATGAAGGGCGGGGCTCAGTGTTGACATTTTCCAGGGGATGACTTGAAATAACAGAACCAGGGAACACTTGGCCTCTCTCAGACGACATTTTCCTTGCCAGCGATATAACACGCATTATTTTAAAATTGTTTCGGTAATGGAAATAGATACTGTATGTCCGTCCTACTATAACAATGTTTTTATTTAACATGGAAGGAAAGTATTTATTAAACATCAGAGTTATACTGTCGTACTAAAAGGTCTTTAACATTAAAAATTGGACGCAGTCACATTGAAAATATTCTACACATTATATAGAAATTTGTATAACTTATATATCGTCCATGTTACAGATTATATATATCTACATATTTTAATTTTTATATATACTAAATAATATAAATATGACACGCTGATTATGTAATAAAAAGCGATAATATCTATGTAGTTCTGTTCGAAAATTCAAAATGGTTGGTTTATAAAGACAACCATAACACAAACTATAGCTGAAGAGCCTCATCACTGCCACAACACCATATTATCTAGCTCAAGTACAGTCTGGTTGCGTAACAGTAGAAACAGACGTCTTAGATGAAGCTCAACAAATTTTTACCACAAGTGGATTAATTTCCATAATGCTATAATGCGAGAACACAAACTTTTCCCTATAGTGTGTGTGTGTGTGTGTGTGTGGCTAAAACAGTATTTACGAACGACACAAAAAAGTTCACATACATAATTCAGTTTTTATTACCGTTGTATAAAGTCTGTCTGTACACTCACCTCCGCCTCTCTGTTATATAAAATAACCCAGACACTTTCAGAATGAGGTGAAATTGAAAGCCAACACTCAAATGCTTTCCTTAACTCCTTGTCAGTGTTAATATATTAAACTCTTGTGAGAACACCGACCTTCCCCCCTCTCCTCTCACTCTTCTCGCATTGAAAATTTAATTATTATGAATGGCGGCAGAGTTTGTTGACATGGTATCTGGCGAGGCTGTTTCGAATGATTTATGACACTGTTCCGACAGACTCACAATAATGATGCTGTTCGAGACGCTTCAAGTAGTGTTTCATGGTTCTAAACTCACTTCAGAGATTTTAAAATATATTATATGAGTTATATTGAAAGTTTAGCTGTTAAGGGAATTTCATCATTCGGGGATATGAAGTTATTATTTTTAAAGCCTTAGAGATTTTTTATATTGCTTCAGTGATTCGCGACACTGCTTCAATTATGTAGTTCCAATCTTTCCAAACAATGTTCCGATTATTCAAAATGTTGCTTCGATGATGTATGATAGTGCTGCTATAAATCACACTATTGTATCGATGATTCATGACAGTGCTTAAACGCTTCAGTCCCTTCATCTATTGATCTATGATATTGCTTCTACGATTGTTATTAATGTATTTATTATTCATGACAATGCTTCAACGTTTCACTAATATTTATCCTATAACTCATAATATTGCTCTAGTGATTCAAAATACCGTCTTATTCATTTAAAATATTGTCTCGATGATTCAAACTCAACAATGGGCTTTAGCGCTTCACAAAATTTTCTCAACAATCCACAATACTAACTCGATGAATAACACTATTAAATGAATTGCTCCTGGGATTAATATTACTGGTCTGATATATCCTGTTTTACATTACTAATTCATAACATATCTTCAGAGACTCGGATACTAGTTGTAAGAGTTAACAATAAATACTCAAAGGTTCATACTCATATAATAAGATTTTCATAATAATACAAAAATGGATTTACCTGCTCGAGCGTACAAAAGCTTCAGTGTGTATTTCCACGAATGCTTTTGCTGAATCACGGACGGTGTTTGTAGAGGAGTGTATGGTGCTTATGAAGGTACGAGTGTGTTTATGGAAGGTCATATGGGCGTTAAGTACCTGGCGGGGATTTAGTAACGCAAGGGTAGAGTGTTTCATCAATAAGGAGCTTACCTCTACACCTCCAGCAATTCAATACACTTGCATAATCAAGAGAACAAAGAAATTAAAGTGGTGGTACTTGTCTCTGTCTGTGTGAGTTATGAGAGGCGAGAATATTGTGTTTTTAACCCCTTTATTTATCTATTAATTAAAAAAAAAGAGGGATAGCTACATCACAAAAACTAATCGTTAGCATTAAAGAAAAAAAATGAAATCTTCAATATTTTGTGGTTGTTATTCCTGTAAACAATGACATTTATACTTTTGTTTCACTTGGTAAACGAAAAGAAAAATTCCAGTCTCTCCATCAATGCATCCAATGGAAGATGCTTGTGATGTAGTGGTTCTTTCCTCTCACTCATGAACATAAATAAACTTCCATTGCCCAAACTGTCACAAAAAACTCCAGACTATTACTTCGACTACGGATGATGTTATAATTTTTCATAACCCTGGCATAATGAATTTCACTTGTCACCTTCACACGCTTACATTATGGATTCAAAAATATTCAAAGTTAACTAATATGATCTATTAATGACACTATCAAAAAGGAGGCTGAAAGTCTTATACATAGCACAAAAATAAACTTATCTGATTTGTACTTATGGGTATAATTCGCCTTTACTCTCTGAATCCATGGGCGAGAGTGAGGGTTGGGCACTCCACTCCGCCGCTGACGTCCCCCTCTCCCCGGCTCTGCTCTGTTCCTCTACTTTTAGCCCAGTGCCGACCAAGTCTGATCATCCACCAATCACAAGACAGTCCATCATGGCAGGAAACTTACATATACAGTCCTCATATATAATATAAAATACGAAAATCAGTGAAAACCAGTAGTGGAACAGAGAGTCTTGTGACGTATACAGGTCATAGATGGCGCTGTGTCCATTCATAGTAGAAAAGGGGGAAGTTTTCTTACCCTTCTGCTGAGGGATATAAACTGTCTCCTCTGATGTGTTTACTCAAGTTCGAATCCTCAAGCTATTACTCTACAGACCCCAACACAAACTCTGAGTCATCTCATGTCTCATCATTACTGAACGTGGAGCCTCAAAATGAGAGTTAAGTTTCATTTTACCTTTACGGGATGACAGGACCCTCAGAGTTATCATTATCCGTATATACTAGTAACACGAGTACAGTTACCTCTAACCTTTTTGTCGTGCAGTTGGTCAATGTGTGCCTTCGTGAGCTGCCCGACTTGTCCTGCTGGATGTACCACTGTGTTGTTCTGGCCGGTCTTCCCTGACGGTATGCTAGGCGGTTATAACACAGGCGTCAAAGTTAAATCTCGTCTCATCTTTAATACATTCAATGCATTATCAGTGATCCTTAAATTATTGTGGCTCCTCTGTGTAGTGTTGGTCGCTGTTAGCTGTTAAAGGATCATCAGACGTAAACATTCGACAATGATGAAACACCATATAAGTGAATAGTCATCATCTTTGGGCTGAGGAGTTGATCTTCACGGGAGATATAAGTCTGGCACCTAATTCGTCTTCGTCTATAAGGTTACCACTTAATAGTTCTCGTACAGTACTATATGAAGCTTTAACTACGAGCCAGAACTACCGTACTAGCCACATACATCACTGACACCCCAACTGCCCTACGTTTAATGACCGATAGCTTAATTACTCTTTCAAAATGATAAAAGCAGCACTTTTCGTCTAATTGATCGTGACGGGTATAACAGACAGCTTGATTATCTAGGTAAACTGTAATTAACAGCCTGAATTTACCCCTGTCACTGTTACACAAACTAATTATTGAAAATAACATCAATTATGAAAACTGTTTGGATTTCATTTTGTGTTCATAAAGTACAATGGCATGAAATGAACGAAATATTTCACATTTTACACCACATGTACCACATATCTTCACTCTTAATGATACAGTTTTACTCAAGAGGTAAATTTGTATCATTACAGTATAATCATATCAATTTAAACTTACAAGTTCTGATATAAAACAAGCACATACAGAGAACACAAACAAAAGCTATTCCTTATTTACAAACATCAACTAACCATACAAGTTTATTCATGTGTCTTTGTGCGTCTGTAGGAATATTTTAAACAAGTACTAAAAAAATACACAACATCTGCATTGCTTGTCTTTCCAACTCAAGTGTCAGGATGAGCGAAGGAATTTACGGGAGGCGCTTAGGCTCATACACGTGTGAATTGTATAGTTATTAAAGTATCATAGAAAAGGTTCATAGTTTGGTTCTCTTATGGTCGTGTGTATATGAGAGTAAAGTAGATGTTTATCGTGTATCACTCAGTCCTGTGTTCATTGTGGAATTCACCGATCCTCTCCGTGATGATCCTTTGTGGGGGGTGAGTGTTTACCTCTGGGCCGAGAAATTTACACTGAACACCCTAGGTTAAATTGTACAAATAATTAGCTGTGTTAAGGAGATGGATATATCACCAACACACACACACACACACACACACACACACACACACACACACACACACACACACACACACCAACACACACACACACACATGACCACCTCTATGTTTGTGTCTGCTCTTCCACACACACACACACACACACATCAAGATCACTGTATTACTACTAGTCATATGGGCTGAACAAATTATTTACCTAATTTAGCAGAGTTTAAAGTAATTTATGGATATTTCAAAGTATAATCTACTCGTGGATTAATTGCATCTGGTAAAGTACTGATTATCTGATTTAATAGAATGCATTAAAGCGATTTTACGTACACAGACACACATACACACATCATACACTGAATACATACACACCCAGAAACACACATACAGTACACGCATTTTTTTTTACTTTTTAAGCCACTTTCGTTGTTCATGATATTTATCTATATAATTATTAAATATCTTAAATAATTTAATCTACACAAATAAACTACTTTCTAAAACTACAATACTTCTAATTGCCTTCCTACATCAAAGAACCAAGAATAAAGTTTTAATGAAGTTATCCCTTATTTTCTCTTTTTCTCACATTTTATTTCATATTTTCCCTCATTTTATCTCTCTCTCTATTACTATATATCATTATTTTCCTCCATACATCTTTTTTTTTCTTTCCTCACGAACAAATACCTCCATGCCTAAGCGAAGACTCCCTGACCCCACCGACCTAACACAGAAAACGGAGAAACTTCAGAACAGACTCTGCCAAAAGTCTTGATAATAACGTTAAATTGACTGAACCAAAGTGTACTTAACTATTAATATGACAGTACAAAAGCGATTGACACATACACACAGAGTAGTAGCATCAACCAATCACTTTGTTTTAATTAATTTCACTGGTATTCCTTGAGAAGATTGATCGTATGTAAATGACAGATGTGGGTGATGGCGGGGAGGAGTGAGGAATGGGTAGGGAAGGGGTGGAGAAGGGGTAGGGAAGGGCTGGAGAAGGATAAGGAAGGGTGATGGGAATAGAGGGTAGGAGGAAGGAGAAAGGAGGCACTGGAGGTTAGAGGAAGGGTAGGAAGGGGGATAGGGAAAGAGAAGGGAGGAAAGAGGAGGGGGTGGAGGCAAAAAGAAGGGACAGGAAGGGGAGGGAATGGAGGAAAGAGAAGGAACTGTAGACGAGTGAAGGGGAGAGACAAGAGGACCCAGTTAATGAAATAATAACAAGGAGAAGTAACAGGATGATGGAGAGTGGGAAGGAGATGGTGGTAGGAGAAGACAAGAAGAGAAGGAACAGAGGAAGAGGGAAGGGCGAAGGTGGGAGGGGAAAATTGGGAGAGGGCGAAGCAGAAGAGGGAAGAGCAAATATGATGAAAATAGGGAAGAAAATAAGAGGGAAGAACGAAAATGGAGAGCGAAGGGGAAGACGGGAAGAGGTGAAAGCAGGAGAAAGGGGAGGACAAGAGGGAAGGGAAGACTAACGGGGGAGGGAGAAGAAGGGTGAGAAGATAGAGGAGATAAGATTGAGAGAAGATGACAAAAGGAGGAGAGAGAGAGGGGTGTGAGGGCAGGACAATAAATGTTAACAATGTTTGTTATTACCAAACACAATGACCAGGTTAATGAACGTCTGTTTTGTGTGTGTGTGTTTGTGTGTGTGTGTGTGTGTGTGTGTGTGTGTGTGTGTGTGTGTGTGTGTGATTTGATTTGATTTTGCCGCTTGCAGCGGCTACTTTATTGTGCACCCCACACTCATCCTGTGAGCGGTAGCGCAAAAGGATTACAGAGTAGGGTTTACAAAGGGTCATAATAATTAACCCCGGTTGTCAGGATATTATGGCACCGAAAGTTACACAGTATTTCATTTACATTATTTGTTTAGTTCTATACATAAAGGGTAACTTATTCACAAATGCGTGAGAACAGGCGTGTGAGGCAGTATGTCTGACCTCACACTTTGTTATTCACATTTACGTGGGAGGTATTCAAGCACATTGCGTATTTGGTTCTGTACATGAGAACTGATAAAGTTACTGAGTGCAAAAAAGTGGATACAATCTTAATATGTCGGCTATCTTGCCATTAGAGATGAAGTGTTGTGCCATTTCACACACAGTGTGCTTGGACCTGTCCCTAAAAGGTTCTATCTTCACACAGTCGAGGACGTAGTGTTCAAGTGTGTGGCCATATGTGTGGCCACACACTTTACATTTAGTTTTGTTTACATCTGCTTGAGAACATACTGCCAGAGGTACTTATATCCTAACCTTAATCTAGCGGTTACAACATCTTGTAATCTAGTGATCTTGTTACTTGCTCCATATACATGTTTCATGATACATCTCATCATGGTAAACTATGGATCGACTAGTGCCTGTTTGCACTTGTCTACTTGCGTCAAACTCATCAATAAGTTCTTTCCTAATTACAGTTTTAAGGGTTCTTTTTGACAGACCCAAATTGTATTCAACGGTGTCTTTGTTAGACGCGAGTTTGGCGAGGGCATCAACTCTGTCATGTTTTATGAGGCCTATGTGAGAGGGGATCCACAACAGTTTGACCCTGACACCCCGGTCAACAAGGCACGCATATTTGTGTCTGGCTTCAGAGACAAGATCGTGACAACCTGAGTCGAGGGTACCAAGGGCAAGTAGTGAGGATAGAGAGTCAGTGATGATGAGACTGTCGTGTGTGTGTGTGTGTGTGTGTGTGTGTGTGTGCTGTGTGTGTGTGTGTGTGTGTGTGTGTGTGTGTGTGTGTGTGTGTGTGTGTGTGTGTGTGCGTGTGCGTGTGTGTGTGTGTGTGTGTGTGTGTGTGTGTGTGTGTCTGTCTGTCTGTGTGTGTGTGTGTGTGTGTGTGTGTGTGTGTGTGTGTGTTTGTCTGTTTGTGTGATGTTTAGTCCATTCTTTTCAGTGGACATTTATAATACCAATTATTAAAACCAATAATGATAAAATTACTACATATGATACCGAGTGTTTTATTAATAATAAGTATGTACTATATTTAAAGGGTAAAAATATACAAAGTTAATTTACAGTGTTTGTGCCGTTGACAAGTAAGATTTAGCGGAAAAAAAATTACAAAGGCTGATAGATATTTAAAAATGTTGTTTATAATTAAAATGCCAGTTGAGCTAAGCGATGAACATTATATGAACAAATTATTTACTGGTGATTAGTGTGTGTGTGTGTGTGTGTGTGTGTGTGTGTGTGTGTGTGTGTGTGTGTGTGTGTGTGTGTGTGTGTGTGTGTGTGTGTGTGTGTGTGTCTGTGTGTGTGTGTTTGTACATATCATTTCGGCATTTAGTGTATAATATATATTCCTCTGTTTCTACACCGAGAGAGCGACTCTTGCTCGTATCATACCTAAACACCACTTTGTGATCCTATCATCTCGCGGAGGTTCTTCCTACTTGTCCAATCAGAGAAGCTCAGCTGCGTCTGTGTTGGCTGTGTCTCTCTATGTATTTCGGGTTTCTTAGTCTTTCTTTCTTTATCTTTATTTTCTTCCATGTTCCTTATTTTAGCTTATATTTTTGTCTTTTTTTATAGTTTGGTTGTAATATAAAATGAATTAACCTTTTAATATATCAAAATCCGCATAACTTTTTAAAATTTTTGTTAATAATTATTTTTTTCGTTATTTAAAAGTAAGTGATTTTTAGATGTCGTTTTCTCTATGTGGAGGCCAAGGCACCGTGAATATGAGTCTGTCAACACTAGGGAATCACTGCACTCAGTTAATACAGTCTTATAACCAAGGCGGAAGGATATGGGAAACGTCACTACAGTTCATTAGTATTTAATCCGTCGTATTTACATTATTATATTATAAGGGATAATAACTATTCTATATTAATCTCTGTTAATCTCAGCGCCTAGGGAAGCAAAACTTAGTGTGTGGAACGTTCTGGTAACATAAATATCTCGAAAAGAATATTAACATGAACAAATTCTGAGATAATACCCGACCGGCGTAGAGGAGGAGGTCGCTGTAAATGTGTCGTCGTTTTCTTGTTCTCCTCCATATACGTATATATATATATATATATATATTTTGTATAACCTTCCGCCTCTTTTCATGTGATGGGATAAGGGAGATCAGAAGACTCAACAAAGGCAGAAAATGGGGAGTGATGCAAGACAAGTGTAGAAAGTGAAGTAAACCACACACACACACACACACACACACACACACACACTCACACACACAAGTGTATACATATAGAGGTTCACATTAGTGAGTTGTGTATAAGTTTTCCACAGTCTCTAATATTATTTCTTTGTAATTAATACGTTGTTGTCGTGGTTCTTGTTCATCAAAGTCATTCTCCTACAATATTAAAAATCCAAATTCGGTTTCAATTTCATATTCTTTCCCTATCCCTTGTTTTGAGCTTCCCTAAACCCACTTGAGCTTCCCTAGGGAGTTGTTCAAACCATGGATTTGCAATTATCATCTTGTTTTCATTACATAAGTCAATTAATATTTCTGATGTTACTTTCCATTTCCCAACTTTTGCATAAAAATCCCCCTTTTATAATCAATCATTCATTAAATTTTGCGGCCTCATTTGGTTTCTTTAAATCTTCATTTTTTTTCTTCTATAACTTCATCCTCACTATAATTTTTGTTGGTGTATAAACCTATATTAGGCCTACTACCAAGTCCATTAAGCTTCACCACCCGATATCTCTTTACACTCAACGTCTGGTTTACAATAATACCAACACCCCTCTCATGCTTTACTCCTTCTCAACATATAGTGTAACAATCTTCACTAATGCCATTTGAACCTCTCCAACTTACTTATCTTAATCCCAGAACGTCCCACTACCATCTTTTCCTTTCCCTACACACAGGATCCCTAAATTCGTGTCTTTACAGTACAGTTATTCGTGTTAAGTATTACTAACCGAACACTAACCACGCAGTGTAGTCTTTTTAATTTATTATGTATTGGCCAGTTCGTGAAATGGGTTCCTAACTTAACCTAAACGAATCTAACCTACTTCAACCTAACGTAACCTAACCTAACTTAATCTAGGCTAGGTTAGGAACCCTTTAAACGAACTAGGCACATTCACCAAACCTAACCTAACCTAACCTTATAATCCTGACCCATATGTTGCAGCATAATAAATGGTGATAGTGTTAGAGTTGGCTGGAGGCGAGTCATTAGGTAATAATCATTTTACTGTTATGTAAGAGTAACTTGAGGTGTATGGTTACTGATGTTAATAGGAAGCATTGTTATTTCCACTGCTTCTGGGTAGTAAATGAAAAGGTTATATTTAATTAAGGAAGTGTAAGGTCAATGTGATTACCTACCTTCTCTATCTCAGTTTTCATCATCATCATCATCATCATCATCATCATCATCATCTCTCTCTCTATATCTAATGCATTTATCTACATATCTATCCATCTATATCTCACTCAATCTCTCTGTCTCTCCGGCCTTGAGACCAAACGGTACATGAGTCAATAGCGTTGTGCCCAGCTAGTGGTTGTCAACAGGTGGAGCCCAATGGCGGCCCTGGTAGTAAACAGTCTCACACACACACACACACAGAGTACAATGTCAGTCACTCTTCCATCATATGTGTCGAATATTTGTTACCTAAGGTTCAAGGACACTGTGGGGCGGATGTACTGAATAAGATACTATGTGTTGTGTCAATGTATGTATTAAATGTATACATGTATACCACCCTGCTTCATTACCCTACTGGTTGGTGGTTTCCTTGACATGTCTTCATTAAGCATTTCCAAACGTGTCAATATCGCCAAATGATCATCTCTCCACCTCACCATGTCTTGGGATCTGGTCGAGGATATATATTCATTATGTATTGTGAATCTTTTAGTATTCTTGTAATAATCCCAAGTTACTGTCACACACTTATCTTACTCCTAATAACATACGAAATCCCACACATGTATAAGCTATTTCAGTCTCTTTATGGCTACACTCCTTACATACGGCTTTCTTATATACTGAAACTATATATTTGACCTTAATTGACTTAGACTTAGTATTCCTACATATATTCCTTAACTGAACTGAGTTTTGAGATTGTACTTTGGAAATCAACCACTGCCGACTATACATACCAGTCACCCCCCCCACACCCCCTCCTCCCCCCACATCCCTCCATCCCACAACCCCTCCTCCTCCACAACCCTCCACCCCACATCCCTCCATCCCACAACCCTCACCCCTCACACCCCTCTTCCCTCCACCCTCCTGCCCCCCCCCACATCCCTCCCCCCACATCCCTCCATCCCACAACCCCTCCCCCACACCCCTCCTCCCCCCTCCTATAGTATTACGCCGTGTCACCTAGTTAAGTCTCGACTACTTCAGTTAACCCGTGACCAGGAATCTGTTTAGTCCCTGTGTCAGAGCTGCCTGGTGTCCTGTTACAGTGAAGGCTTTTGTGGTCAAGACAGTAAAAAAAAAAGTCTCCACATTCCTGATTAATTGAGTTATATAAGATACACAGTTTGACTCAAGGTGATTTTATTTACACTAATACATAAAGATGGTAAAAATATAAACTAACAAAGACGGAACCTTTATCACGTACGGGAGGGGGGCAGGAGCTCTTCCACTTTGATTTATATTTTAATTTATAATAAGAAAATACCTAACTTGATTAAGGCAGTTATATTATATTAGGTATTAAGGATGCCGAACCCTATAATTGACATATGAGTAACGTCTTTATTTCTGAGAGACAGTCAGACGGAGAGAGAGAGAGAGAGAGAGAGAGAGAGAGAGAGAGAGAGAGAGCATAAAGGCCCTAAGATGCTAGCTAATGATGTGTCGTTTTCTTTACAACTGGAAACGTCAGGAGATGAGGAGGAGGAGGAGGAGGAGAAGAAGGAAGAGGAAGATGTAGAGAAGGAGAAGGAGGGGGATGAGAATGAAATCTGAAGAAGGAAGAGGATGTAAAGGAGGAGTAGGAAGAAGAGGAGGAGGAGAACAAGGAGAAAGTGAAGAATGTGAAAGGAAAGAGGAGGAGGAGGAGAAGGAAGAGGAGGATGTAGAGAAGGAGGGGGTAAGGATGGAAGTTGAAGGAGGAACATGATGTAGAGGAGTAGGAAGAAGAGGAGGAGGAGGAGAACAAGGAGACGAATATGAAAGGAAGGAGGAGGAGGAGAATGTAAAGGCGAGGAGAAGTAGGAAGAAACAGAGAGGATATTAGGGAAGAAAGGGACCAGGACTGATAATGGTGTGTAAGCAACATACCCAGACGAGTTACGGAAGGATTTACTGATACAACTTGTGGGAAAATAATGCTCACGAGAAGTAGCCGTAAGTTTAACGGTTTAGTAATGTAGTTTTGGGAGAGAGAGAGAGAGAGAGAGAGAGAGAAAGAGAGCTCGGTACCTGGACGAGTGTAGGTGATAAGTGAATCTACCAAACACACACACACACACACACACACACACACACACACACACATTATTCGACAAATCTTTAGAATTATAACTATAATTATTAAGGTGTGTATGGCGCTGAAAGTAAATAATTGATTCTGAAGTCATATATTTCAACTAAGGTAATATGTAACGCTGAGAGACAAGTATGTGACATATTACATACAGTATATACACAGCATACTTAATCATCAACCATCAATCATCAATTTATCTACTGTTTCTCTCTCGCCATCTATCAACATAAAACAACCGTAAAATCAAAGACAATTCTAACGACACTGACTCCAACAGCATGAAGCAACCCGGGTCATTAATTTAAACAAGTTACCTAAGTTACCATTAGCATCACCTGATCACATGTGTTAAGGTATAAGTCCTTATTTAAGTTAAAGAAAGAAAACTGGGACGAGGTGTGTAGTGAAAGGTTGAGCCAGGGTGTTTCCTTGTCTCAGTCACGCTACCTGTGAGAAATTTCTTCCTTCTCTCTTTATATTTCCGTGTATATGAGCTAAGGTTTACGTTATCTCAAGAGCTAGAAATATATATCTCTTTTGGTTTCTAATATATTGATGACTAGAATATACGCTTGTAGACTTATGTTATTAAAAAGGCTGTAATACGCTATAACATCACTGACATGCTCTGAAATCAGTATAGATGTTCTTAATCATCTGATGAGCCACGTAACATATTCTAGTACCATGATATACCATACCTATTACCATGATATACCATACCTATTACCATGATATACCATACCTATTACCATGATATACCATACCTATAGTTCACTTTGGAGTTTAATTCATTATTATTTTCCTAATAGAAATGTCCCAAAGTCTCTCGTTAGGTACTGCGTTAAACTAGATTTTTAAGAATTAATTAAACATTTCTGCTTCAAAAAGTCACAGGTCTAATATTCCTTATCAAATATAATCATTATGTAAAAATAGATTGGCAAGAGTTAATTAAGCGTCTGTGTCACCTGACGTGTTGACTTGCTGACAAATCCAATGAGATCCATCGATTTTTTTTTATTATCTGTCAATGTGAATTACTTTTACTCTATTAGACAATCAAAATATGAACCAATGAGAATGGTGTGTATTCTACGAGCCACAGTGCCTCCTATCATACACACGATCCAGCCTCCGGTGAGACTCATTTCAGTCTTCATATACAGTACGTCTCTTCTGTATAGTGTTCACCGCCTAATGTTGTGAATTTCTGTACTTCCCTTACGGAGAAATATAAGGTCATCATTAGGCTTCCACACCTATTAACGCTTTTTTCCCCCCTTTGCATCCTCTCATTACCCACTAAATTACCACAGTATTTTTCTTTTTCTCTTTCATCCCATTATCCTATGTCTCACCACTTTGAGAAAACTTGGTGAAATTAATTAAGCGAACAGGATCATGTAATTGTGTAACTATTTGGATTTGAAGGTAAAATCGTGAGTATTTTTCTTCGCTAGTTTCACCTGTGTTCTTAAAGGTCGAGCTTGGAGTTGGCGATCTTACATGTCGATCTTGGGTTTTCTACAGTTCTACCCCGTAAAGTAAGAATCATAGGCTACTTGGTGTAGATATTATCTTATTTAACTTTTTTAAGATTAGTTTTTCCAAGGTACTATTTACGACTCTCCCCAGTGCTTCTTGTTCAGTTACCTCACTAAGTACTGGCCTCCACTCTCCTTGTAAGCTGAGCAAGGTACAGCAGAGTAACCGCTCCGTGCTAGAGTGTGAGATAAGGCCTACAAAAGATGGTCGGATTTATGGCAGAAGGTTGGGTTTTACGTGTAGTGTTTAGCGGAGCTCCTCCAGCACGATATATTGTCGGTATTATGTTAATACTAAACTAACACGAAGTAGAAAGATAACCGTCGACATAAAACAGAGTTAAAGGATTGTGCTAATGACAATATTACGACGTGTCAGTTAATTTGATTAATGTGATACATTTTATTGATTCACAGTAAACGTTTTAAAGAATAAAGTTTGAAAAAAATTACAGATTTTTGCAATTTTGAGCACTGAAGTGTCATAAAATTCTCAATAAAAGAAGGTTCCACAGCAAAGGAAATTAATAGAAGTATAGTTGGAGTGTTTGGTGCAGATGCTCCCTCATATACTGTACCACCGTAACGAGTTCAATACCTACTCGAGAGCTTGGAGGATCATCTCTGGTCAAGACGACATTTAAATAACATGAGGAGGCAACTATAGCCAGAGTCGAGATCTTGATTATGGCAGACTGACGCATCAAAGTCGATGAATTAATCACTGAGGTTGGTATCTTACAGAGAAGTGTTATGAACATCATCCATGAACATTTTGGGGTTTTAGAGGCAACAGCAAGATGGGTTCCCTGAAACTTCAGCGCTCAGCATCACACCAAGGCAAGAAGAGGAGTTCACTGAACTGTACGAGGCCGATCCAGCCAACTTTCTTTCCCTGCGAGGACGGGAAATAAGACCTAGATTGATCACTTGAACCCCCGATTCGAAGAAGGAATAAGTACAATGGAAACCACCTTCATTTTCTGTACCCAAGAAGTTCAGGACTCTTGCCTTTGTCATTAAGATATTGGTTTTGAATTTTTGGAATGCTGGAAAGGATTCGGCTACTTGACCTCCTGCCACATAAAACAACAATCACCAGATAATGGTGACAGGTGTGTTGCAGCTCTGCACCACACTGCCCTGGTCCATAAATCTCGGCTCGCACAAGACGTGTATTTACAACTGTGGTTTTGAACAATGCAACACTCTTCCTACAGAACGGATCTGGCCCCAAGTGACTATTATGTGTTTCGAAATCTGGTGTCCCATGCCTGAGAACACCGCTTTCACGATGAGGAGGAATTGCAGGAGGCGACTGAGGCGTAGCTTGAGGAGCAGTCGAAAGACTTGTATAAGACTGAGACAGTGAGTGTGAGTGATAAGTGAAGTAATTCAAGGGAGACTAAATACGTTGTGGTTCTGCCTTTGTATTATATAACCAATACGTACAACTTTTGAACCGTTCCTCGTATAGGTACGAGTAAGATAACCCTTATACAAAGTTAAACATTGTGTAGAAAATCATTATTCATAATTATAGATCAGTTTACATAATTTTTTTTAGTAATCATTAAAACTTTTACTAATAACTGACTAATTCATGTTGATTATAATCTATATAAAGTAACCAATGGAACTTTATCAACCTCTCCCGGTGCGTGTGTGTGAGGGGCTGACAGGGTGGAGGGGCTCTCACGCCACCTGACCGTATCATTTCACGTAAAACAACAACAAAGATTTCGAGCTTGTAGTACAGATTCTCGGACTGATAAATGCAATGGGTCATCAGAGAGTGATCCCACACAACCATCTTACCGAGCTCGTTCAAATCCCCGCGTGATCATCATCATCATTACTGCTAAACTACCAGCAATTTCAGCCCACCTACCCTCCCTTCCTTCTTCCTTCCTTCTCTCTTCTCATCCACGCCTCTCTCTCTCTCGTCTTGACCTCTCTTTCTCCCTTGGGTGTTTTCTTTGTACAATTCTGTTCCACTTTCTACCTACCCTCTTTCCACTTTTTTCATCATCTCCTCTTGTTTCAATTTGTCATGTCCTGAGTTTCATTTATCCTTCTCTTGTACCAGTTTCATTTTCCTCCTATTTCCAGTCTTCTGTTTGCTCCCTATCGTGTTTCATGTTTCCCTCGTCTCCCATTTTTCCTCTCTTTTATCCTATCCCTTCTTCTTTCTCCCATGTATCATATTTTCTTCCCATGACTTATCTTCTCCCTTCTTTATCCTCTAGATTACGTTCTCATTCTGTCCTCTTGCTTTTCCTACTTCCCATATGTTGCCCTTTCCTTCATAGTCCCTTCCCCTTCCATTTTCACCCTTCCTCCTCTCTTCCCTTCCCATCGTCTTCTCTTCTCCATGACTCTCTCATTCTTCTTAGCTCTCATTCTCTCACTTCTCTCTTCTCTCACCCTCTCACACGTAGTACAAGTATGACAGCAGTAAATATTTCCCTTCATTTATCTTTCCCAGTGTTCACAGAGAAGAGAATAAAGATAAGCGAATAAGACTCACCAATGTAAATAAACTGAAGGAAAAATATCCAGAGACTTACTTTTTGTGGTAAGCTAGACATAAGACAAACATGTTCTGGGATATGAGATACACGAGTCCTGGGATATGAGACACACAAGTCCTGGGATATGAGATACACAAGTCCTGGGATATGAGATACACGAGTCCTGGGATATGAGACACACAAGTCCTGGGATATGAGATACACGAGTCCTGGGATATGAGATACACGAGTTCTGGGATATGAGATACACGAGTCCTGGGATATGAGACACACGAGTCCTGGGATATGAGACACACAAGTCCTGGGATATGAGACACACAAGTCCTGGGATATGAGATACACAAGTCCTGGGATATGAGATACACAAGTCCTGGGATATGAGATACACAAGTCCTGGGATATGAGATACACGAGTCCTGGGATATGAGACACACAAGTCCTGGGATATGAGACACAAAGTCCTGGGATATGAGATACACGAGTCTGGGATATGAGACACACAAGTCCTGGGATATGAGATACACAAGTCCTGGGATATGAGATACACAAGTCCTGGGATATGAGATACACAAGTCCTGGGATATGAGATACACAAGTCCTGGGATATGAGATACACGAGTCCTGGGATATGAGACACACAAGTCCTGGGATATGAGATACACGAGTCCTGGGATATGAGATACACGAGTCCTGGGATATGAGACACACAAGTCCTGGGATATGAGACACACAAGTCCTGGGATATGAGATACACGAGTCCTGGGATATGAGATACACGAGTCCTGGGATATGAGACACACAAGTCCTGGGATATACAAGTCCTGACTGAGATACACAAGTCCTGGGATAGAGTCCTGGGATATGAGATACACAAGTCCTGGGATATGTGAGATATACACAGACACACAAGTCCTGGGATATGAGATACACAGTCCTGGGATATGAGTCCTGGGATATGAGACACACAAGTCCTGGGATATGACACAAGTCCTGGGATATGAGATACACGAGTCCTGGGATATAGAGACACACAAGTCCTGGGATATGAGACACACAGTCCTGGGATATGAGACACACAAGTCCTGGACATACACAAGTCCTGGGATATGAGTCTGGGATATACGAGTCCTGGGAGACACACAGTCCTGGGATATGAGACACACACAAGTCCTGGGATATGAGACACACGAGTCCTGGGATATGAGACAAACAAGTCCTGGGATATGTGACACACGAGTCCTGGGATATAAGACACACAAGTCCTGGGATATGTGACACACGAGTCCTGGGATATGAGACACACAAGTCCTGGGATATGAGATACACAAGTCCTGGGATATGTGACACACGAGTCCTGGGATATGAGACACACGAGTCCTGGGATATGAGACACACGAGTCCTGGGATATGAGACAAACAAGTCCTGGGATATGAGACACACAAGTCCTGGGATATGAGACACACGAGTCCTGGGATATGAGACACACAAGTCCTGGGATATAAGACACACAAGTCCTGGGATATGAGACACACAAGTCCTGGGATATGAGACACACAAGTCCTGGGATATGAGACACACAAGTCCTGGGATAAAACAAAGAAAGGAATGTTTTAACCCAAATATAAAACTACACTTTTATTAACTCATTTATTTAATTTATTATATATTAGTCTATTCGTTAACCCTGAGTGAGGTGCGGAGGCCGAGTGTGTAGCGAAATATCTCACCTACAGTTTTAAGTGTTCCTGGTTCACGCTCAGATATGAAGGAGTACCTGGTTTTACAGATGGGGAAGTGAAAGCGATCAAGTGCTGTGTCCAACCATAAGTGCGCGTCCTTGTGTACCAGAAAGAAGGCTTAACTATCAGTGTATTGGTCGTTCACTGCCCCTCGAGTGTTTCTGTCACTGTAGTTTGAATTGTGTAATTTTCCCTTTGATTTCATGACGGAGTTTAGCCTTTTAAGGTAACATCTCTAGTAATTTATCAGCTGTTTGTTTCATATTGTTTGGTTTTTAAATAATTTTCATTTGTTACATTTTATCAGAGGGATCTTAGACAAGGGAGCAACACTATAATACAGTACAGTAAGGCTCGGTGCTGCTACACTCCCTCTCCTTAACACTGTATATACAACAAAGTACTAGAAAAGAGTAAACAAAATGCTCTCCTTAAAGGTCAAGCGGAAAATGGTATATAAGAATTTTTCTTTATATTGTCCTCCTTAAATATTTCATGGAAGTTATACCTTCGTGGAGCAATTTTCCTTTATGCTGCACTTAGCAAATATTTCTCCCTTGTATGTTGTGGAGATATTACACAATAAGCGTTCCACGAGTCGGGGAGGCTACTACTGTCCACACACTATATACAGTATAAATATTAAAATCTGATATATACTTTATTTTAACACATCCTGCGGATAAAAGTGTAGATCATATAACTGGCACAACTTAACCTGAATCTCATCAACCCTGATACCATAAATTGACGACGTATAATATAAGGTTCAATTACACTTCTGATACACGTACAGTACAGTACAGTACAGTAAAGTACAGTAAAGTACAGTACAGTACAAACAACAAACTTGACCATATTGTGAATTAATTTCCCTTGAGTTAGAACAATAGAAACAAAAGTTATTCCTATTAGGCAAAAACTTGAGTTATTTTTTTAAGGCTTAATCGGCGATTATCTCTATTAGTGAACACTACAATGTATTCCTCTTTTGGGAAACTATGACTGGCCATAAACGACCATGAAGATCATCATAATACATATCCATGAATATCTAGTTGATCGTCTACGACAAGCCAGATAGTATTTTTTTCGCTAATCGGCATTTATCTCTATTAAGTGTAACATAATACTGTAATATTCACTGTATTACGCTATCATCAGACATATACAGAGTGAATGTGGCAGGTGTGTGGAAAACGTTCCTCTGTAAGTTTGAATGACCAGATCAGCCTTCGTGTACTTAACAGTGAAAGCGTTAATAAACTAATTTAACAGACAGACTTCTTCCACATATTAATGTATGTTCAAGTTTCTTGCTGAGCAGCTTTTACAACCTTCCGCCAAGTAACTTACAGCAGCAATATTCGGCAGTCAAGTGCATTTAGTGGGTTTTCACAAATTTATCATCAATATCAGTATTTTAGTGACTCATCTCCATAACTGACGTACGGAGGAAGGGAGAGACCCAAGCTAACGTAATTAAGGGCGGCTCATCACCCACCCGTAGGCCTGGGCAGAAATTCACCCTCGTTCCCTCTATTGCTACCTCCACGTTCCCTTACTCCCAGCCTCCACGTTCCCTTACTCCCAGCCTCCATGCTTCCTCACTCCCAGCCACCACGCTCCCTCACTCCCAACCTCCATGCTCCCTCACCCCCAGCCTCTATGCTCCCTTACTCCCACCGTCATCCTGGGAACTGATATACAATAATTTAAGTCTCCAACACCCACGATACGTGACAGTTCACATTAATGCCCAGCGTCCACGGGTAAATAAAGTGAAACCAGCTAAGCACAAAGTGGAAACTCACTCCAGGAGCAAAGTGAGTAACGACTGGGATTGTCATAAGTACTGTAATGTTTTTATATACTTGATAAAACGATGCTGGTCAAGTGAGGGGCCGAAAACCATAACTTACTGGCCATGTATTTTAGAAGCACACAGGTACACAAACACATCTACAGAACATGTTTATGCATACAAGTACTGTATAGTACTCGTATATTTATACAAAATTCATTCAAATTTACAGTCTACATTTATGTAAACATACATATGCTTGAGTTCATGCCAACGCACACACACACACACACACACACGGTCTTCATCCCTCATAGGGTGAAGACGTATTCGGCTCTGCTCCGCCTCAGTGGCCATGGTCTTATAGGCCATGGAGACAGCCGCCAGCCTGGTGTGTCGGGCCTTCCCCTTCCCGATCTCCTCCTCCCATCTGAATTTATCAACATCTTCCCAGTACAGTGCAAAGATTGATGGTCAACCCACAACTGATATACAAAAGTGACAATATCATCTCGAAAGAAAGAAACAACTGTTAGCGAATGACATTCAGTACTCAGCATCAAAGATGACCAGATCTATAGTTAATCTACACTATATTGAATCTATGTTTCTTATCTTTTTATACTGAAAGATTTTGTCAATCAAGTGACCCACTGACTAATTTCACTGTATATAACTTATCATCTCTGTTATTGTATAAACAGCTAATTATTAATTATTATTATTATTACACACACACACACACACACACTCTCTATAGGCCTTCCTATAATTCACGTTACAGAGGGAGGTTGTGTGTGTGTGTGTGTGTGTGTGTGTGTGTGTGTGTGTGTGTGTGTGTGTGTGTGTGTGTGTGTGTAAGCATAACTGCGCTAATGGTCATTAGCCTTCCTTAAAATGAAAGTTGAATTACATGTTTATTTCGTTGAACCACATTCACATAAAAACTCACCGGACTTCAGGCAGGGAAACACCCACTCAAGCGCTCATTATAACAAGGTCTCTTCATCATATATCATCATTCATATTCCCCAGTCATCATATTTCGTTCATTTCCAACAAACAATCATCATATTTCATTCATATCCAGCATCTTGACAGCCAATCACTACATCTGTCATAGACCCAGCATCCTGTCGACCAACCACTGCATCTGTCTCATCTCCGGCCTCCTACCAACCAATCAAAGCCTCTCTCTCGAACATCCATCTACAGCATCGCGTCAACAAAGAGATAACACGAGAAGCGTTGAAGTACACATAGATTCAGGTATTTGAAGGAGCAAGATATAGCGAAAAGGACGAGATTCGTGAAAACTTATTCGCTTGTGAAAATAACAGATGAGGAACACTGAATCTATATGCAAATTTGCAAGTAAGCGTTTCTGGTTTATTCTGAATAACGAAGGTTTCGAAGAAAACTATTCTGATTTATCCGTTACTAATGCAGGGATGGACAAAAATTCTTTTGATTTCTTATTTTTAAAATTTATAATTAAGAAGAAAAACTAACGACCGTTTTTTCCTTGCTAATGCAAAACTGAAAAAAAAAGTTTGAGCTTTCACAGATAAATGAAGGCATGTTAGATTTTTGCACAGCTATTGTAATTACTACGAAATTATCCAATCTGTGATTAAAAAAAAAAATCTTATTTTCTTATCATGAAATTACAGAACAATTGTAAATAATCACCAATAAACGGTAACTTGAACCTAACAAACAGCACGTTATAATAACTCCACAGAAAGTATTTAAGAAATAAGGAATAATTTTATTCTGTGAAATTAGGTAAACAGCCTGGCTCGATGAAGGTCATTTACCGAGTCTACTCCAGGTAGTGTGTTCCCTCAGATGTATTGTTTAATATCCTGTGTGAGTCATGCAGTGTATGTGTGTGTGTGTGTGTGTGTGTGTGTGTGTGTGTGTGTGTGTGTGTGTGTGTGTGTGTGTGTGTGCTGGAGAGGGTCTGGGGAGAGTTTGATTTATTGAGATGGTTTCTGAGAAATAACCAATCGTTCACTTCAGCTATTTATTCTCGTTAGGTCGTCGTATCACAGCGGTAGTCGTTTGCATTAGTAAACAAATAAGAATTGAAGATCATTAAGAAATCGATCTTTGTGTTCTCTAATCTCAATATGTTTTTTTTAATGAAGTATGTGGGGAAACTTATCTTAATTAGGCCAGGCTGTGTCTGTGGGCATAGCTATAATGTACACACACACACACACACACACACACACACACACACACAGAGGTCAGGTTGGTTTAGGTCTCAATTACCTGACGACTACAAGTATGGTGGTGGTGTCCTCAAGGTATCTGCTGGTCGAGTAAAAATCTACTAAGTTCTTGGTCTACAATAAGTTACTGACGTGTGTTGCGGCCATTTTAAATTGTTCAGAGGATGTACACTTTGTTACCATTGTCTTCCTGGCAGTAATAATGCCCTGACAAAGATTACCTGGTTAATTATTTGCCTCTTATGAGAAAAAACAAACACACCGAATATTATTGGTCTAAGTGCAGTTCTGACACCTTCTGGGCTATTTTATATGTGTCGTAAACGATGTATGATGCATTCCCACATCACCTGTTGGGGATATTTAACGTTCGAGCCTAAAAATCGAGCCCAGGTATTCAGGCACACGAGCAAGCATTTTTCAGCGGGCGGCTCTTGATAGCGACAAATTTACCTGCAGACGTGGACCCATCGCTCAATGGCCGCCCGTCACCCAATCACTCCTCCGCTTCAGGGCTCTGACCATCACCGCTGCCGTCTCCTCTTTTACCTGCAGTCTTTGCTATTTCGGTCCTGTTGATAACTAAACTATTTTCATGTCCAACACCTGCCTCCTGTGTTTAAAGTGTCGTTTTATTCTCCTCACTTTTACTCTTCTCATGCTGGACCGTCGTGGGTCATAAATTGTCCTCTTACTTCAACTAGAATTATTTCATGATTTGTTTTGTTCATATGAGGATATAATAAGACAAATAACCTTACTTCTGTCTTTAATAACTCATGGTTATTAAGTCAATGCTCATTAATTCCTTTATTCATTAACTAGACGGAAGAGCTGCTGGAGGTCGTAATTATGTCCTGTTAATCAGATTCATTCACCCTATTCAAAGGCGTGTCGAGGTAATGGTTGCAGCTGAAAAATAAACCTTTTTTTCATTTGTCTGTGTGCTTTCTAACCAGCTAGATTGCCGCGGCAGATGATAAACGGCGGCGGGCCAACACAACCTTGTCATATATATTCTTGGCCAGGCAGCCACGCGTCGACGGCACTGTTTGTACCCACACAGCTGCCACCACCTCCCTCCCTCAACGAGATGAAACGTCACTCAGCTTAACGTCGGGGCGGGGAGTTCCTGACTGACGATATAATTCTGTGTCGGCGCTGACGATGCCAACTGACTTAGAGCAGGAGGAAGTGGTGTGGGTGTTCAGATGTAAACTGTGTGGCAGCTTAAGACGTTTGTTTTAATTCAGTTAAGAGAGATTTGTGTATCACTCTTTAACCCGGTATAGGGGAAGTTTAGTCCAGGGAATGTGGCTCATTCTTCTTCGTTATATAAGACAGAGTTTTCTTATTGTTATCCTGTACTTAATACAACTGTGAAGATTTGTGTATCCTCTTGTTCTTAACTTTCATGAGACATCTTAATTCCATCAGTTTTTTTTAGCAGCTGAACAATATATAGGAAGTGGGTACAGGTTTACTGAAGGTCATTATATACCTAATACCTGGATTTCATTAAAGAGAAACAACGTCCAACGATGAGATGATAGGAATAAAAATCTACGACTAACGATTAATTTACGTAAATTCTAATTTATGGACTCTGCTAACACGGCGATTTTTTATACCGTGTGGCGGCGGCTGCGACCTACAGCGTATCCGAGGCACAGGTCCTCCCTCCTCTGACATTACCAGTCACACACATTCTGTTTATTCCCACAACTTCTCGCCTATTTTTCGTAAGTGCCGCGGCGCTGGGTGACATGGCGTGACACACCCTGATTCAACTCGTCACAACCTGGCAAACACATAGTTGTACCTGTGATTGCCTGGTCTCACCCGGTACATTGATCACGACAGAACTGATGAGTGTCTGTCTCTTCCCTTATCATCTCGCTCTTGTCGGATTTTCTTTAATAACAAGATAGTAATCGAGATCCATGAAAGGAATTATTATATCCTATTCTGAAAGTATTTGTATACGAATCTATATCAATCAACTATATTACCCGTATCTATATTTGTAATTTTCTCTATATATGTATTCAGAAATGCATCATAACCTATTACATTTTTATCTAAATTCACATATTTATCTATATATATATTTATATCTAAATCTACCTCTGGACAGATTTGTTTATAGCGTTATCCAAGAAGAGAAGGCTGACTGCAGTTGCTATGAATCGCCAACTTATTTCCAACGCTTCAGAACCATTCGTGTTGTATAAAAAGGGGAATTATATCAACGACTAAATGAAACAATGATACAAACGGCAAATTTCTCACAGTCAATTATGTTTCTACAAAAAACCATCAACGCCAAAGGTCAAATGTACGCTGAGCCTTAAAGCTACACTAAAACAAACCAGTGTATTCATTACATACCACATGAGGTCACCACGTACCCTGCGAGGTCACCACGTACCCTGTGAAGTCAGTACATCTACCCAGAATGACCAACTGAACCTTCCACATCCTATACGGAACATTGAAGACGGGTGAGTAAGAACGTCAACAACAGACACCCCAGGCAACACGGCCACATGAGTTCAGGGAGCGGAAAAACTCAACACAACATTGCCATCTAATTTCCTGGGGTCATCATGCATGCAAAGAATGAACTCGTTTCTGGATACAGTTTCACTCTCTGGAAAATCGTCTCAACAAATTCAAGATCAAAGGTCAAAGTGGATGTAAACAACTCCTTGGACACCTACACCAAAACGAATAAGATACTTTTATGTGATAGGGACGCTCTGTCGTACTTAGTGTATGAGAGATCTTCCAGGCACACTGTACATAGAGAAGTAGAGATCGCAGCACAGCACACTCCATTGCTTCCTTTTATTGCAATCAGACTGCCCGCGTCTCCGTCTTCCTTGATATCAAGGGAACCTTTGATACGGCTCAGCCTGCCCTCATTTTAGCTAAACTTGCGCGGTTAGGGGTTAAAGGGAGACTTCTTCAATGGATCGCCTCTTACCTCACTGGACGTCAGGCCCGGGTTCGCATTGAAGGCTCTATGTCTCCTGTTCAAGAAATGAACCTCGGCACCCCTCAAGGTGGAGTCCTGAGTCCCACCTTGTTTAACACTCTCATGCACTCCATTGCATCTCTCCCGTGGCCGACAGAAGTTGTCCACTCAGGATATGCCGACGATGTCCTCCTCCAAGCCCCTGACTACCTCAGCATGCAGGAAGCCCTTGATCTGGTCTCCAGAGAGTGTGATTCACTTGGTTTCCTTCTTTCAACTGCGAAAACAAAAGCCATGTGGCACGGTCGTGTTGTACCTCCACCCCTTCTCTTATCAGGAACGCCCTTGGACTGGGTTAATGAGACAAAATACCTGGGTGTGTATGTAACTCGCACACGTTGTCAGATCCCTGAAGTCCGCTATCTTCGAGACATATGCTTTCGGCGTCTCGCTCCCCTCTCTACCATGTGCAGGGGTTCCCTTGGTGCCACCATCCCTGTACTTCTCACCATGTACAAGTCCTTTGTCCGTTCCTGTGTCGACTACGCCGCCCCTGCCCTCGTCAACATTAGTAGGACTGCTGTCAACCGTCTCGAAGTTATCCAGAGGAAAGCTGCTCGTATCATCCTTGGGGCTCCTCAGTGGACACGCTCTACTTCTCTATATAACGAACTTGGTCTTTCCCCCTTACAGGATCGTGTCCAGGAGTTTTACCTAAAAACTGCCGTTTCCATTCTACGGGATCCTCGGGGCAACTATGTCCAAGCCAACTTGACTCCTGCTGTCCGAGGCCGACCTCCATCTAGAAGACAGTGGCGAGGGTCACTCATCCGAGCCCTTCAGGTACACGACCTCCTGCCTGATATTGTTGTCACCCCTGCTGTTAGTTCGTCTCCTTCTCCCTGGCTGGATTTTCAACCTGAAGTGACTGCCCTCGGTGGACCGCTCCCGAAATCCCACGTGAACCCTGTTATTCTCTGCAAATACCACCTCTCCAGGATCGCCCACTGGTCCCCAGATAGGGTCGTCCTCTACACTGATGGTTCTGTTGACCCCAGTACAGGTCGGGTTGGGGCTGGTGTCTACATCTACCGTCCTGATGCCCCTGAGCCTATCAAACTGTCTCTCAGAGATTCTGACGGGGCATCCTCCACTCAGGCTGAACTAATAGCCCTCGTTGCTGCCCTTCTTGCTGAGGAAGAAGCAGATGGTTTCTGTCCCTTGCTTGTCTGCTGTAATTCCAGGTCTGCTCTCGACGGGATCGCATTTGGATCAGGGGAAAATAAGGACCTCATCCTCCGAATACGAGGGTTAACATCCACACTTCAGGATGCAGGCCGTCCTGTGACATTCCTATGGATACCCAGTCATGTCGGTATCTTGGGGAATGAGGCAGCAGATGACCTTGCCAAGACTGGCTGCAACAAGGCCACACCCGACTACGTTGTTCCTCGTACACTTTTACAACTTAGAACCCAAATTCGCCGCAAACAGAGAGAAGCTCGGGAAGCAGCCATCCCCCTGGACTCCCCGCCCACCTGGTACGATGTCCTCCGTAAACTTCCTGACGTCTCGAATGTCTATGGGAAAGGGTCGCGGAAAGGGGACGTGATTGCTGCTCGTATCATCATTGGGTATGACTTTGCTTGGGAGATTGGTATCCCCGCATCCCCTGAGCAACGCTCTTGTGCATTATGCAGAAGACCCGACAGCAGCACCCTTGTCCACTACCTCCTAAGATGTCCCCACACACAACGCTTCCGTGACGCCTGCTGAACCACCACTCCACGACCCCCTGACGGAGACACGATGATCCTCCCCATACTGGCCAGATACAATGTAAATAACATTAATTATGTGCTAAAGGAATATCCTTCCTTCCTTAGGCCTTAGTAAGCCCCTTTATAATATTTATACTGTATATACTTGTCACAATTGCCAGATGCTTCTGGTGTTATTGTACAGGGGTACCTAGTGACAGCACTAGGATCCCGCTTCCTCCATCAAGGAATAAACAATTGAAATTGAATTGAATTGAGAAGTAGAGATCATTGTCACAAAAACCAAAGGTCACAGGTGAGCCAAAACTTGAAGTTGAACACCTGCCTGTCATGGTGGTCCTGCCTGTCCAGCCACGTAACTCTTCAGTGGGTAGTTGTCGCCCCAGGCCTCCCCAACACCCTCTCCGGCCGAGCGTCTGAAGGAGTAAAATAGTTTAGAAGAAAATGGACACTTTGTAACCCCCCAAAAAATCTTAAGTGGATAAGTTTAGACACGAGAGAATGTGTATTAGAGAGTCGTTGGTGGTGTAGGTGTGATCTATTGAGAGAAATGCCTGATTATGAGTCAGAAAAATTAAGAATCATGATTGGTAAAAAAGGTAGAAATAAAATACAGCACATACAGTATATATGACATGACTGAATATACTGTATATCAAATTACAAAATTACAAAATATATCTACATTTTTATTGAGCAAAAGGAAATTAATGAATTTATATTAGTTGATGTAAGTATATGATTTTATGTAGTAGCAATGGTGGTAGTAGAGGTGACTAGGGACAGTACCAGGTTATACAATAAAGCATGACTGAATATGTACATAAAAAAAACGGAAAAACGAGATTTATAAATTAATTCCATTTACGTGAATTCCATTTAAATCAAAAAAGCTTAGTTGGTTATCTAACTTGAAAAACCTAAAGTCTTCTGTAGTTATAGAATAATTAGGTGAAGTGACACAAGTTATTAGTCCAGACACAGGTAACACTGATGTCATGTATAGGTTCTTTAACTTTACTACCCTGAGTCTGCAAAGTTCATATTATCTGTGTCATCTTATTATATCCGTTAAAATTACTTACACACTTGTTATGAATTTTACAGAATAATTACGACACAGCGATAATTAAAAAAAATAGTTTTTATTATCGAAAAGTTAAAACCATTTATAATAACGTGAGTAACCTACTTTAAAGAGATTGAAAGAGGCTGTTTGACGCTACCTCTGTTGGGTAAAGCAGAAAGGTTGAGAGATGGGATATTGGTGGGAATATTCTTTCTCACTCATGATATAGTTGAAATTAAAGAGGACAATATATTATGTAAGAGAATGCAACATATTCTTCCCCATTCATTCCCACATGACTTACTTGGGGTTATAATGTGTCAAAGATCCAAAAATGAGACGTTTTGTTGACCTTTGACTCATACTGAGGTGTTTAGTAAAGAATATCTGTGTCAAGTTTCATCATGAATGGTTTATATATGACTAGATAATATAGGAAAATAAGCGCGTTTTGCTGATTGAATTATATATATATATATATATATATATATATATATATATATATATATATATATATATATATATATATATATATATATATATATATATATAATCAGCTCTGGCACGAACGTCAACAGGGCCATAAGCGGTGTTACAGAATCAATTAACCAATTTCACAGCCAATTACGCCGCGTCCTCTGCGTCGTGTCCTCCACCCACTTTGCCTTCCTGACACGTCAAGACTCATCCACTGCCTCGCCTTTTACCTCTTACTTAAAGTTTAGTAAATGTGTCTTATTGTTATTGAAGTTTTAATGATTTTTTCTGTGTGTGTGTGTGTGTGTGTGTGTGTGTGTGTGTGTGTGTGTGTGTGTGTGTGTGTGTGTGTGTGTGTGTGTGTGTGTGTGTGTGTGTGTGTGTGTGTCTGTGTGTGTGTGTGTGTAGCCATATACACTGTATTACGGTTTCTTCAGATATTAATCTTTGTCAAACAAGTAAAGCGGTAAAGTTCCTGGGACGACTTAAAGAAGGACACGCTGATGGTGCTGAGTGGTCCTGCACGAGTTACATAACTTACCTCCCACAAACTATTGGTTGTATTATCTCCAGTAAAAATCTCCAGAATGTACTTATCACAGTTAACCAAAATTTACAAGTATTCACTACAGTCAGTGTGTTTATCGCAGTTGTTACTTCTGTATTGTAGCCCGTTTTTAAAATTGTCCAATTCAAAACTAGGCAGCCATTTTGCCAGGTCCATGAAATGGGTTCCTAACCTAACCTAACCTAACCTAACCTAACCTAACCTAACCTAACCTAACCAAACTTAGTTTAGTTGAAGAGCTCATATCACGAACTAGGCAAAATGGTCAAGCCTAACCAAACCTAACCTAATTCAACCTAACTTAACCTAGGTTAGGTTAGGTTAAGTAAGGGTGGGTTGGGTTGGTTTAGGTTAGGTTAAGGAAGATTGGGTTGGGTAACTTTAGTTTAAGTTGGGTGTTCACATCACGAACTGGGTAAGATGACCGTGGGCCACCTCCCTCAACTGGACACTCACTTAACAATAAACATCCATAATGTATAAGTGTCGCAGCGAGATTTGGCAACACTTCTCTCTAGCTTACTCATATATTTTTTTTATTTCATTGCCAGAAAAATTATCCATACAAAATATTAAGTTCCTTAATCATCGAAAAATCAACACAAACTTCCCAAATGCAGTAGTTATGACACAAGATTAACTTCATATATATATTTGTCTTGTATTCAATTAAACAAACAATAAATTCTATTAAATCTGTCAACTTTTCGTATACTGTATGACCCATAAACAACACCAACGTTTGTGACATTGTTCGATAAATTCATCAGCCTTACAATCCTTAGCATCACAGTTACAGTATAACTCCCACAAGACTCTGACCATCACACCATCAGAAATATCAAGTTTGCTCTCCAGGTGTTAAATTCAATCGATTGTTTATTTATCTAAACTAACTTAATCCGGATTTACCTTTACAAATCTCTTGTTTAAATAGTCATGAACTTCTGACTGCTAACTGGAGAGTAACTTTCATATAATTCCCAACAACTAGCAACTTTTAAGGTTGTATGCAAATATCAATTTACTTAATCGTGTCTCATAAAATACTTTCCTGTATATAACGCGAGCCTATACACCACTGACCCCAAAATGTTGTCAAGTTCTTATCAACAAAAATACAACAATGAAAATACTTTGTACTTTGAAAATACACCTTTACAAAACCATTGTCCATAAATTTCGTCATGCAATTTACAACCTTTAAAGTCACTCTCATTAATATACACAAGTGGTCGTGGTCCCCTGAACGGTCCGTAATTGGAGAGTCCACTGGTCCCTTTAACGCCGTACTTTTTCTACCTTTGTGTGGCAATTATCGTTTACCTGTACTTGATTATTATAAGGTGCTTCAAAATCTTTGTTAATATATAAATCAGGTTTTTTGGTGTTTGATTTATGTATTTGATTTCGGTTTTGACTTTGTATTGTTCATAGTCTCGTAATATCGACTTATGTTTCTTGCTTATGGAAAATCGGAATCACTATGAATTTTCAATGTTTACTCGAATGTTTTTTTCCTTACAGATGTTAAAACTATATGTTTGTTGTTGTGACACTCCAATTTATATTTTCCTAATTTTCCTTTAACGTGGCCGTGTAGCGAGGTCACCAGCCCTGGGCGCTCAAGAGACCCGACGCTGTGGGATTAAAACTTTGTCTGTAATTGTCTGTGTCGTGACAGGCCGCCTTCCACTCAGCTGACACAGCGCTACTCTCTCTCTCTCTCTCTCTCTCTCTCTCTCTCTCTCTCTCTCTCTCTCTCTCTCATCCTCGCACCTATACATCTATTCCAAATTTTTATTTCCTCCTTCCCATTTACCTATAATGTACTGTATAGTAGGCTGAAACAACTATAAGAATTTTGACATTAAGAAGGATGTAGGTAAGTGACCATTACTTGTGTCAAAATTGGAGAGAGAGAGAGAGAGAGAGAGAGAGAGAGAGAGAGAGCGAGAGAGAGAGAGAGAGAGAGAGAGAGAGAGAGAGAGAGAGAGCGTTTATTTCCAAATGAGTCTCCCATCAACGACTTGGGTAGTAGGGTCTCGCTGTGTAATTGGTGATAACTGTGATTTAAATTCCTACTTGGCTTACAACACCGGGGAGCCAAACTAACCTTTATGAAGAACGTCTCAACTCCTCGCATACATTAACCTAATTCCCGGAGTTGTTTCACTAAATCCCGGAGTACAGCGACTGTAACTCCTCAAGACGATAACTTGGTCCAGGTGAGTATTGACTCCACATTCTTGGAGTACACTGTCTTTATTGTATCAAGAGTCATAAAGATCTTGATATACGGACTTTATGCTTGCACGAGTCATACACCTCTTATGTGCAATGACTGTATACTTTCAGGACTCATAATACAACACTTGAGTATCTGGGTTCACGATGTCAGCTCACGATGTCAGCTCACGATGTCAGCCCACGATGTCAGCTTACGATGTCAGCCCACGATGTCAGCCCTCTTGTCCGAACGATAGAGACTACAAGCGAAACTTATTTAAACAGGTTCCGAGAGAGCATTGGTGTTTATGAAAGAAATAGTAACCATTATATTTGTTTACATCATTTGAATATTATTGATACGATGCCTATTGACGTTCTCAAGATGTGAGTAGTGCCAGTGTTGTGGTGGTAGGTGCCAGTAGTAGTGCCAGTGTTGTGGTGGTAGGTGCCAGTAGTAGTGCCAGTGTTGTGGTGGTAGGTGCCAGTAGTAGTGCCAGTGTTGTGGTGGTAGGTGCCAGTAGTTGTCAGTGTTGTGGTGGTAGGTGCCAGTAGTAGTGCCAGTGTTGTGGTGGTAGGTGCCAGTAGTAGTGCCAGTGTTGTGGTGGTGGTGCCAGGTGCCAGTGTTGTGGTGGTAGGTGCCAGTAGTAGTGCCAGTGTTGTGGTGGTAGGTGCCAGTAGTAGTGCCAGTGTTGTGGTGGTAGGTGCCAGTAGTAGTGCCAGTGGTGGTAGGTGCCAGTAGTAGTAGGTGCCAGTAGTAGTGTGTTGTGGTGGTAGTTGCCAGTAGTGCCAGTGTTGTGGTGGTAGGTGCCAGTAGTAGTGCCAGTGTTGTGGTGGAGGTGCCAGTAGTAGTGCCAGTGTTGGTGGTAGGTGCCAGTAGTAGTGCCAGTGTTGTGGTGGTAGGTGCCAGTAGTAGTGCCAGTGATTGTGGTGGTAGGTGCCAGTAGTAGTGCCAGTGTTGTGGTGGTAGGTGCCTAGTAATAGTGCCAGTGTTGTGGTGGTAGGTGCCAGTAGTAGTGCCAGTGATTGTGGTGGTAGGTGCCAGGTAGTAGTGCCAGTGTTGTGGCCGGTAGGTGCCAGTAGTAGTGCCAGTGTTGTGGTGGTAGGTGCCAGTAGTAGTGCCAGTGTTGTGGTGGTAGGTGCCAGTAGTAGTGCCAGTGTTGTGGTGGTAGGTGCCAGTAGTAGTGCCAGTGTTGTGGTGGTAGGTGCCAGGTAGCCAGTGTTGTGGTGGTAGGTGCCAGTAGTAGTGCCAGTGTTGTGGTGGTAGGGCCAGTAGTAGTGCCAGTGTTGTGGTGGTAGGTGCCAGTAGTAGTGCCAGTGTTGTGGTGGTAGGTGCCAGTAGTAGTGCCAGTGTTGTGGTGGTAGTAGTAGTGCCAGTGCCAGTGTGTGGTGGTGCCAGTAGTAGTGCCAGTAGTGCCAGTGCCAGTGTTGTGGTGGTAGGTGCCAGTAGTAGTGCCAGTGTTGTGGTGGTAGGTGCCAGTAGTAGTGCCAGTGTTGTGGTGGTAGTTGCCAGTGAGTTGTGGTGTGGTAGGTAGTAGTGCCAGTGGTGCCCAGCCAGTGTGGGTGGTGGGTGCCAGTAGTAGTGCCAGTGTTGTGGCGGTAGGTGCCAGTAGTAGTGCCCGTTGTGGTGGTAGGTGCCAGTAGTAGTGCCAGTGTTGTGGTGGTAGGTGCCAGTAGTAGTGCCAGTGTTGTGGTGGTAGGTGCCAGTAGTAGTGCCAGTGTTGTGGTGGTAGGTGCCAGTAGTGCCAGTGCCAGTAGTGCCAGTGTTGTGGTGGTAGGTGCCAGTAGTATTGCCAGTGTTGTGGTGGTAGGTGCCAGTAGTAGTGCCAGTGTTGTGGTGGTAGGTGTCAGTAGTAGTGTCAGTGTTGTGGTGGTAGGTGCCAGTAGTAGTGCCAGTGTTGTGGTGGTAGGTGCCAGTAGTAGTGCCAGTGTTGTGGTGGTGGGTGCCAGTAGTAGTGCCAGTGTTGTGGTGGTGGGTGCCAGTAGTAGTGCCAGTGTTGGTGGTAGGTGCCAGTAGTAGTGCCAGTGTTGTGGTGGTAGGTGCCAGTAGTAGTGCCAGTGTTGTGGTGGTAGGTGCCAGTAGTAGTGCCAGTGTTGTGGTGGTAGGTGCCAGTAGTAGTGCCAGTGGTGGTAGGTGCCAGTAGTAGTGCCAGTGTTGTGGTGGTAGGTGCCAGTAGTAGTGCCAGTGTTGTGGTGGTAGGTGCCAGTAGTAGTGCCAGTGTTGTGGTGGTAGGTGCCAGTAATAGTGCCAGTGTTGTGGTGGTAGGTGCCAGTAGTAGTGCCAGTGTTGTGGTGGTAGGTGCCAGTAGTGCCAGTGTTGTGGTGGTAGGTGCCAGTAGTAGTGCCAGTGTTGTGGTGGTAGGTGCCAGTAGTAGTGCCAGTGTTGTGGTGGTAGGTGCCAGTAGTAGTGCCAGTGTTGTGGTGGTAGGTGCCAGTAGTAGTGCCAGTGGTGGTAGGTGCCAGTAGTAGTGCCAGTGTTGTGGTGGTAGGTGCCAGTAGTAGTCAGTGTTGTGGTGGTGGTGCCAGTGTTGTGGTGGTAGGTGCCAGTAGTAGTGCCAGTGTTGTGGTGGTAGGTGCCAGTGTGTGTGGTGGTAGGTGCCAGTAGTAGTGCCAGTGTTGTGTAGGTGCCAGTAGTAGTGCCAGTGTTGTGGTGGTAGGTGCCAGTAGTAGTGCCAGTAATAGTGCCAGTGTTGTGCGGATATATCAGCCATCACCCCCCACCACCCTCCCGCCCCAGAAAATCTCCGAATACAGTCAAGAGATGGGGGGGGAGGGGGGGGGAGGGGGAGGGAGGGTGAGCTGATAGTAAAACCTAACCTAACCTAACCTAACCTAACCCAACCAATTCATTTTCCCTCCCCTAATAACCACCATTAACTCCTCAACCCTCAACAATATTCCCTGTAACTTGAACCATTAACCTTTCCACTACCGGGTCTTCCTCACTCATTAAAGCGAGCTAATTAATGCATACTTAGCAACCCCAAGGCTCATTAGCATTCCGTCACTCACGTTTTTTGGGGTTAATTGGTCGCCTGTCAGTTCCCTTACCTGTCCTCTGTCCTTTATTTCCCGTTATTTTTCTGTTCTTGGCGTTAAAGAGTATCCTTGATTATTTCATTCATCTCTCTCTCTCTCTCTCTCTCTATTGCTTTCTTTCTCGGTTTATTTATCGTTCATTCTTTAATTCTCTCTCTCTATCTCTTGATCACCTTACTTTGTTTTTCGGTCAATCTTTCATTCTCTCTCTCTTTTGATCTCTTTCTCTCTTTGTTTATCGTTCATTTTCTCTCTATCGTCCATTCTCTCATTTTCTCTCTCTATCTCTCTATGTTCATTTTTTCTACATGACTTTCTATGTTAGTGACCTAATTATCCCTATCTCTCTCTTATCTATCTGTCTTTGTATATTTATATCTATCTATATATTTCTACCTTATCGGTTTATCTATCGAGTACATAATTATCACATAAGAGACATAAATACACAGGTAATGGGCGAATGTTAACTGACTCAGATGATAACATAACTCGACTGAATATGAGAAGGAATACTGGTTAAGTCGATAATAAATGAGGGGAATTGAGGAAAGAGCAAATAAGTAATGGAATCAAATCTAACGTGGATATTTATGAGATATAAGAGGAAATATTTACAGAGTGTGTGTCAGGTAGGAGGCAGAATATTCCAGAATCTTTATTTAAACAGTTTGTTCTTCAACCGATACTGTTATATTTCACCGCCCAGAACCAGATTTTTATGATTTTTGTCAGAATTTAATATATTCAATAACACTTTACTTTAAGCTCCTCAGACATCAAAACAAAATCCATAAGATATTTGCGAAAACATTAAAGCCAACACTTTAAATCTGAGGCATAGCACTTAGTTCCCTCTGGTGCTGTAACTTAGTGTTAAAAAAGTTAATATTGTTAACATGGACGACTGGATTACGTTACCTTGAAGATTATCACCAAGTACTGTGAGTTTGGTTACTTTTATTACTGTTTACGAGTTACTCTACGTGTTATTTTAGTTATAAAGGAAGTAAACATTTGTTATTCGCTTTTATTGTTAACCAGTAAAGAACCAGACAAGGATTACAACACACACACACACACACACACACACACACACACACACACACACCCACACACCGAGGCTTTTATATCTCCCTCTTTATGTTATTATTGTTTGCTAGTGATGGCAGAGTAAACACGTACGGACTCAATCCTTCATCACCATTTTGTGCGTAGCTTCAACACGCGCTGACAGGGAGATGCTCAACCGAAATATTATATTAATCACAGTTATATTTATGGGGTTTTGAAAGAAAATTATTTATTTTATTAGCATTGCCTTAGCGAGAACAAGTACAATGATTTAATGAAAGTTTGTCTTCTAGATTTTGGGTTAACTAAGTTGTTCCTTCTGATGATACATCATTCTTTTTCCCTTGTCTGAAACGTCTGTGGGGACGAGCAACTTTCCTTCAGTGTCAAGCAGAACAGTAAGGGTATTAAACATCTGGTCTCCATCGCTTGTGGAATATAATAAACCAGAACTAGGAATTTAGTTTAAGTGAAAGATGATTAAGTGATTCAAATTAACACTGAAATTACCACCATGCAGCAATCTCCTAAACTGTATGTACATGAATTTGCTATATTTATAAGACGAATTAAGAGCCAACTCAATAAATAATCATGAAACAACATTGGTAGTCAGATGCCCCTACGAGTTTGAGTCTCATTCCTGGTAAAAAAAAAAAAAAAAGTCTTGCATCTCGTGTACTCTGTGTTCCTATCGTGGGAATGTTGTGTTGGTTAAGAAATATGCAAAATTTAAGTTTGACGATTGTTGTTACTTATATTGGGATGTGTGAAGTAATTTGAAGAATAGTACAAAGTCACTGATGAGTTTACTACTACTCCTACTACTACTACTACTACTACTACTACTGCAAAACCAACGTTATCATCCACTACAATCACTAGCTACTGCCGCATTTTTATGAACTTTATTTCAGTCTCTTTAATCAATTCAGAATTCAGATTACATACACAAAAAGTGACATAAAACACAACTAAGTGAGAGTTTCCTGCATGGTAATACACACACACACACACACACACACACACACACACACACACACACACACACACACACACACACACACACACACACACACACACACACACACACACACACACACACACACTATACAGCATCGTTGTAATTTATAGTCGTAACTGATATGAATGAATGAGAATAGGATGTAGTGATTTAATAGCTTACTTCATTAACTTCAACGACCATTACATCTGACGAGGTTGGGAACGTGACAATGATTTTCCTTAATGGCTAAAAGTTTTGTTGGACGGGTCAAGGGTTTACAGAAAGGGGGAAATAATTAGAAACCGGATGAATTACGTAGCTAATACAAGCGTGGTAAACGACAGTAAACGGAGAATGACAACAAATAGAAATACACACACACACACACACACACACACACACACACACACACACACACACACACACACACACACACACACACACACACACACACACACACACACACACACACTTGTTCATACATTAACTTAACTCAAATTATATATGCACTTTGCCAACGGAATAGCCAGCATCCACATTGATTTACAGAGCTTCATTATATTTATTTTGCAGATTATGGAAAGTCAATAGGATTGTTTATGTCATCGATTTTGCGTGAGCTTATTGTTTATGTTATTGATTTTGCGTGAGATTATTGTTTACGTCACCGATTTTGCGTGAGATTATTGTTTACGTCACCGATTTTGCGTGAGATTATTGTTTATGTCACCGATTTTGCGTGAGATTATTGTTTACGTCACCGATTTTGCGTGAGATTATTGTTTATGTCACCGATTTTGCGTGAGATTATTGTGTATGTCACCGATTTTGCCTGAGATTATATTCCACGGTTCATAATCTACCCCAAAATATGCAGTCATTCTCATAAGGTGACATTTATAGTCATTAGTAATACAACAATATGGTCTTTCTGTTCCTCTGTCTCTTGTGCTTTGAACAGTGCTGTCATCAATGATTCTAACAAGTCTCTCTCACCTATCAAGCACAAGCACTCCACAAGGCCTGATAACTTAAGGTACTATTATTTAATCTCACTGTCCATAGACTTTCTGATTCCACCTAATATTCTTTTATCTTCAGTTCTTATTCCCTCATTTATCTTAATTCATATAATGCTTCTCAAAACTAACCATCATTATTGCTTTTAATCTTAACTTATTAATTACCTGAAATACTTGAGTTTCACATCCATACTGAGAGATGGGAAAGCACTCGTTCATGTAACCTCCAATTTTATATTCTACAATCACATTCTTCCTATTGGTTTGTATTCTTAGGACCCCTTCTGTTCTCTACCCATGACTGGTTCTGCAAAATGCTTCATACAGGTACTAATTAATACCCATATACTTCTTATATTATATTCCTTTAACCATGCTATTATCCAGGGGGACGATAACTACCCTTCTCCAACTAACCGATACAAGACTGTTTTGCTGGAGTCATAAACATCACCCAACATCCATGCACTATCATCAACAATCACTTGATTTTCCGTTTCTTTGGTGGTTTTATTGCCTGCTTTGCCTCTTCCTCATCAGTTATGCTTTCTTCTGCTCTGTATCTTATTCACTCGTCTTTTGTATCCTCATTAAACATCTAAATCTGTCTTTCTGAAATGTGTTTGTTTCCCATCAGAATATTTCCTTTCTTTCCTTAACTGATGGATCTTATTTCTTTGGTAAATCTCCTTCTTACAATTATTTAACTCCTATTCTTTTTCTGAGGTTAATATTCATCATTTGACTAAGCTATCGTACATTTTGCCTTTGTTCAAATTTACCATCTTCTTCCTCTTCCTTCATTCTTTGTCCTTGTATAGTAGAGGTAAATATAATAATTCTCTCGAAACTCTTCCCTTGTTCTCAGTCTTTTCCCGTCGTTCTGTTCCTCTCCTTCCTCATCTTATATTTACGCCTCCACACACCACTTCGGCATCCCCCAGTGTGACATTCTTTATATGAACTCCACAGTGATTTTTGCCTCATTTACTTCAATAGAATTTCTCACCTTAGATTCCTCTCGCATTTTTATTCCGTAACTTCTCAACCTTTTTTATCCTTCTTGAATTTTCATTTGTGTTTCTTGTTCCAATATTTTTTATGTTTCCAATATCTTTTATTGATCTTCTATCACGACCATCAATTGGTATAGTCTTTGTCTTTCTTATGTCTTGCGTCTTCCTTCTGTCTGCATTATTTGGGCATAGGAATACTTGCTTATGTTTGTGTAAGCTTTTGTTACACACACACACACATAAACACACACATAAACACACACACACACACACACACACACACACACACTGACGCCAACAATTCACGTATCCAATTTCCATTCTCATTTTTTTTCTCTCGACACCTCAAAAGTTACAATCACTCCTTTATAACCAAACCATTCATTCCGGTCCCCCCAAAACAATCAGTTTCTCCCTCGTGTTTACACTTGCCACTGCTTCTAAGTACGGACCCTGAAAACTTTCCCTGATTTCATCCCGTCTTATCTTACCCCCGAACACACACACACACACACACACACACACACACACTGTAATCAACTCACTGTGTATCTAGGAGTCTTACAATACACATTCATACATGTAAACAAACATTCTTTCACACCGTTCTTCATTTTGTAATAGTATCGATCCTTCTTTGTCTACCGTGAAGCTCATACACTATTCACATCGACCCAAACCAAATTCTTTACAATATTTTTTTTTGGGGCTCCATATTTTCCTAATCAATTCATTTTTTTAACCACATCTGTCACTTTCATTCCTCAATATTCCTCCTTCACACCTCATACATTCCTCTCTGCTCTTCCTACAAGCCGCCGCTGAGTTTCTAGACAACATATCGAGAAGTTAAACAACATACCGTACCAGGAGAAGTTAGACAACATATAGAGAAGTTAGACAACATACCGTACCAGGAGAAGTTAGACAACATATCGAGAAGTAAAACAACATACCGTACCAGGAGAAGTTAGACAACATATCGAGAAGTTATACAACCTACCGTACCAGGAGAAGTTAGACAACATATTGAGAAGTTAGACAACATATTGAGAAGTTAGACAACATATCGAGAAGAAGTTAGACAACATATCGAGAAGTTATACAACCTACCGTACCAGGAGAAGTTAGACAACATATTGAGAAGTTAGACAACATATTGAGAAGTTAGACAACATATCGAGAAGTTAGACAACATACCGTACCAGGAGAAGTTAGAAAATAAAAAGAAATTTCGATGGTTTATACAAATTTAGAGTGTGATATAACACCTAGATTTTAAAGACAGTTATAACTTATGTAGTGTATCACTGGGTCAGAGGGGCTTTTACAGAGGCAATAATAATAATAATAATAATAATAATAATAATAATAATAATAATAATAATAATAATAATAATAATAAGCTTCTATCATCCACAAGAGAAGTAAACACTAAGCGTCAGTTATCCACAAACTTTTAGTCACCTTAGCATAATCCATAAGTTTTGGTGCGAGTGCTAACAAGCCACAATGCACCATCCACACCACACACCCTCCAACACCGAACAAATGGAGCGGAGTTGATCGTAACCAGTCATGCGAGGTGCTATAAACTGGGCGTGTCATCTCAACTGGGCGTGTCATCTCAACTGGGCGTGTCATCTCAACTGGGCGTGTCATCTCGGCCAGTCAACGAGATGAGATACAACAGGAAGCCGCTTTATGGTTACGTCACTCCGAAACATTAAAGCCATCTCAGGTGAACACGTACACAATATATATATATATAAATAATATAGAATCAACTTTCAGATAAATATAAAGATTTACGAGTGAAGGAATATAATTAACCTATATATTCGAGTCATTGAGTTTTGGTCACAGGGGCACTACCTTATTGTGGTGACCTTAGCTACACCTCGCACCGTGCCAGGTCACTGTTACCTGAGCCTTGACATATTACCTCACTTCCCAGGACTGTCACTTTATGTTTGCACGGTGTCAAATATCTACTAAGTTGATTAATAATAAGGATCGCCAGAGGATTAGTCCCCAATTTATTTTGCCTAGAAAATAACCACCCCAAAGCTAACCTAACCTAACCTAACCCAACCTAACCTAACCCTAACCTAACCACCCCAAAGCTAACCTAACCTAACCTAACCCAACCTAACCTAACCTAACCTTACCTAACCTAGCACAACAGAACACCCAAGGTAAAGTAGTGTAAGGGTTGATTAATCTTCAGGTCAAAATAAACTAGGGTTACTCTACTGGTGATATGCTGCTTTTACTAAAACTAATAATATTATTAACAATTATCAAACTACAGTACTACTAATACTTTTTTTTAAATGTGGCCTCCAGCCTCCCCCAATAGCCACACCTTCGCCGCAATTTTATTACCTTAAAATTAAATATCCTAATACATAAGTAGCTACCTTAGTTGTGTTGAGTTAGTTAAGCAGCAGATCTATGTGGCATCATTTACTGACTGTTGCCTCATAGTCAATATCTGCGACTATTATCAGCTTTGGGGCCGATGCTCTCGTTCACCTAAGGCACAGCAATGCAGACCTAAGCAGAGAGGACAGTCGACATCTCAACCAGGCTGTAACGTAACTTCTGGGCTGCTGCTTCCGTTCAGATAACACCTCCGCGAGTCTGTCGTAGAAACATCTTGCGCTTTGTCCCATCCCACCAGAGGTTGTGAACACCAGAGGAGTGAAGCTGACCTCATCAACATTCAGAATTCTCTCCCCAAATGTCCTGATCTTGTCGTTCTCGTTCCTCCTGTGTGCAGCATCGAGATCTAAGTTACGGTGACATGTGGCCATGGGATCGAAAATCTTTATGTCAAAGAAGGCTCGCTGTCCCCGCGTCCAGAATCCTGGAGCACTGACGTCCACACGGGCTTCGTTGGATGCGTTTGAAGTCCTGTGACGGAGGTTCTCACCGTCCAATGGCAGGAGGGGCGGTTCCACCAAGACGTCGTAGCAATTTCCTACAGTAAATTTGCTATAACTACTACTACTACTAATAATAATAATAATAATAATAATAATAAACCAACAAAAGTTAAACCAATAACCAGGAGTAATGCGTCTCACCAAACACCGACGAATGGTAACGCTACAATACCAATAAAAATGCTTGCCTTCACCGCCACCTGGCAGCCAAATCATGCATTCAATCCCAACCAAAACCCATATATTTCTCGGTGAATGACGTCATATATCATAATATCAGATTTCAACGCGACCCGATGAATATTAAGCAAAATCTGACATTACGGCCAGACACCGCATAGGATCCAAATAGTACGTTACTAGTTACTGTTATTGAATTATCTGACAAATAGCCGAAGTAATTTGAATTAACTAAATATTGCTGCCATTTAACGAACGAGATGTCTCATAATTGTCCAAGAAATTCAAATGAGGAAGAATTATGTCATGTACGCGTGGAGGACACGGACTTACGCTTTGGGCTAAAGTTTTGTGGAGTTTCTTTAATGTTGGTGAGATGGGAATGAGAGATGCTGTGTAAGGCGGATATGATAGAAGTATTTAAGTGGGTGAAAGGAATCAATAAAGGCGATATAGATAAAGTTCTTATAATATCCGAGCAGGATAGGACTCGTAGCAACGGATTCAAGTTGGATAAGTTTAGGTTTAGGAGGGAGATAGGAAGGAACTGGTTCACAAATAGGGTGGTGGACGAGTGGAACAAGCTTAGCAACTTTGTAGTAAGTGCTGGAACGCTGGAGAGCTTTAAAAGGAGGCTAGATAGATTCATGGATGATAGAGAGTGGTAGTAACTCTCGACAGGAGCTGCCATGCACAGGCCAACCGGCCTATTGCAGACTCCTTATTTTCTAATGTTCTTATGTTCTTATGTGTCCAATAACAGAAGTAAAGAAAGTAATAATAATAATAATAATAATAATAATAATAATAATAATAATAATAATAATAATAATAAGAAGAAGAAGAAGAATTACATCTACCTGGCTTCACCCGGGTAAAAGGACAGTAGATAGTACACGATCATCCCCTAATACACCCGCACCTCCCTACCAAAACACACACACACACACACAGAAAGTAACATATCTATTACATAAACCAATAATGTACCTAACTCTTCATACAAACTTAAATGTTTTCTCTTACTCCTCCACTTTCTTCACTCACATACACTATTCTCTCTACGTGTCTCTATTTCCTTCATCCTTTCATATCATTCTCCCGTTCATCCATCCATTATTTTTTCTCTTCAAATGATCAAACAATTTTAAGATTTTTAAAATTTTGTTTTCACCTAATTTTCCATTCGTCTTAGGTAAACATCTCGCAATATGTACAAGTGTTTGAGCAAACATAACTATTGAACTGCTAAGGTTATAGCTTCCAGGAGGGTGGGGTGGGATGGGGTGGGGAGTGGTGTGGGTGGGATGGGGTGGGTGGGTGGGGTGGGTGGGGTGGGATGGGTGGGTGTGGGTGGGGTGGGGTGGGGTGGGGGGTGGGTGGGTGGAGGGGTGGGTGGAGTGGGTGGGTGGGTGGGGTGGTGGGGGGTGGGGTGGGTGGGGTGGAGGGGTGGGGTGGGTGAAGGTGGGTGGGGTGAGTGTGGTCGGGGGATGGGAGAAGGGTAATCGATTAGTGTGTCAGTGAGTCCATGAGACAGTAACACAGTCCGCCCCTGCAAGCTGGAGGTTATAGTTATCACCTTGCCGGGGCGGACACATATGAGACGTCACCTGATACTAGTGTGTGTGTGTGTGATCTTACGATTATGGCTTTCATGATAGGTTTTATTCATATAGTATTTGAAAGTAAGCAGATGAGACTGAGAAATGCTATCGCTCTCAGAAATTATTTAGTTTCTATAATTTACTTCTAGATTATTAGTTAACTTGATATGTTGAAGCTACAGGCTAGAGTACAGATTACAGTAATACATGTACCTGTAATCATCCCTGAGAGTTCTGTTGGATGTATATGACAGGTAGCGACAGGTATCATGAATATTCCTCTTATTAATCAGGTCAAATATCCTACACACATTATGAACCAAGGTGGAGACGATAATTCAGATAATGTGGAGTAAACACTATGACTAAATGGTGACTTTGAACAGAAGCAGTCTTAGGTGTTGCATGTGGATGAACAGTATACAGTACATATAACTCCACAGAATATCTTTCAAAGGCCCTCTCAGTCTCAAATATTCAGACAGACCAGACCAGACCAGACCAGACCAGACCAGACCAGACCAGACCAGACCAGACCAGACCAGACCTAGATGAAGTGACGGACGGGACAAAAAGAGGGCAGACTTAGGTATAATCGTAGTGTATA
>NW_024742078.1:185000-382500 GCF_018991925.1 Homarus americanus
CATATACCCCCAGCGAAACTCTAACTGTACACTATATGCAAGTCAATCAATGAGCACTACTATATACAATCCTCCTAGCCAACTTTAACGTACACAAACAAGTCTATCAGGCAACAGAATATAATTTTTCAACCTTGTCCAAGTGACCTGCACTGTCAAGTGACACACAAGACTACCAAACATTACCATCCACTTTAACCCAGCGAACTGATGTACCCCCAACCTGACTTGACCAGCAATAGCTTAACATAACACAGTCCCTCCCAAAGTAATATTGGCGTATATAACAGTAGTGAGGCAGTGAGCGATAACTAAGGTTGATGAACCCTTGACACCTAACAGACGGCGCCTGACATTATTATGACAGGAACCGCTAATATGATACTACTTTACACGACAGACGCACGAACAGCCCACCCAAAATAGACCTGGCAGCTGTGGTCTTTTTCTTTTAACGTTGCAACGAAGCATCGGTTAGAAATGAGGACTCGTTAAACTCTTGTTGAACTTAAAAAAAAATGGAAACGATGAATCTACTCAAAATTGAACTTGGCAAGAAATGAACAAGGAATTCGTTTACCCAGAAAATAGTTAAACCCTAAACTTGTAAATAATTCAGACTGAGACAGACAACTCGTTACCATAGCAAAAATAATTCGTTGAACCTAATAAAACCAACTGAACCCAATAGAACCCGTTAAGCCTGATAGAACTTAGAACCATTTGAGAGAGAGAGAGAGAGAGAGAGAGAGAACTCTTTGAACTTGAAAAAGAACTCAACCGAACCAGACTACAGAAAGAACTTATGAACTTATTAAACCTGCCGCATATGAATCGTTAAGCACTGACCTAATAGATAAATAAACCAGACTCAATAAACTCGTTAAACCCATAGTAAAGAACTCGTTGAACATGACACAAACTACTAATTAAATGTGACCTTAATAAACAGGACTGAACTGGCTACCAATAAAGAGACAATATGATGTGAACAATTCGTTAAATCTAAAAAAAAAAAAACTAATGTAGAATTCGTTGGACTATACAGAAAAACTCATTAAACATCACAAGAACAAAATACGGAGAACCTGATGGAACAAACGGGTAACTCGTTGAAGCTAACGTAAATAACTCAATGCACCTGACACAGTAAAATTCGTTGAACCTCACAGAGAGAATTCAATAAACTTAACACAGAGAATTTGTTGAAACTAAACCAGGAAAAAAAATCTTGATTCTAACACAAAACTCGTTGGACCTGACATGGAAACGGTTGAAGAGAAAACTCGTTAACAGTTATAAAACACGATAAACTTGACACAGTACTCGTTGAACTTACTGACACTGAGATTTCATTAACCTTAAAAGTGAACTCTGGTGAATATGTTTCAAATAATTAGTTAAACGTGATATACCGTTGAACCAAACACAGAACACGTAGCACCTTACACAAAGAACTCGTTAAACATTGTAATAAAAAACTCGTTACTATTAACTCAGATAACTCGTTGAACCTTACACAAAGAACTCGTTAAACATTGTAATAAAAAACTCGTTACTATTAACTCAGATAACTCGTTGAGCCTTACACAAAGAACTCGTTAAACATTGTAATAAAAAACTCGTTACTATTAACTCAGATAACTCGTTGAGCCTTACACAAAGAACTCGTTAAACATTATAATAAAAAAAACTCGTTACTATTAACTCAGATAACTCGTTCAACCTTACATAGAGGCCTCATTAAACATTACATATGACATTTTTTTTACAATCATTTCCAACTAGGTAATTTGTTCGTGTTAATGAGGAAATTATTAAATGAAAACAAAAAATTATACCAAACCAGAAAACATAAATAAAACAATTTCTCTGTGATACATTGTAACCTCAAACAGTGATTGGGAATGTGTTTCATCCAGGTCACGTAATGGTGAATATATGCAACGACGCAATATTCCGGGTAATGTAAGATTTTTGCTACTTTGCCTTGCTTTTTTTTTATTTTATTTATTTTTTTTTTTTTGGGGGGTATTTTATCATATTTGTGTCTGTCTGTTTATGTGTGTGTGTGTGTGTGTGTGTGTGTGTGTGTGTGTGTGTGTGTGTGTGGTGTGTGTGTGTGTGTGTGTGTGTGTGTGTGTGTGTGTGTGTGTGTGTGTGTGTGTGTGTGTGTGTGTGTGTGTGTGTGTGTGTGTGTGTGTGTGTGTGTGTGTGTGTGTGTGTGTGTGTGTGTGTGTGTGTGTTATGTACCTTGTGACGGTAATAATATAACCTAGACAGCATCGTATTGCAGTGGTAATGATTTTAATTACTTATTTTCTCTTTCTCTCAATTTCTCTCATTCTAAATGTATCTCTCTCTCTATCTCTCTCTCTTTCTCTTCTTCCTCCCGAGGTTGTAATGAATGCGACTTAAAGTTTTCACCAGTGGGCCAGCCATTTAGTTGATGACGCTAAGCTAAAAGGGACAACCACCCACGGTCCTCCACCAATATTACCCACTAACTGGAGGTGTGGGAATATATTCTGTCGAATCACTTTTTCTCAAAGATTCTATAAAATAACAAATGAAAACTATACCAAACTTTACCATAAACAGTGATCCAAGGTCTGTACTCTAACGATGAATTAGCCAATGTGATGTTGTACAGGTCTTATAAGGAGCTATATTACCAGGCTGAATATATTATGGAATCTGGCTCTTAGCAAGACTTTCAAACTGTGCACCATATCGCTTTTAGTTGACTAGTTTATGGTTGACTGCACTGCACTCGTGTTCAATTGTCAAACCTTATTAACCCACCTATGGTATCTCAGTATCTCAATTATAATAAAAAATATCTTATATATATATTTTTATTATTATTATTTTTATTTTGTTTTATTTTTGATGTTTTTTTCTTCCTTTCAAATAGGCAATGAATAAATATGTTAAATATATTTTAAAGACGAAGTTAAAGTCATAAATGGGGTATAAACACTTCACACCACACTCAGGGACACTCAGGATGATATGAGGAGTAATTAGTGGTCCTTGACTTATCTGTCGCGTCTGGAGGTGTGACTGAGTTGCCTGCAGGACGAGTGATGGAACATAGGGAAAAATATCTTGGCGACCAACTCTGAAAAATAGTGTCTGTCTATCCACCAATCTGTGTGTGTGTGTGTGTGTGTGTGTGTGTGTGTGTGTGTGTGTGTGTGTGTGTGTGTGTGTGTGTGTGTGTGTGCGTGTACAATCTTTATTAAGAACCCAGATTATAAACTGGAAGCTAAACTGTTTAATATTCAAGCGTCCGTAACCTCACCTGGATCACTTCAGAGGATGAGAGCGTAATAGTTTCCTTCCGATGAAAGTTAACATCCCTTGTCACCTGAAAACACAACAGGGACTTTCGGCCTGCCGTAAATACATTATATTACGGGGACAATAAGACGAAACGGGAGCCATTAATATGGTCTCACTTGACATTTCTTGAAGTCATTTCAATAACGTGTCGTTTGTACCCAAAACCAAAGAGCGCAAGACACAAACTTGTACAAACAAGGTGATCTCTTTGGAATATTCCAACAAAACCCATCGACCACTTCAGCTCCGCCTCAGGGGATCAGAGTGGCATTTAATTCCACGGGCTACTTAAGAAACTTACCCAACCAGATTACCGGCGGTGCAGCGTTTCTATTAGGGATCTGAAGCCCGACTTTGGAGGAGACCAACACCGTGTATGTTTACAGTATATATATCATCTTTGTCGCTGAACTAGAGAAAGACAAATGTAAAGAAGTGTCTTAGTTATATAGAATAGAGGTGAGGAAGGGTTGGTTTTTGAGAGTGTGAGTCTATGGCAGAGGAAGAGTTAATACAAGGTGAGGGTTGAGATAGGGTAAGTTTAAGAGGCAGGGCAGGGCAGGGCAGGGCAGGGCAGGGCAGGGCAGGGCAGGGCAGGGCAGGGCAGGGCAGGGCAGGGAAGGACAGAGACGGGCAAGATAGATAAAGCTATATCACAGTAGAAACAGTAGAGTAAACACCACGGTAAATGTGTAGGTCTGGACTGGAGTAAGAGAGAGATGTGACGCTAAGACCAACACAGAGAGGAGAACAGTACCCAACACTCGGTAAGTTAGGAACAAGAGTAAAGCTGTTAACACGGACGTTGTGATGAGACCTGAATTAGCCAGTGGGTGAGTAGGACTGGAAGAACACGACATACAGGAGGACACAACGGAGCGATAAAGCAGAGAGAAACAACAATGTCCTGCGCTGAACGATGGGGAGACGGAAGTAGAGGATAAAGGGAGAAACACAAACAAACAGATTACGAAGTTAACAGGGAAACAAAGAAAATGTAAGTCTGCATTAAGGAAACCGTTCATCAGCTGCTTGGATGAACTCAGAAGGTGGCACTGTGTAATACTGAAGGGAGGTCGAACTGCTGACACTGTGTTACAGGTCGAGCTGCTTGGCATGAACTCAGAAGGTGGCACTGTGTAATACTGAAGGGAGGTCGAGGGGCTGGCACTGCTGACCTAGTGGCACTGTGTACTACTGAAGGAAGGTCGAGGGGCTGGCACTGTTGACCTAGTGGCACTGTGTACTACTGAAGGGAGGTAAAGAGGAAGGCACTGTTGACCTAGTGGCATTGTGTACTACTGAAGAAAGGTCGGGGCTGGCACTGCTGACCTAGTGGCACTGTGTACTACTGAAGGAAGGTCGAGGGCTGGCACTGCTGACCTAGTGGCACTGTGTACTACTGAAGGAAGGTCGAGGGCTGGCACTGCTGACCTAGTGGCACTGTGTACTACTGAAGGAAGGTCGAGGGGCTGGCACTGTTGACCTAGTGGCACTGTGTACTACTGAAGGGAGGTCGAGGGGCTGGCACTGCTGACCTAGTGGCACTGTGTACTACTGAAGGAAGGTCGAGGGGCTGGCACTGCTGACCTAGTGGCACTGAGAGCTGGGACTGAGGGGGTGAGAGTGGCTGGTTTTGTTCTTTTTCATTTATCGTGTGTGTGTGTGTGTGTGTGTGTGTGTGTGTGTGTGTGTGTGTGTGTGTTACTCTTACTGAAAACATTTGTCTCTAAACTTATGCGAAAACTTACATATTATTTCTTTATTTTTCTACTTTTTCTCTGCTAGTTCTATCTCTATCTTTTATCCTTTTCCTCCTCTTATTATCTCCTCCCTCTTCTTCTCCCATATCGATATATCTCAGTGATCTCCAAAAATTAGGTTAGTATTATATGTATCAGGAGAATCGGAAGTCTAAACAAAAACAAACTTTGAAGTCGACTAATTCCTTCCTGGTAATTCGTTTTACGGGTCAGTGATTCCCAGGTAAGAGTCACGAGAATGATCACACACCAACACATTGTACTGTTTGTTAGCTGGTACTGACGTCACTTTGCTGGGTAATTATAGCTTGTTTATACATCTATTAACACATGTACCGTCCCACCAGTAACACGTAATTACCCGAATAAGCAGCAAAACACCTCTGAGTTTTATTTTTTTATCAACTAGTAATAACTTTTTATCTTTACTGTTATGGCTTAATGTAAATTAGTTCATACATGGTGAAATTTGTTTTGGGTCATTAAAGATGTTATTAACAGTCCTTACATAACGATATTAGGTCACTACGCTTAGGGTGCTATTGACTTATAGTTTACATGAGCCTCCGTAGGCCTATCTATACACCACCTTGAATTACCGAAAAAATATATATATGACCGCAGCCACGTAATAAGTTTAATGCACTCTGGTATTCACTATCGCCTGCAGTCTGAGGTGTCATCGCCAGGACCAACAACACAACACTGCTCTCCGCTCTACACTGCTGGTTTCTTTTCGTCTATTAATACATATAACTGAACCTGTCGTGCATATAAGTTTACAAAGTACTTCATAACTTATATGTATGTTAATTTTAGATACAGCACAGAATTTATACACACACACACACACACACACACACACACACACACACACACACACACACACACACACACACACACACACACACACACACACACACATACCATAAAACAGATAACACAAATATGCTTCATTCCCCCCGTCCCTTCTCTCGCTCCTAAAATACCAACGTTAATTTAGTACCAAAATATTGTATTGTTATTTCCTTATGAGCCGCGTGTATAACATATTACCCAGACTTACACCATTATTTAGTATATATATATCTGACTGCGTCTATGTGTACCATGCTTATGTGTCTGTATGTATGTGTGGTGTATGTATATCTGCCTCATGTACGTGTTTGTATGACAACAATAATAATAACAAGAAAACAACAACAACAACAATAATAACAACAAGAAAGAGAACAACAACGAAAATGATAATTAGGACTAAAAGAACAAAAACAATAGCAAGACAAAGAAGAAAAACAGCAACAATGACAACAATAACAACAACAACAACAAGAAAAAGAAGAAAGAAAGATGAAAAAGAAGAACAAAGAATTGAGAGAGAGAAGAAGTAAGAGGAAGGAAGAAAGGAAGGAAGTGGAAAATGAGGAAGAAGGGAATATATAGAGGAAGAAGACGAGGATTTATCGAAAGGAAATGATGGAGGAGAGAAAATTATTGAACAGGAAATAAAAAAAAAAAGATGGAAAATAAGGGGAGTAAAGGAAGAGGAAGAGTAGGAAGAAGTGTAAATGGGAAAAATAAGAAGAGAGGAAAGGAAAAGGAGACTAATTCAGAAAGAAGAATGAGAATAGGTGAAGGTAAATTAAGATAAGAAGGAGACGTAAAGGGAAAGACCATAAAGGTAACGATATGGGGAGAGATGGACGAGAATAAAGAAGAAGAAGAAGAAGGAGGAGGAGGAGGAAGAAGAAGAAGAACTGCAGGAAGAGAAATACATGTAAACACTCAATCACTGTGGACATAATAATTTACTCGCCGCATACACGTTTTGTCTGACACAGTTGCTGCTAGCTAGTAAAGACCTTTTGGCTACATGTGCTTTATCAATATAATCCAAGCACTAAATACAAAATACCTTTTAATACACAAAATACTGCTCTTGATCCCTCGGTAAATATCCTTTCAATCCCTTCCCACATTGAGACTCGCTTTGTTCAGTTATTTCAATTCCAAACATTTATTCAGAAACAACAAGGCTGTTATAGGTTGAGGTTTACACCCCAGACACGGGGATCTCCACACGATCACTGCATCACGTAAAATGATGCTCTAAACCTCAGTGGAGTAGAGAGCCATCTGAACCTAATCCTGGCTTGGTGACTCGTTCTTTGTAATATGGGTAGAACTAGGATGCCTCATAATCACCTGCAACACAATGCAATAAAACAGTGCTGGATTAATCTCTTCAAAAGCTATATAATTGCCTCTGCGAGCGTCCCTTTGTGATAATAAATCCCTAATTTGGTTAGGTTAAGTTTCCCAGACTATCGTATCATTAAAACATATTTTTTTCTTTACCGTTATCTATAAATCTATGACTAAGTTATATTTTGAACAAAAAACAGTTGATAGGAGACAAGTGGACAAACACTGGGGAGACTTAATGACAGCCAACCAATTAAATTAGATAGCACCCACACGAGACACCTTATGACCGTCTCTCTGCATAGCATTACATACAAATATCCTAAGTATTACAGTGATAAATCTTGCAAAAACAACATAATATTTAAAAAGATTACGGCAGCAATATAAGTCTATGCTTTTACCTTTATGAAAACACCAGTTCCATTAAGCGTGAGGCCATTAAACAAAGACAGAGGCTTGTTATAATTCATAAGATAATACCTTTTCTTTTAAATGAACAACACAGAAGAATTACCTACATATCCCAGTTATCAATTATAATACCCTCATCTGTGTGTGTGTGTGTGTGTGTGTGTGTGTGTGTGTGTGTTTGCCAAACATTCAATGTTAATCATCATATCGAGATACTTATGAGTGTCTCTCTGAGAGCTTTACTTCTTGTGATCAAAGGCTTTAAGGCAGGGACACACGAGGGGTGGTTTACCTTAGTCAACACACACACACACACACACACACACACACACACAATTCATCCTTAATGTGATATCTGACAAACAGTAGATAAAAATATGTTCCTTAGATAGCCAATTGCCTTATAAATACCCTAAACTAATATGATATGATTAGTTAAACACCAGGAGGAGAAGGACGTGTTTACCATACCTCTCACAGGACACAAATGATAAACTCTGGGTGACACGACGAAACAGATTGAACCAGACTAAATCATATTCGAGCTTTTAATTCTTCACCTTCAGTCAACAGGTTTAGAATTGCCTCTGTTGCTGATTGATTCACTCACTCACTCACTGATACACACATGGTTACTCACTCACTCACTCACCGTCATATAACCATAGTCAGTCACTCAAAGACAGAAAACAATAGCAAAATTATTAAGAACTGTTACTTTGTTTTTCTTTTAATTATTCTTTTGTTTACACCATCTAAATTTTCTTGTCTATTACAGCCTTAGCCTCTCATCTCTATAACTTTACTTCCCTATAACTCTCCCATCTATAACTTTATCTCCCTATAACTGTCCCATCTATAATTTTATCTCCCTATAACTGTCCCATCTATAACTTTACCTCCCTATAACTGTCCCATTCATAACTTTATCTCTATAACCGTCCCATCTATAACTTTTATCTCTATAAATCGTCCCATCTATAACTTTACGTCCTATAATCGTCCCATCTATAACTTTTTATCTCTATAACTGTCCCATCTATAACTTTACCTCCCTATAACTTTACTTCCCTATAACTCTCCCATCTATAATTTTATCTCCCTATAACTGTCCCATCTATAATTTTATCTCCCTATAACTGTTCCATCTATAATTTTATCTCCCTATAACTGTCCCATCTATAATTTTATCTCCCTATAACTGTCCCATCTATAACTTTATCTCCCTATAACTGTCCCATCTATAACTTTATCTCCCTATAACTGTCCCATCTATAACTCTTATTCTATAACTGTCCCATCTATAACTTTATGTCCCTATAACTGTCCTATCTATAACTTTTATTTCCCTCATAACTGTCCCATCTATACTTATCTCCCATAACTGTCCCATCTATAACTTATCTCTCATAACTCTCCCATCTATAATCTCTTACGTCCTCATAACTGTCCCATCTATATAATTTTATCTCCCTATAACTGTCCCATCTATAACTTTACCTCCCTATAACTTTACTTCCCTATAACTCTCCCATCTATAACTTTATCTCCCTATAACTGTCCCATCTATAATTTTATCTCTATAACTGTCCCATCTATAACTTTACGTCCCTATAACTGTCCCATCTATAATTTTATCTCCCTATAACTGTCCCATCTATAACTTTATCTCCCTATAACTGTTCCATCTATAACTTTATCTCTATAACTCTCCCATCTATAACTTTACGTCCCTATAACTGTCCCATCTATAATTTTATCTCCCTATAACTGTCCCATCTATAACTTTACCTCCCTATAACTTTACTTCCCTATAACTCTCCCATCTATAACTTTATCTCCCTATAACTGTCCCATCTATAATTTTATCTCTATAACTGTCCCATCTATAACTTTACGTCCCTATAACTGTCCCATCTATAATTTTATCTCCCTATAACTGTCCCATCTATAACTTTATCTCCCTATAACTGTCCCATCTATAACTTTATCTCTATAACTCTCCCATCTATAACTTTACGTCCCTATAACTGTCCCATCTATAATTTTATCTCCCTATAACTGTCCCATCTATAACTTTACCTCCCTATAACTTTACTTCCCTATAACTCTCCCATCTACAACTTTATCTCCCTATAACTGTCCCATCTATAATTTTATCTCTATAACTGTCCCATCTAACTTTACGTTATAACTGTCCCATCTATTTTATCTCTTTAGCCCATCTATAACTTTATCTCCTATAACCATCCCCATCTATAACTTTTATCTCATATTTCTCCCATCTATAACTTCCATCCTATAACTGTCCCATCTATAATTTTATCTCCCTATAACTGTCCCATCTATAACTTTACCTCCCTATAACTTTACTTCCCTATAACTCTCCCATCTATAACTTTATCTCCCTATAACTGTCCCATCTATAATTTTATCTCTATAACTGTCCCATCTATAACTTTACGTCCCTATAACTGTCCCATCTATAATTTTATCTCCCTATAACTGTCCCATCTATAACTTTATCTCCCTATAACTGTCCCATCTATAACTTTATCTCTATAACTCTCCCATCTATAACTTTACGTCCCTATAACTGTCCCATCTATAATTTTATCTCCCTATAACTGTCCCATCTATAACTTTACCTCCCTATAACTTTACTTCCTATCCCATCTAGCTTTATCTCCTATAACTGTCCCATCTATAACTTTATCTCCCTATAACTGTTCCATCTATAATTTTATCTCCCTATAACTGTCCCATCTATAATTTTTATCTCCTATAACTTCTGTCCCATCTGTAATTTTATCTCCCTATAACTGTCCCCATCTATAACTTTATCTCCCTATAACTGTTCCATCTATAATTTTATCTCCCTATAACGCTGTCCCATCTATAACTTTATCTCCTATAACTTCTTCCATCTATAATTTATCTCCCTATATAAGCATCCCTCCTTTATCTCCCTATAACTGTCCCATCTATAACTTTATCTCCCTATAACTGTCCCATCTATAACTTTATCTCTATAACTCTCCCATCTATAACTTTACGTCCCTATAACTCTCCCATCTATAATTTTATCTCCCTATAACTGTCCCATCTATAACTTTACCTCCCTATAACTTTACTTCCCTATAACTCTCCCATCTATAACTTTATCTCCCTATAACTGTCCCATCTATAACTTTATATCCCTATAACTGTCCCATCTATAACTTTATCTCCCTATAACTGTCCCATCTATAACTTTATCTCCCTATAACTGTCCCATCTATAACTTTATATCCCTATAACTGTCCCATCTATAACTTTATCTCCCTATAACTGTCCCATCTATAACTTTATCTCCCTATAACTGTCCCATCTATAACTTTATCTCCCTATAACTGTTCCATCTATAACTTTATCTCCCTATAACTGTTCCATCTATAACTTTATCTCCCTATAACTGTCCCATCTATAACTTTATCTCCCTATAACTGTTCCATCTATAACTTTATCTCCCTATAACTGTTCCATCTATAACTTTATCTCCCTATAACTATCCCATCTATAATTTTATCTCCCTATATAGGTATGGATCTAAGTCTCTAGAAAAATACTAATTGATAAATGACCTTCAGACACCGAGCTGCAGCAAGCGATCCAGCTAAAATTTATGAGCCAATTAGCTCTAGCTTAATAAGACAGCTGGCTTCATGACCCGGCTATATTACGCTTTAGCCTTGCATATAATACTGTAGTTCTCCTCAACTCAACTGATTGATCACTTTACCAGTCTGAATCAGCGAGGAGGTTTTGTTCGATTTAGCTTTAAGAACCAGTTAGTTTTAGCTTTAATAAGTAGTTCGATTAGGTTTTAGAACCAGTTAGTTTTAGCTTTAAAGAGGTAGTTCGATTTAGCTTTAAGAGCCACTTAGTTTTAACTTTAAGAGGAAGTTCGATTTAGCTTTAAGAGCCACTTAGTTTTAACTTTAAGAGGAAGTTCGATTTAGCTTTAAGAACCAGTTCGCTTTAGCTTTAAGAGGGAGTTAGCCTTATGGGCCAATTATATCACACTATTACCACGATGAGGAGGTCAAGTTATTAACGTAATGAACCTGCAGCTTCATAACCCAACTAGTTAGCTTTAACCTCACGAAACAACTGTTCATGAGCCAGTCAGCTTTAAACCAGCTGTTCATAAGTCATTTAGCTCTAGCTTTATACAGGAGCTATTCATTTCACCAGGTAGCTTCAGCTTCACGAAGTGGCTATTCATGAGGTGAGCTTTCTTCTAGCCCGGTGTAAAGCTCTCCAGGAGATGAATGATTGATGAATTGCCCTTCTGAGAGAGCGAGGGTGAGTGAGGGAACCGTCCAGTGTGGAGAGGCTACGTTGATTAATGAACATTTAATTATGATATGAACAATGACTATAATGTGAGGTAATTAGAGTTGTTACTTCACCGGGCAGCAGCAAGGGCCTCACTAGTCTTATTAGATGAAGAACATGAGAGGCCGTGTACCAAGGAAGTACTGTACATATTTGTCAGGTGATTCCTCTACTTGCCTTCAAGGTAGAAATGAAAGTATTTAATCATGGCTAATCAAGTTACCCGTTTTTAAATGAATGGGAACATCGTAATAAGGAAGGAAACACACACACGAAAAATAGAAAATACAAAACTCAACTCCGTCCGTCCCTGTTGGCTGTGTGTTTACATTACGTGACGCTTGTACTGACACACCCTGATGACATGGCCGAAAATGGTAAATCATGAGGGATTACATTGATGTAGCAATAGTTCAGTCAGTGGGAACCGAATAGTTATTTACATTCTGTTTTTTTCTCCAGAGCCATAGACTCCATAATAACTCAATCGAAATTATAGTTTACCTGTATCTTGATATTTTTTCTCGATAATTTACCTTATTTATTATTAATTATTTTTACGTACCTTAATGGCAGAATTCGCTAATTTATCTAAATGTCTACCTGTCCTATAAGTAATCAGTCCTTTTGTTTTCTTCAGTAATTACAGCATTGCAGGTGATACATGATGTTCTATAAACCGCAGGTGTCGTCAGAGATAAACACCAACCTCAGGCACACCAGCAGCTTTAATATGCTGTTAACTATTAAAGTACGACTGATGAGCCTTACACAGCCTATGGTGAACACTACGAATTAATCTCATAAGCTTGACGGCCCGGGAAGTACGGTACATCACACTTAATACTCAGTCTCTACTTAACACAAAAAGATAGCGTGACCAGCACTGCACTCCACCTCATTCAGGCTTCCCCGTAATAAAGTCAGGTACTAATTCACAAGATCGACCAGAAGGGAGGAGGGAGGGTGAGCGTTGTATCGACTCGGACAAAGTATTCCCATGAAATTTCATAGAATTCTCACTTTAAGGTGCAGACAGGGCAGGATCTTTGTTTAAAACTTTCGTGGTATTATTCTCGGCAAAACAGAGACAGAAGCTGTTCTAAGCTTGTATACAGAAAGTTAGATTCAGGAGCAAAAATTTACTAAATCTCTGATATCTTGGATAATTTTATCAACAACATTGGCTATTAATCTTTTTTTCTAATATAAAATATACAATAAACTTGCTAGTAAGACCTATGTACAGTATGTTGGTTTTACCTAAAGTGAGATAAAAAACTATTACGATCTTTATTAACGCAATTACCTAAGAAAATCATAATCTTTTCTCCCCAACCTTACCTTACCTTACCTTACCTTACCTAACCTAACCTAACGTAACCTAGCCTAACGTAACTTAACCTAACCTAGCTCAACTTAACCTATCCTTTCTTGGGTTAAATTTAAACAAAAGAAAGATATCATTAACAGATCTGAAATAAACTGATGGTCTAAGAAGTAGTCAGATAGTGTGTTAACCATTTGCCTTTGTAATGATCCTTAACAATAATAGTTAAGGCGAGTGTAGGTGAACTGCCCTTGACAACATCCTCAACATAAAGCAGAAAACACTCGGTCTTTAGAGACACTTCCCATAACTCTTTAAAACTCACCTTTACATTTTTGTATCCCACTAAACTGAGCCAGTCTAACACCCTCTTATACACTGTATCATAATAATCAGTTTTGTTTACAAGTTTATAGTTCCAGTCTTTGTATAAACATTATTCTGCAGGAAGCTGAGTTAGTGTGGTGAACAGTGTTATTGTTTTTACGTTATGGATTCATCTCCACCATCCTCGCAGCTCGACCATGTAGGAGAGAGAGAGAGAGAGAGAGAGAGAGAGAGAGAGAGAGGCACATGAATTAGCTCTTAAAAACACCCACCCATAATCTTCTTTTCAAGACCCATTTATCCTACCAATCTTATAAAGTATTTGTACATGGGGAGTTACTCTGTGCTGTGGCTCCACCAACAATGAACATCACATCCATGCAACGCGCTGAATTTTATTTGGAGAGCGAATGAAAAAAAAATATATATTTGGAAATAGTTTTTCTCTCTCCCCTCTCCTATTTTTTAATCCTCTTGTTACGTTTGATGACTATCAACAGACCACAATCAGCATTAATGATAAGCTCATGGAAAAAGCTCATTACTTTAAAGTGCTGTGGCCCGAGTGTGTTGTACATTTACACACAGGACAAAGAGTCATCTCTCTCTCTCTCTCTCTCTCTCTCTCTTTCTCGTTGTTTTTCTCTTTATCACTCTCCCTGTACGTGTATTTATATGACTATACTGTACATCTAACTGGGTGTACAGTACATGAAAATCTATATGTGTGAAAGAACACAATAGGTACACATAAACTTGTGTGTGTGTGTGTGTGCTCTCCCTTACACGTGGCTGGGAGGCACTACCTTACCGTCATTATCAATAACATTGTTTCGTGAAGTAAAAACGAGTTTATCTCATGTGACGCCTGAGGTCCTTTGGTTATGTGGTGGTGGTGGTGGTGGTGGTGGTGGTGTGGTGTTGATGTTGTTGTTGTTGGTGGTGGTGGTGGGAGTGATGTTGTTGTTGTTGTTGTTGTTGTTGTTGGTGTGGTGGTGGTGTTGTTGTTGTTGTTGATGTTGGTGGTGGTGGTGGTGGTGGTGGTGGTGGTGGTTGGTGGTGGTGGTGTTGTTGGTGTGGTGGTGGTGATGATGTTGTTGTTGTTGGTGGTGGTGGTGGTGAGTGGTGATGATGATGTTGTTGTTGTTGTTGTTGTTTGTTGTTGTTGTGGTGGTGGTGGTGGTGTAGTAGTGGTGTTATTGTTGATGTTGGTGGTGGTGGTGGTGGTAATGGTGGTGGTGGTGGTGTGGTGGTGGTAGTGGTGTGTGTTGTTGGTGGTGTTAGTGGTGGTGGTGATGTTGTTGTTGGTTGTTGGTGGTGGCGGTGGTGATGTTATTGTTGTTGTTGTTGTGGTGGTGGTGGTGTGGTGGTGGTGGTGGTGGTGGTGGTGTTGTGTTGTTGTATTTGTTGTTGTTGTTGTTGTTGGTGGTGGTGGTGGTGGTGGTGGCGGTGATGTTGTTGTTGTTGTTGGTGGTGGTGGTGGCGGTGGTGATGTTGTTGTTGTTGTTGTTGTTGTTGTGGTGGTGGTGGTGGTGGTGATGATGTTGTTGTTGTTGTTGTTATTGTTAGTGTCAGTATTAGTGTCAGAGGTGGTCATAGTGGAGGGCAAATTACTAACAATTTATAATCGATTAAAGTAGAGTTACTTGTCGAAAATAGTAATCAAGTAGAAATAAAGTTGCTGACTTAAAAGGGAATCTACTATAATGTTCGGTGGGCGATATGGAGAGGTGAGCGTGGTGATAGAACCTAACCTAACCTAACCTAACCTAACCAAACCTAACCTAACCAAACCTAACCTAACCAAACCTAACCTAACCTAATCTAACCTAACCTAACCATTGTATACAGCTGAGGCCCAACTTCAATGCGGATGTTTGCCGAGGTTACAGTGTGTCTGGCCTATTGCCACGTCGGCCCGTTCTTATTACGCGAAAATTAAACATCATTAGTTATCATGACGAATTCCTGTTACTCGCAGACACTTATGCCTTCTCACACAAACGTATGCATTCACACATATTCATCACACGCGCGCGCACACAGACGCTTAGTTAAGCTCCAAAATATCTTCCATACCTCCTACACACACACACACATACTCAAAAGCACACAAACACACACATACATGCACAAACGCACACAAACACACATACATCCCGACACACATTCCAATTTTAAACAGCTAAACCAACTCTCCATCTTGTCCGACAAACACCCAACCTCCCTCAGTACATACAACAGGTTCTCAACATGTTCCGTTTATATATGACTGGGAAAACCAATAATTGAGGGAAACCTAACAAGTGTGTGCTCGCTAATTAGCCACAGGCAACATTTGGTGCGTGTGTGTGTGTGGGGGGGGGCGGGGGGGAACACACTTCTCCTAATTCCCATGCTGCCCTCCACACTCCAACGCCTCTTACTTTCTTTGTACCATTTCCTATTCCCATCCATCCACCCATTTCCCTAGGCCAAGCACCTGTGTCCCTACCATAACACCACTCTCCCCATCTCTCCCTACCCTCACATAATACAGGTAGACTACGCAACCCTCTTACCACTACTCTCATCCATATAACTTATTTAACCATTCATCTCACTACTCGTCTCCCCTCAACCCCTACACTATAAAAACACAACCACATACCCCTCTCCCCATACCCCTCTCCCACATACCCCTCTCCCACATACCCCTCTCCCCACACTCCCTACATCTATAAAGCACGTCTACACATCCCTCTCAACCCACCCCGCTATACCCATTAAACACACCATTACACTCGCCCTCTCATCCCACTCAACTAACCCTTACGGCTTCACTCAGAGCGCGGCCAGAATACGTTGCTGTTACACAAGGGTCGTCCAGGTCGTGAACATGCGCGCTGGACGACCCTCAGCAGTTACACAGCCTCCACGCCTCTTATCAACTATGCCTCGACCACTCTGTCATAATGATCACCCACTCAGGATATATTTCACTTTAATTGAGTAGTTACTGTATGTTGTTAACGAAGGGTATCTCAGTGAGGGTACTGGTCGTGGTGGTGAGACGATTGTTTAATTAACTAACTGAACACTTTTCTCTTTGTAAGTAAAAGAATATAACCCATAATGATGATGATGATGATGATGACAATATTGGTTATGATGCTAGTTTATATTCTGGTATGTGTATAGAGATGTATGTTAATCCGTCAGCTGTGTGAGTTTGTTAACTATGAATGACCTTAAGCCAGCCTCTGACCTTGCAGCTCTCGAGTGGACTATCTTCAGCTAGCCTTGTTTAGTGATGGGCCCCGTTGTGGGTCTATAGGGAAAGAGAATGAGGAAGTTAGAAATAATTTAAAGGGAATCAAGAGTAAACTATAATGCACCACCCTCTCCCCTTCCCCATCCTCTCAAGCACCCAGTACCGTCGAGTTGCGTGAGGAAGTGACAGGAGACCCCAAGGACCTGCCAGTCATCCTGCTTAATGTTGTTTTAAGGTTGGGATTAACTCTAACACGGTGATTGCATTTAAGGGAGAAAGTGAGGGGGTGAAGTGTACTTTAACCATAATAAGGCTTTGAATAATAATAATAATAATAATAATAATGTTGAAAATAACAATACCCCGGTAATAATAATAGTAATAATAGTAGTAATAATAATGATAATAGTAGTAATGACAGTAATATCGCTGATAAAACCAATGACAATAATGGTAATAACGATGGTATTAACGTTAATCATACCATTACAGCCAAACTCTCGTTATTATTACGTTAATATGATGAGTAAATCTCACATTCATGAGTGATTTACACTAATTGGATTTTTACAATTAGAGTGAATTTTAAGATTTGCATTGTAATTATTATTTTTTTTGGGTGTAATCATTGCAATATTACAGACCGACTAAAATGGTTGTAATTAACCTCTAAAATTATGTGGTTGATGTGTTATAGTGTGTAATGATCGTAACACTCATACACTTACGAGTATATACCTGGAACCATATGAACCTACAGGTAAACACATTAAGATACACTGTACAACCAAAACACACACAACACACACACACACACCGCTAACCCTCCACACTCAGGGTCATCGTTCCTCTTACTGTCACTCCATTATTTACAAAATAACATTTAGCTTTGTATTTTAAGAACAATATATAAATAGCCAACAGGGGGAGTGGAATGTGTAATAGGAACAATGAAATTAAAATGACTAAGGCATGAAAATTATTTAGAAGAAACTAGAACGAATCAGAACAACGATAGGGAGTAAAAAATATGATATGATTCAGAGAGAGAGAGAGAGAGAGAGAGAGAGAGAGAGAGAGAGAGAGAGAAATACACACAGAGACGGAGAGACAGACAGACAGATAGACAGGTAAAAGCTTCTCGAATATTTTCTATGAGGTGAGAGTCGTCCTGGGCCAACGAAGGTCGTGGCTACACAGTGTACGAGGGATCACCAGTAATATAATATTGGATTACAATTTGGCTGTGTGCCAGCATGAGTTGGGGATAGTCACACTTTACCCCTGCAGATGCTAGTGGGCCACGATGATGATGGAGAGGGAAGGAGGGAAGGAGGGAGGGAGGTGAATTATTCCTTGAATAGAAGCTGAATTTTCACGCACCCGGTGGCTTCACGGCGAAACGATAGATGATAGTGTGGTAAGGAGGTAGTTCCTTTGTAGCATTGGGGGGCTTCAGGTACGGATGGTAGGCTACTCACTAAATAACACACACACACACACCAATAGAAGACCTTGACCACCGAAGGGTCAAGACGTACCTGGCGCTCCTCTCGGAGCAGCCAGGTCAACTGTTAAGTTGGCCCATACCAACCCCCTCCCCTGAACCCTCCTCCCCACCGGAATATCAACAAGTTCTCGCCAGAAGTTACAATTTCATTTAGGAAAGGAACGGAACCAGTGTTAAACAGAGGTGAACAGTGGTGAACAGTGCTTATGTCAGTGAGAACAACTCAACAGTAACAGTCGTACCCAAGTTAACCTTCACACAGTGAGGTCCCAGGTACCCAGTGATAACGGCCCATGAGACCCAACAACAACCAGCGATGTGTTAATCCGTCTACGATAGGAAGGCCTGGGACCAAACCTCACTCATATAACACCATCTGTGAGGGAATTACTACACCACATGTCCCTCATAACACCATATGTGAGGGAATTACTACACCACGTCAAGTCCCTCATCACACCATCTGTGAGGGAATTACTACACCACGTGAGGACCCTCGTAACACCATCTGTGAAGGAATTACTACACCACGTGAGGCCCCCTCATAACACCATCTGCGAGGGAATTACTACACCACGTCAGGCCCCTCATAACACCATCTGAGGGAACCACTACACCACGTGAGGTCCCTCCTAACACCATCTGTGAGGGAATTACTACACCACGTGAGGACCCTCATAACACCATCTGTGAGGGAATTACTACACCACATGCCCTCATAACACCATATGTGAGGGAATTACTACACCACGTCAAGTCCCTCATCACACCATCTGTGAGGGAATTACTACACCACGTGAGGACCCTCGTAACACCATCTGTGAAGGAATTACTACACCACGTGAGGCCCCTCATAACACCATCTGTGAGGGAATTACTACACCACGTCAGGTCCCTCATAACACCATCTGTGAGGGAATTACCACACCACAGGTCCCTAATAACACCATCTGTGAGGGAATTACTACACCACATGTCCCTCATAACACCATAAAGAGGGAATTACTACACCACGTCAAGTCCCTCATCACACCATCTGTGAGGGAATTACTACACCATGTGAGGTCCCTCATAACACCATCTGTGAGGGAAATTACTACACCACGTCAGGCCCCTCATAACACCATCTGTGAGGGAATTACTACACCACGTGATGCCCCTCATAGCACCATCTGTGAGGAGTTACTACACCACGTGAGGCCCCTCATAACACCATCTGTGAGGTAATTACTACACCACGTAAGGTCCCTCATAACACCATCTGTGAGGGAATTACTACACCACGTGAGGCCCCTCATAACACCATCTGCGAGGGAATTACTACACCACGTGAGGTCCCTCATAACACCATCTGTGAGGGAATTACTACACCACGTGAGGCCCCTCATAACACCATCTGCGAGGGAATTACTACACCACGTGATGCCCCTCCTAACACCATCTGTGAGGGAGTTACTACACTACGTGTTTGCTGTTCAACACCTACATTAATCTGTATGCTCACTGTATGTTCCTTCACCTTTCTCTAATGAAGGCTTTTGTTAAACCACCAATGTATGTAATAAGTCATTTATGTCCAATGTATATTTTCAGCCTTCGGGCTGCAGAATTTTTTCAATAAACCGTTAATTATTATTATTATTATTATTTAGACAGGAGACTCAGAATGACACACTCCGCTCCACCAACAAACTGTCTCTCGATCACTACTGTCACTCACATCCCAAAAATCAATACTAAAGGCAACATAAAGCACTGGCACACACACACACACACCTCTTGCAGCCACCATCTGCCACTTGGCCACGTCTCTGTGTGCACACGACCCCTCGCTATATAATAACCATGAGACAACTGCAGGCTGTAGGATTATAATTGTTATGCTGCATTAAATGAACGTAAATCAGCTTAAATGGCCAGTCGAGAGTTTGTGGGGCCTGGACTAACAAAGTGACAGTGAATTTATGAACACATTTGTCAGTTCAAGAGAAGGACTTTGGACTAGAGCTGTTTCCTTTGAGAAGATGTCATGCCGTAATGAAGGTCACTCTCCTTCGCGCGGTGTTTGCCAATAATTCCACTCTTAGGTAAAAACCATCCTAAGTCAAGTGCTGTAGGTATAACCAGCACCCACCTCAAGTAGCCAATTAAGGTACGTTTTCAAAGTCCCTTCCCAAGTCAAGTGATTGAAATGTAACCTAAATATCATATTTTAGTGGACGTTGTCAAAATATACGTTAGTTTTTTGATGAGTGAAAGTTTCCCGTTTATAATATAGTGTGACTGGTGAAGGTGAACTGACCCCTCTCCTCTCGTGCCCTTTGTATGTATGTATATATGTATGTATGTATGTATGTATGTATGTATGTATGTATGTATGTATGCATGTATGTATGTATGTATGTATGTATGTATGTATGTGGCGACCTATGGACCCGGGTTTAATCCCCGGGCAGGGTGAAACTAGGGGCAAGTTTCTTTGCGCCATTTGCCTCTGTCTACTCAGCAGTAATTGGGAACCTGGATGCTAATCGATTTACGGATCGCGTTCCAGGGTATTGGTTAGCCAGTGCAGTTGGCGAATTGTCCGGTCTTCTCTGACTATTCATTGACACAGGGTTATGCAGGTCGTTAACTCAGGGTGTGTGTGTGTGTGTGTGTGTGTGTGTGTGTGTGTGTGTGTGTGTGTGTGAGTGAGTACGTGTTATTAAATGATGAAACAAACAAAAAAACATTAGTATGGAGAAGTCGAGGTTAAAAATTAAGTGCATCCATTCCCAAAAATCAATATATTTTCCGCACATTACCTTTAGACCAAAATGACAGGAATGGTGCAAAAAAAACAACAAAAAAAGTTAAATCATAAATAAGATCTCCACAACTACTGATACCTACAGTACGTTAAAAAGTCTTCAAAATACGTAATCGTGAATTTGATCTTTTATGTAAAATACTTTCTGTTATAGACCCATTAAGTGTATCATCACAATTTAGGAAGAGTTGGAGGTCTTGAGCCAGAATGAGACCCCAGGTGATAGTTCCCCAACTTGTGTCTTGTCTTCTCGTTCTGTTAACATCCTCCTTGTTAGTGCTTCTTTTGTGTTGTTCTTCATCTTACAAACATCAATCTCCTGTCTTGCTAATTCATATATGTGGAGAATGTGAATCTAAGTACTATCTGTCTATACCCCTGGTGGTGTGTCCAAGTGGATTCAATTATCGATCTCCAAGAATCCCTGATGGCTTACATGCCTTTAGATCCTATTAACACACTGTAAAACATGTTATAGGGAAGCACACGTCTACAGTAAACAGGTTTAATGCTTTACCGGGTCGTGTTGTAGTGGTTATCGCCTCGGCCTGGCGTTCACAAGACGTGGGTTCGAATTACGGACAGGGAATTATTTTAAGTCTTGTTCTTGTTCGTGTAGAATGGTTGAAATTAAGAGCAAGGACACACACACACACATACACACACATTCCCCTCATTCATTCATTGTGTAATAGAGACATATTCTTAAGGTGTTCCACTTCCACAGCAATATTCCAGGATATCCATTTAGCTAGCTTTTGTTGCTTCACTCATTAACACTCACCCTACTTGAACAAAACTATCTCGAGTATTAATAAGTCTTAATGTGAACATCAGTAATAAGACACTGTGAGTTGGAGGGAGGGAGGGAGCAAGCAGGGAGGGAGGGACCAGGCACGAATATTTTTCTGGGTCACCCTATATACAGTACAGGTACCACAAGGATAGAAGTTAATAATACACTGGAGGAAGTCATCGAATATACATACTTTGGCCAACTGGTGTCAGAAAAGGAAAGTCAGTTAAGCAAAGCCAATAGAGAACACAAAGTGGGTTTTATAATATAGATGCCACTATCTTTTTGTGAAGTTTCTTCAATTTTCGTTTTCAAATAATAGGAAACTTCAAAGAGTTTATAGACGACATATATAAAAGGCCACAAAGGCAATTTTCTATACCCGTGGGAATATAGTTCACATTTATTGAATCATATAGCAACCTCGGCTATCTCTTTCGGAAGAATTTCTCGAGAAAGGTATCCAATAAATTCAAGGAGGCGTCGAAATATGATTCATTGTTGTGATGGCAGCAACGACCTCTTGTGAAAAGGTTACAATTGTTCTTATATCACTGGTGATCGTTTTAGTGGAGGGGGCGACGGTGATGCTGCAGGGTGGAGGGGGGTGGTGAAGCCTTGGTGACAGAGAAAGATATTAATAGAAAATGGAAAAGAGAGAAAGAGAGAAAATAATAACACCGCAAGAAGTGAGAGAGGGAAATTTTGTTGAGGTAAACTATAACATTATGAACTCAAATGTTTCTTAGGAGACAGAGACACCCATCTATTTATCTACGATGCATAACATGTCATTTTTCTTTTCTGTCTCTGTATTTATGTTTCTTTAATTATTCCTCTCCCTTCTTTATTTGTCTCTCTTTCCATCTGCGTTATTTTTACTTCTTTACTGAGCCACTGCTACTCTCCTAACTTCCAGCACCATGTAAACAAACCGAGGTTAATGTTGGCCTCACAGCGATTGTCTTACCAGTTCTCTCCCAGCCTCATCATCACTTAACTGTCTCCGTTTAAAGCTAACAATTAATACACTCGCCTGAGGAAATCGATAATGTTGGCCACGTAATTCACATTTAGTCCCAAATTCATTAGCTGAGGCAGGAGGCTGTGCTTCCCCAGGAGTTCCGGGGAGACGACACTGAGGTGGATGACGTGATGTGTCGCGTGAAAAGGACGATTTTTCTTCTTCCACCTTTCTTTTCTTCTCTTCCTTTATCATCTTGTTATAGTTATTGTCGCTGCTCATCGTCTTTATTCATTTTCTTCTTCTTCCTTATTTTCTTCTCTGTCTTCGACTTCACTATTATTATCGTTATCATTATTGTTATTAGAAGTGAAATTATTTTCCACTATTAAGAAACAGAAAACACTCAGGCTTTAAATATTGTCAGTGATTTCAGAAGTTCTTGTCCATTATATCACTTTGTTCCTCTTAATGGTGTACTGAGTTAAAACCTCGCATCTCCATTCATTATACTAGGACTATTATCAAGACCAAAAGTAAGACTGATATTGAAACAGGTGCACGAGAAAAAAAAAAAAGATTATTTAATGTTTAGGAGAGCGTGTCGGCCGTCGACTCCAGGTTAGGCTACGTTGGAGGATTTCTCGTATTGTGTTTTCTGGATTTTTATTTTCAGTTTATTCGTGTTATTTTTCAGTTGAGATTAAGAATAACATAGGGTACTAGAACGTACGAGACACACACACACACACACACACACACACACACACACACACACTGTTACGCCGTCTCTTAATTTACTTAAATATCCAGGTTCTAGGCGTAACCAAACAAAAAGTGAAGTAAATTAAAAGAATAAAAATATATAAAGTAAACCTTTAAGAATTTAATTAATTAAATATTAACACAATAAAGAGCCTCGTAGGCTGTCACAACAAATTGATTCACCATCGAAACTTTTAAGACACAAGTGATACAAAACATCGAAACATCAAAAGAATAAAAATAAAGCATTGGATTACGTTAACACTGCATAAACATATAAAAACTATCACTGAAATTAACTAACGTGAAACAACACTGAATTACTTGAATACAAATAAGCAAATACTGATGGACACAAACAGAGACATAAATAGGTACTCACATAGATATACCACATTGGTGGCGACAGGAACAACACAAATAAATTAAGTTTAAGTAACAAGTGACACTCAAAGGATGTGGACTGTATGACAAGAGGACTGAACCGACTCAAGTCAGTTGGTGGGTCCTATATATAAGGTCGGCTCCCGCCACGCGACCCGCCGGTGGGTCGTTTAACGATGCAGATGGTCGTTAGAGAACAACGAATACTGGTTACAATACAAAATGGGTTTGAACAAATAACAGTTAAAACCTTAACAGCACAGGGTAAGGTGATTAGATTATATAATAGTGAATACAACACAGCATTACAGGAATAATATGGAAGCATGTTATATAAAAAAAAGAAAAAACCACACGGTCGTAACAACACACACACACACACACACACATGTAAGCAGTTTAGACTAGTTTAGTTTGTAACCAGTATAGCAACCAGAGTATTATACACTATGGGTGAAAAGTTTTCATTGTGCATTTTACATTGACCCGCGGGGTCAAAGATGTTTTTATAGCAAGCATGTAGTAAGCATTTAGTGAGCAATTATTTAGCCTGCTCAAACGCAGCTGTTTTAATCACGTACACGGTCTGGCGACAGTGTGTCCACCAGAGATGTCTCAATATGACGATATCATCTTTGAAGCTCATTACTTATTCAATTAATGACTCTTACTTGATAACTAGGTACACTGATTATCACTAGTATACTTTCAAGTATTTGATGTAAATTATTAGTCTGATTTGTTAGATATTTGCAACGTCAATTAAGGATGATTTACGGCTCTAACGAGATCATTTCCGGACAGCTATTTCAGTAACGCTGCTCACACTGATTCAGGTGTTCATGCCAAGGAATTGACTCATACCGACCCTTCCTCCTGGTAGAAGCTTCTAGAAGCTTGAACCCATGCATCATCCTTCGTGACGTCATTGTCAGTTAGCCCCGGGGTGGGTTCGCCCTGGAAGAACTAGGCAGTCTTTAGCTGGACACCACACATTACTGATCTACCACTGAGCAGTAGACTGAGAGACCTTTTCAGTCCTAGCAGATCTAAATAGTATCTCTAACACTGCTCTCAGCTCACAGTTCTCAGTCCCAGATCAAGTGGCCAACCTCTCTGTAGATACAAGTGTAAATATGTATATATATATATATATATATATATATATATATATATATATATATATATATATATATATATATATATATATATATATATATATATATATATATATATATATATATATATATATATATATATATATATATATATACATGTAATGACTTGTATCCGCCCACCCATCTCAGAGAAGTGAACTAAGACAGACGGTTTTGTGAAAAATTTTCTGCAACTTTCCCAGATAAGTGTGAGTCTTCAGAAGTTACAGTGAAGTTATAGGGAAGTTACACACACACACACACACACACACACACACACACACACACACACACACACACACACACCTTAAGGAAAAGGAAATAAAATAAGATTAAAAAATAGATCAAACACCCTCCCCCTCACGCCACTGATCCATCACCATTAACACGCCCTCTCCTGACTTGTGAGTCAACCCTCATCTGTCAAGTCTCACACTGGCGGCAAGATTATCGGCCGTTTCACCAGACACTCCCAGCATCACCAGACACTCTCAGCATCACCAGACACTCTCAGCATCACAAGACACTCCCAGCATCACCAGGGACTCCCAGCATCACCAGACACTCTCAGCATCACCAGACACTCTCAGCATCACCAGACACTCTCAGCATCATCAGACACTCTCAGCATCACCAGGCACTCCCAGCATCACCAGGCACTCCCAACATCACCAGGCACTTGTAAAATCACTATCAATCTTCACCAATCCCCGCTGATGCATTGAAAGGGATCACCGTGCCACCAGCAACCAACAGCCATCTTTGACTCACACCATTCCTCACCAGAGACCGACCCACGTCCTGACATATCTGACATTAGGCATCCTCAGACAACATCAGATTTTTCCCTAAGACTTCATTATACGTCCTGTGACATCATCAGATACGGGACATCACTAAATATCATGTGAAGTCATCAAACGGTAAAAACAGAAAAAAATAAAGTAAATTACTTCTCCAGATATTAAACAGGGGATAACTTTCTCGAAACTAATTTCTATTCTTTTACCCACATTGGTTAAATTCTGTTCCTCAAAACTTAACATCTGAGTAAAAATGTTTAAGCGATTGTTAACTTGAGCCTATCTCATTTGTCTCGAATGACTAAATTAACCAGCAGTAAAAACTTGAAGGATACTTTTGAGGTTAAATTAAGCCTTTTACGACTTTCTTTTGTATATAATAAATTTTTTTCCACCTACAAAATACATTGGCAGTAGCAGTATCAATAACATAGTATAACGATTTTGAACCGGTTCCTATTATGCCAATTTGCTCGGAGTTAACACGAATTACTTGAGAACATTATATTAGAAAACAATATTAACCTGTGTTATATGAAGAACAAAAATAAAGAAAAAGTCCAATATATAAAATCTTGCCAGTCGATAATTCTGCTGATATAAGAAGCATTTTTATGTCCATTGATCATTCCTGTTGTCTCACTGGCCGAGAACACTGAACCTCTCCCTGTCTTCATCCTTTCTTCTCTCTCCAAGGTCTCCTCCACTCCTCCCTCACTTCCTTTAAAGTTCTTGAGTTTTGTCTGGAATTTTACTTCAACATTCTTGAGGTTTTTTGTTATTTGTCACTGAATTTTGTCCGTTTAGATTTTATTATGGCAGTTTTCTATCTGTTCTATTATAAAGACGGTTTTGCTTTAGTCAGTGTAATTTTTTTATTTAACACTTTTTCAGAGATGTTTGAGCAGCTATAATAGTTTTGAACGACGTTACGTAAATAAACTGAGCTGCATTGTAGCAGTTAAGGTTGTAGTCACTAGAATTCGTCTTGTGGAAACCAAAATTTCGAGTAACCCGACCCTGAAAAATTCATCGAAAACCCAAACAAAAAATATGACTATACAGCACGACGAGTCATCTATCAACGCCACACACCATCTGACTTTATAATACTACCACACGTCATTAACAGAATCGACCCACAAATGCTAAAAAAACTCATCAGTCAAAAACACACTTAGCAACATAGTTATTTTATTATGGTGAGCAGTACCGTTGAATTTTCTACACTGAAAAACAACTGTACAATCAGCAAAAAATCCTCGACACATACATACATCAGCGACCAGGCAAGACGAATGACCCCCGCCGGAGAGGAAGCCTTCCACATCATCCGGTCCCAAAACCTGTGGGTTATTTTGCCCAGCTGAAGCGTAATCATCCTCTATTGTCATCTGGAGAGGGAGAAACACCCGCCACGTCCCACAATGCATCATCCAAAGGGGCGCAACTTGCAACTGGGGAGAGACTACATCAATCATGTGTAGGAGCAATGCAGATTCAGGTCTGGAATTGTTGTGTTGCATTCGTTCATAATAGTCGAAACTCTTACCCTGGCACTTTATATATATATGTATATATATATATATATATATATATATATATATATATATATATATATATATATATATATATATATATATATATATATATATATAGTTATATAGTTATATGTAGTGATGATGGATGCTGTTATATGTAGTGATCATGGATGATGTTATATGTAGTGATGATGGATGTTGTTATATGTAGTGATGATGGGTGGTGTTATATCATCCATGATCACTACATATAACACCATCCATCATCACTACATATAACACTATCCATCATCACTACAGATCGGTAAAGTAGTTTCCGAGATTCTCGTGCGGACACACACACACACAAACAAACAAACACACAGACATACTTCTTTGTTATATATATATATATATATATATATATATATATATATATATATATATATATATATATATATATATATATACATATATATATATATATTACATTTCTGTCTATGTTCCTCAATAGTTTTCTTTTTGTGAGTTTATCCATCTATGTATTCATAAGTATAGTGCATCTTTACCATCTTGCATCAGCAATAGATCTCGTCTTTGTGAACTGTATTAAAACAAAAGAATAAATCAACAATTGTTATAATTAATATCTTTATTTTCCTTTATCAACTTTTTGATATCTTATCTTCATAATCTGTAATCATAAAACACCAATCTTTAATTCATTATGATAATTTCTCTGAATATTTCATATATTAAGCTTAAAAGTTAATCAGAATATTCAATCATGATAAATTGATCGTGATATATATTTGTGACACTATAGCAGCAATAGAACAACAATAATGAGTTACTATTGAGCAGCACCATCCAATATGAGGTCTAAAACATGTCTATACTAGGCTAACCTATAATTCTGAAATGTTAATAAAGAAAACTAAAGGAATAGTGACTGCTGAATTTGTCCACACACACACACACACACACACACACACACACACACACTCACACACACACAAGACTACCATGAGCTACAAACATCTAAGGAAATAAAACTACACTTCACCGCCCACACTTTGGCTCAGCACTTACCCACACACTGGCTGGAGCACGTACAGCTCGGTCAACTAAACACTTTATGGCTAAATACCGACAAAATATATGGTTATTACCCAACTCTTTGGTGATACGGGTTAAAATACAGGTTGTACATAGCCAGCAAGGGATGGTTATTGGCAAGCCATCGGGGATTACTGCCTCACACTCGCCTCTGTAGTGGCCAAAGATTATAATTTTATAACTTGTGGGAGGTAGCTGGGTGGTGTCTGAGCACGTGTTGGTCACATAGATCCGTGTATATTGGGCTACGGAGAGAGAGAGAGAGAGAGAGAGAGAGAGAGAGAGAGAGAGAGAGAGAGAGAGAGATCTACACTCCTCTATTCTTTCGTTACGCCATGTTGAATTGAATTGAATTGAATTGAATTGAAACATTTTATTTAGCCAGAAAAATACAGATACAGAGTGGATAATAATAACAATATTAACATGACTGAGCCAATTGAGAACCTGAGCTCTCTTTGAGACACCTGATATATACTATACATTTATCACAAGGAAGTATTATATAACATTTAGTAACATCTAGAATAGTTCAATAACATGGTGGTAAGAAGTTAATTCAAAAATGTTTTGTCATGTTACACGTCTTCTCACCAGTTAATACTCACAGTGATGAGGCTTTTCGTGACCAATAACCCGTCTCAACTAATTGCTCTGACTTATTAAAGTTGATCGTAAGATAATCAAAAGTAACCATATCTATTATTAAGCTTCATCTAACCCCGTAACCTAACCTATCCTAGCCCAACCTAACCTAACCAAGCCCAAACCAACCTAACCTAAACCTAACTAAACCTCACCTAACCCAACTTAACCAAACTAAACGTAACATAACCTAACGTAAATCCAGCCTAACGAAACGTAACACAACCTGATCGCAATTTTATCTATGAATTTCCGGTTTAAAACAACAGCAACTGGATCTAAAAGGAGGCAGTTGTTGGCGGGTCACATAACGTCTCAGAGGAGGGCTGTGTTCTCATGTATTGACCTAATAGCCACTGGAGAAAAATATATGGCAACATTAAACTTAGATGATATATTTCCTAACATTCTTATTAAAAATTTACTGCTATTGAATTTTTCCTCAAGTTCTCGGTGTGTGTCGGTGGGTCTCAGTGTGTGTCGGTGGGTCTCGGTGTGTGTCGGTGGGTCTCGGTGTGTGTCGGTGGGTCTCTCAGTGTGTGTCGGTGGGTCTCGTGTGTGTGTCTCGGTGGGTCTCTGTGTGTGTGTGTCAGGTGTGTGTCGGTGGGTCTCAGTGTGTGTCAGTGGGTCTCGTCGGTGGGTCTCGGTGTGTGTCGGTGGGTCTCGGTGTGTCGGTGGGTCTCGGTGTGTGTCGGTGGGTCTGGGTGTGTGTCGGTGTAAAATTCAGAAGGATATTTGTTGAAATAGTCTTGAAGCCAACTTTTCGTGATAAAACAACAACAACAACAACAAAAATATAGCATCCACGCATACGGTAAACACACACACACACACACACACATACACGCACACCACCACCAACACAAGGATAAAAATCAACAGTTTAAAAAGTTAAGTTTCAACATCATCAAATCTAAAAATGCATTATATAAATTCAGTGTAAAAAAAACCAACTGTAAATATGTAAAATAAACTTACAACTTAAAAATTTATCGGGTTTTTTTCATAAACGAATTTTACATCTACCCACAAAAAGATCAAAAGTGGAAAACGGAAATTCATCATTTACCAAGAGACATTTGCGTGCGTCAGTGTGTGTGTGTGTGTGTGTGTGTACGTGACGTGTATTTCTGTACGTATCACCCACGGCATGAGTATATATGGTTGTACGTTACTGATGTACATGAGTTATATTGGTGGGTGCAGCCTATCCTGTGTGTGTGTGTGTGTGTGTGTGTATGAGGCACATCATCGAGAGAGGGGTCATCCATCATGCGCCTCGCCATTATAATTCACGAAATGGCAAAGAAAAATATTATAAGAGAGTCGATCTTCCTGGAGTTCATTTAACTTTCCAGAACTCTTCTCCTCTCCTCACGCTGGCTGCCAACACTGCATATCCAACGATGCAAAGGAAGGCAGGCAGGGAGGCAAGAGAGGCAGGGAGGGAGGCAAGGATTCAGTCAGTCAGAGAGAGGCAGGTAGAGAGGGTGGGAGGCAGGCAGGCAGTCAAAAAGGCAGGTAGGCGAGCAGAGAGGGAGGCAGACGGGCAGTCAGAGAGGCGGGTAAAGAGGGTGGGAGGCAAGGATTCAGTCAGTCAGAAAGGCAGGTAGGCAAGCAGAAAGGGAGGCAGGCTGTCAGTCAGAGAGAGGCAGGTAGAGAGGGTGGGAGGCAGGCAGGCAGTCAGTCAGAGAGGCAGACGCTCAATTTCTCACCTTCCTTCAATTTGGGAGACACATCAGTTTAAGACACACTCAGAGAGCATAAGCCGAATAATCAGCTCCGGTAAGGATTCTGGAATAAGCACAGGTCAAGTTGCCTATCGGTCAAAAGAACTTCCATATGCTATCCCAAGATATTACTTGAGTGACTGAGTTCATCCACTTAAACACTCGAGACTTAAAAAGGCTGGCCAAGACCAAGTAGACTGAGTAAATGGACAATTGAATTCCACGTTTTGTTTGACTGTCTATCGAATGGACAATTGAATTCCACGTTTTGTTTGACTGTCTATCGAATGGACAATTGAATTCCACGTTTTGTTTGACTGTCTATCGAACGTTATTTTTGTTTATATACAGTATAAAGAGGGAAATACGTTACCAATTAGAGGTTTTATTTTGTTTTGTGTTAGACGTTTTGAGGATAAAGAGGTACAGAATAAGATGGAATATTTTTCCATCCCTGAAGTACGTCGCCTCCTGGAAGTTTTATAACTTATTTCTGTCCTATGAATTTTGGAAAAGTTGTGCAACACTCGACAAAATATGAAGGTTCCCAGCAGCAGCAGCAGCAGCAGCAGCAGCAGCAGCAGCAGCAGCAGCAGCAGCAGCAGAAGCAGCAGAAACAAAGTCGGTCAGTAAAACCAGCTGCAGCGGGCATAGTGTAATGGAGTAAATAGCACCAGCAGCGATAACAGTAGCAGTGGCGAAAATAACATCACATTACAACCACACGAACACCAGTAGCAACAGCAACAGTATTAAAGGGAGCAAAACCGCAACGACAACAACAGTAACAACAGAAGTAACAGTATTAAAGGGAGCAAAACAGCAACGACAACAACAGTAACAACAGAAGTAACAGTATTAAAGGGAGCAAAACAGCAACGACAACAACAGTAACAACAGAAGTAACAGTATTAAAGGGAGAAAAACAGCAACGACAACAACAGTAACAACAGAAGCAACAGTATTAAAGGGAGAAAAACAGCAACGACAACAACAGTAACAACAGAAGCAACAGTATTAAAGGGAGCAAAACAGCAACGACAACAACAGTAACAACAGAAGCAACAGTATTAAAGGGAGCAAAACAGCAACGACAACAACGACAAACGACAACAACAGTAACAACAGAAGCAACAGTATTAAAAGAAAAACAGCAACGACAACAACAGCAACAACAGAAGCAACAGTATTAAAGGGAGCAAAACAGAACGACAACAACAGTAACAACAGAAGCAACAGTATTAAAGGGAGCAAAACAGCAACGACAACAACAGTAACAACAGAAGTATTAAAGGGAGCAAAACAGCAACGACAACAACAGTAACAACAGCAGCAACAGTAAGGGAGCAAAACAGCAACGACAACAACAGTAACAACAGAAGCAACAGTATTAAAGGGAGCAAAACAGCAACGACAACAACAGTAACAACAGAAGCAACAGTATTAAAGGGAGAAAAACAGCAACGACAACAACAGTAACAACAGAAGCAACAGTATTAAAGGGAGCAAAACCGCAACGACAGCAACAGCAACAACAGAAGCAACAGTATTAAAGGGAGCAAAACAGCAACGACAACAACAGTAACAACAGAAGCAACAGCTGCACACACACACAACGTGGGGCTTCCATCACGCATGAAGCTCTGTACCCATCAAATACGTAAACCAATTCAGGACATTTATTTGTACACGTGTTAGAAAAAACTACCACACAAAAAAATATCTACCGGTACACCCAAAACAACATTTATTCCAGGAACTAAAAAAAAATATCTTTACCGGTACTTGTGTAATAATATCACATTAATAAAATAATACGAAAAACACATAACTCTTGTAGATAAAGACGGTAATGAAAGGATTACTCGATTTGACGGGTTGAAGGGAAACGTTCTCTGTACCCCGAAACGTTACAGCAGCAATAAAGGAAACTTAACTCTTTCCTGTGTTTCCTCCCACCCATCAAGTCCACTTGTCGTCATGGATCGACCACATATAAACCTGTATATCAAATTCCACTTTACTGAGCGAGGCATCTGCCATGTTATGAAGAGGGGGGGGGGGAGAACTAGGCTTTAACAATAATACAACGGGGACTTAAAACGAGAGATATTTGACGCCATCTTAGATAATCTAGTCACCAGTCGGCTTTGAAGTTAAAGACTATAATACATGACAAAAAAAGAAAACAATATATATAGAGAGAATTCAACGCGTAACAAATCTCCCAGACAAAGTTCGCATCTTCAACTTGGCGAGCCAATAGCAGCGGCCACTACTGAGAAATATCCCCACCACCCAGCCTGGGCATCAACTTGTGCCTGGGACAGTCAAGGTGGAGCGGCTCTCTAGTCCAAGTTTGGCATATTCACCTTATTTTATCCGATATTGAGATGCGGGTTGGCATTCAGTAGCTACAGTATATTATTGATTTTTTTGTGTATGCGTTTATTTTGTGTTTTTGTGTATGGATGTTCGTATGTTTGAAGTGCCCGTGTGTATGTATGTAAGATATATGTAAGATATTCATGAGTTTCTGGTGCGCAAATATTCATGTGATTGTTTGGTGTATACATGAGTAAGTTTATTTATATCAGCATGGTTATTTGAATGCGTGGGCCTCTGAATGTGTATAAGTATGTGAATTCATATGTGTGTTTTTGTATTCAAGAGTCTTTGAATGGTTATATATGTTCACATGTCATCCTCACGTCACTGCATAATAACGTGTGTGTGTGTGTGTGTATCGTCAAACACTTTACAGAAGAGAGAACAAATGGGCGTGTGGCGTGCTGGAGGTGAAGACGAAAGCCTCTCAACACAAGAGCCTCTGTGTGTGTGTGTGTGTGTGTGTGTGTGTGTGTGTGTGTGTGTGTGTTTGTTTGTGTGTGTGTGTGTGTGTGTATGTATGTGTGTGTGTGTGTGTGTGTGTGTGTCACCTTCACGACACTTAAATGCATATCCACTTACATGACACTGAGGTACACACACACTTCTATTACATTTCGATAGTTGCATTAACTTGAATCAATACAGCTCTTTAGCTTGAAAGGTTTAATATATTTCTACCGAGAGTTCCATAATATTTTATAGCATTTCAATTCAATATTAGAGTTTTATAGCCTACAGGAAATGAAATATTTCGATTCGATAACTTTAGTCACATCATTACATCTTTTCTGCTCTCAATATACAGTAGTTTATAACTCTATATGATATTTCAACTAAGTGTGTACAGTACAATACTATGGGCCACCGCTATATGTTATTGACGTTCACTCATGGTGATTCTCTGTGCTGTCCACACTTAATTCAGGGTACTGGATCGACCTACACTCATGCAACAAGCAGGTGCTGGGAGGAGGCTTTTACATCCTGGTGTCTCTCAGTATATACAGCTACACCCCTGGATGGATTGGTTTAATCTAATGGTTAAAACCATGTTTAAAAAAAAAATGGTATTTTTTGTTGACCTTTTTTATAATCTTTTCTCTACCCTGCATGTTCATACCTAAGGTCCTGGTTTTCTGTTTACTATTAAATATTTGCAATATACAGCATGGTCATGTCTTATTACAGCACAATATAACTACTTTGAGGAATTTATATGATTATTACCTTATTGAATTTCCTTTTGAATCACCAAAAACTTTTTCAATTATTGAATAATTTGAAATTTTTGTGCAATGTGTTGATATATATTGTTCATTTTAGAAGTTTAGATTAGAGAAAACACATTGTTATGAAAGAGTTTAAACAGTGTTTTAAAACCAATCCGCCCTGAGGATAAGGGACTCCTAACCCACCAATGTCTTTGTTTTATCCTCCATGTGATAATAATGACAAGTTACCCCCCCAATAAAAAATCCCCGAGGTCAAATCGACTTCTAAACTTAAGAATTACTATCAACACATTGCACAAAATTCACAAATTATTCAATGCTTGAAAAAGTTTTTGGCGATTCAAAAGGAAATTCAATGATAAAATAATACTCATATGAATTCCTTAAAGTAGTTATATTGTGCTGTAATAAGACATGATCATGCTGTACATTGCAAACATTTCACTAATAAACAACAAACCAGGAATGTAAACTATATATTTTTGAGAGATCTTATAATGAAAATAAACTATACTGTACAGTTCGTGATGGAAATATGAAAAATAAAGATGACATTAATTGTATCAAAGTTCACGAAAAAAAACCGGTTAATTTTTTTTTTTTTTTTTTGTGGGGGGGATAATAACCATGTTTTGTTTGTGTTTGTCCACCCTGCTACACCCATCCTGTATATTATACGGATTAGCCTCTGTATCTTCAACAGAATATAGCGGCCAACATGATCTGGATATGTGACTAAGATGACACATAAATTATGGACTCTTCGAAAATTAAGGATCTGAAGAATGTATTTTACTGATACATCTCCATTATCTTTTTCAGAATACAATATTCGTATCTATAATATTTCGTTCAATATAATATCAGTCATGTAATTCTCAAGACAGTTTTTTTGTGCCCTTGGGTTTCAGCTCGAGACCTTTCGAGACCACAAATTTATTTACTAATGATTTTTAGGTCTACTAGGAGGAAGTTATCACCTGGGTAAGTCTGTGTTCAGGTAGACGCATCTCCTCAGGTCACCCATAAATGTTGAACAAAATATTAAAATACCTGGAAATGATCAACGAGCCTTATTTAATAATACACATTAATAAGTGAAGTGTATACTGTATTGTATATCTAATGAATCATAGTTATCATCATGGAATTAAAAAATAATACACATCATTTGGTAGTTGGTATATACACAAACAAGTGGACAAATATTTATGTTTTAAACCCACAAAGTGAACTATGGTGTCATTCAAATTCAGTGAACTAAAACTGTGCTTATGGTAATACTCCTAAAACTATTAATTTCCGCCTAATTCAACCATCTATTGTACAAATAAATAATTTTAAAGTCATCTTGAAGTTTTCATTTCTTGGATATAATAAATATTTAATTACTGGCGTCTTAAAAAAAAAATATCAAGCAAATAATGTTTAGAGTATTTCACGAAAGCTTCCAGTAGATTGGGATTAGCAAATTAAATATTATCAAACGTAATTGCAGTTTTTCTTACAGTGTATTACATCATAATTTCATAAAGAATGCGGACAATTGAAAGCTTGGTATGAATAAAGAAGGTAGCCATTTTAAGTCAATAAATAAAAATAAAAAATAAAAAATAACATATTGCTAACTATGCAAATTACACGTTGAATAACTATGAGTGGAATGCATAACTGACTGTCGATAATTCACAGCTCCTAGTACTATTAACTATATCGAAACGCCATAATAACTTACATTGCAATACTTTTTGTCGATTAAATGAGCAATAAATCCAATGTGCCATGTTTGTATGTAAAAATAAAATTACTAAGGTAAATTACTAAATTTAGAAGTTCAGTATTGTTAAAAATGCTATAAATATGACTCGATAGAACTTACCATGTTGTTCCTGTGCCTTAGAGCGAGCAGACACTTGGCTAGGTTGCTTCTATGACACTTCTCCCTATTTCTGGCACAATTTTGACATTATTGGAGTCATTACCAAAGTTATCATCACTTCACTATTATCGGTTACAATATTCTCGCTAGCCATAACGAATTGGAAGTCGAGAAATACCACAAGCGTATGAATACTTCGGTAGCCAAGTGGAACCCAACCACACTCGTACATAAAATACTACTACTACTAATAATAATAACAATAATAAAATAATAATAATAATAATAACAATAATAAAATAATAATAATAATAATAACAATAATAAAATAATAATAATAATAAAACAGCGAATTTGCACCACAATATTTCCTAAATGCGCTATAAGTCAAATGAACCTCTGTCATCAAATGGGCGGGAAAAAGATATACGTGTAGGATATCCTTATTCTTTACTAAAAATAAATTCTAAGAACTTGATTTATCGACAGAAAATATTATTCTTTAATTTAACTCTAATTTTACCGAAGTTTGCCAAGTATAAAGTAGTTTTTCAATATATGAGAAATTTAAATGGATAAAGCAACCAATCACAGGAGGTAGAATAGCGGGTTTTAAATTATTAGCCAATCACGTCACGTTGGTTATGGATAAAGCAACCAATCACATGGAGGTAGAATAGCGGGTTTTAAATTATTAGCCAATCACGTCATTCGCCAGCGGATTGGAAAGTGTGTGGTTGACATGTGAGTGAACTAGTGAACATTATGGACATTTCTTTAATCATTATGGGCACTAACCATCCTTGACGTACGTAGGAAAGTAAGGTAAGGTTCTAGAAGACAGCAAGAAAGTTTTAACGATTGTAGTGTTTGTTGAGTAACGTGTTGGTTGAATAATGTTCTGACTTCTTACGTATCATAGCCATCTTTAACCTACGCAAGCCTGAGAAGGTAAGGTTCTAGAAGCTTCCCTGAAAAAAAATAGTTTGTAGAATTAACTTACTTTCATGTTATATATAAAGTGCATTGGGATTTATAACTAAAATTGATCATGTTTGCGTTTCGTTAATCGTGAGTCTCGCGTCACTGGGTTTGTCCTCTGTCTTTCGAATCCAGTAATAACAAGTCACAGGAAAAAAGTCACAGGAAAAAAGTCACAAGGAAAAAAGTCACAGAAAAAGTCACAGGAAAAAAGTCATAAGAAAAAAGTCACAAAAAGGCACGGAAAAAAACCTAACCTAACCTAACTTAATCTAACCTACGTTCATCATATATAAATTGCGTTGTCAATATGTAAAAGTCATGTATTGTCAGTTAATAACTATTTTAAAATATTTTTTGTTTTATTATCTTAAATGTAACTTTTTTTCCTGTCTTTTTTCCCTAGCTAAAATTGTGACTTTTTTCTGTGACCATTTTCCTGTGACTTTTTTCCTGTGACTTTTTTCCTGACTTTTTTCCTGTGACTTTTTTTTCGTTCACCTGTGTTTCTTAGCTATTTTGAAAAGAACGTTAAAACCCAACATATTGAAAGCTATTAAATACTGTGACATTTTGCGAATTTTAACACTGTAATAACCCTTAGTAATATATATTATGTCGTTAATAGATTTGAATAGATATTTACCACAAAACTCACAGAACAATAGTTTAAATGGAAAGGCTGCTGAATTTCTCTTGAGATTTTCGTTAATAATAATAATAAGTTATAACAACAACAATAATAATAATAATAATAATACTAATAATAATAATAATGTTAATAATAATAATAATAATACTGTTATAATACTGTAATAATAAAATTAATAGTAAGATGATGACCATTATTATAACAAATATTTTGGAGCAAATGCGCTTTATAATTTTTTATACAGTTGATTGGCTTAAGGAAATAGCGTCATCAACTATACTTTGAAAACTACCACTTGCAAAAACCTTAAGCTATAAACACAGACGTGTGTGGCCAGAGTATATCCCTACGTAGGAAAAGGTGGTCATTTAGGAGTGCACGGACATGAACTAAAGCAGTGATTAGTTACATCTTCACATCCTCATTCTCACTAGTGACGTTTGAAGTACTGTACGTCTGGCAGCTCTGTGTGTCGTGACGGGTTTCTTCCACCTTGCGAAAGCTGACGGGTGCTCGGTAGCCACCTTAACTTTTGCTGTGCTAAAAGTTAAGTTGTGGTTACCGTAAACTGTTAGTGACTCGCCCTTTCAGCCTTAAGGTTGATCGTAGGGACTAACGGTGACTAAGTCGTTAGTGAATCTAGGCTCGGTCTTGTATATTCTTACGTCTGTCAGCGTAGCGCTTTCATTGCCCCTACAGCAAATCTTGTCTAAAATATACAATATACGAAAGTCCTTGATAGGTATGTTATATATTATCAAGTTATTTATTAGAGTAAAAAACGTGGATTATAAAAAATAAATATATATTTTAAAGGTTATAACAATCATGTGTGAAGAGCTATATAAAGTTTTTTGGAAAATTTGACAAAGGATATAACCAGAATTTGTCATCAATTCAATTCAATTTCAATTGTTTATTCCTTGATAGAGGAAGAGGGATCCTAGTGCTGTCACTAGGTACCCCTTTACAATAACACCTGAAGCATCTGGCAAGTGTGACAAGTATATACAGTATAAATATAAAGGGGCTTACTAAAGCCTAGGGAAGGAAACAAATTTGTCATCCATATTCAAGTAACTGGGCACTCAATCACTTGTGGCAGGTTGGCAAATGAGGCTAAATAAATTGTAGATCTTAATCAATTAGCTCAGTTCATTCAATACTTGGCTCACTCACGTTCAGCAATATCAAATGACAACCCATCAGGCTTCAGAGTGCAGCCCACCACGCTTTGTTTGCTAATCCACACATGAAAGAATTATTCAATAAACGCTGGCCTTACCATTTCGAATTTTTATCAGTTATTAAGTATTTTTGTAATCTGGGGACACATATTTATTGATTTATATTAATATTTCCGTAATCCACTGGTATCTTTGATTAATTTAACTTAAATTCCAATACATTTTTGCTGTTTGGGATATTAAACTAAACATTTATTTCTACAGTAATTTATTCATATACAGTTCATATAATGTACTGTACTCTTGTTAAATGTTTAGGTACTAACATTTCATTTACAACCACTTATATTAGAGTCATTACTAAAATAAATGTTAAATAATTGCAATAAAAAAAAACTTAGTGTAGCCTGGGATAAGAATAATTAGAATTAGCTATTATCTAAAACTGAAAGTAATTGAAAACAGTTGAGCACTTGTTTGCTGATATTAGGTACCGGGTACTGTACCTTTGTACAGTAAATTGCGCCAGGTAGGTAGGCAGGCAGGCTACAATAAGGATAAAATTGTTTTCTAAAATACAGCAACAATAATTACTATGTATTGCAGCCTAAGGATTTCACAAGACTAATTTATAATTTATAATGTGTTTGCGGATACAGCACTGTATATTCGCTAAATACCAGCGAGTGGAAACTACCATGGTTATTGAAAAACAAAAATAAAACCAAATAAACCATGTTTTGGGGGTTTATGTTTTTTCTTAAGCTTTGATGCAATCAATTTAATTTTTCTTTCATATTTCAGTCAAGAACTGTGCAGTACAGTATATTTTCATTATAAACTAGGTGTAAGAAATATGTTACATTACTAGTTTTCTGCTTACTCTTGAAATGTTCGCAATGTACAATACTGTACAGTACGACCGTATCTTAATACAGCATAATAACAACTATTTTAAGGAATTTGTATCATTATTATTTTATCATCGAATTTTCATTAGTCACTGAAAGCATTTTCAAGTATTAAATAATTTGTGCAATGTGTTGGTATGTATATTCTGCATTTTAGAAGTCTATTTGACCTTGCCTCTTTTTAACTTGTCATTATTATAATTTGGAGGATCAAACAAACAAATTGCTGGTTGTGGAGTCCCTTAGCCTCAAGGTGGATTAATTTAAATCACTGGTTAAAAGTATTTCATTAAAATGTGTTTTCTCTTCCCTGCTTGTGCTTACCAAAGGCTAACTCTAACATGTACTAGTGAGCAGGTAGCAGACAAGTAGAACAGCAGGTATTCTGTGTTACATCAGTACATTTTTGTTTCAAGTGTGAGACTGTCAAAGTCACTTACTCTAATTGTATTATTTAGTAATGATATCTAGTATAATTCATTTATCCAGGGTGGCACATAATTAAGGTCCCCAAGCCTCCCCCAGCAGCACATTACATAAAATTCACAAATTAGTCAATGTTTGGAAAAGCTTTGGGTGTCTCAAAAGGAAATTCGATGATAAAATAATGATATAAATTCTTTAAAGTAGTTGGATTATGCTGTAACACGATAATACTGTACAGTGCAAACATTTCAAGGAAGCAGAAAACCAGGACCTTAGGTATGCACATGTAGGGCAGAGAAAACATGATTAAGAAATAAACTTGGATAAAATCGAATACCAAAAATATGGTAGAAACCCCACAAAACATGGTTAAATCCAAATGGTTTTAGCATTGGTTTAAACTAATCCAACCTGACCACCTGGGTAAATTACAGGGAAGATGATTTAGATACTGTTCCAGATATTTTGCTTTTTGTATTATGTACAGTTGTCATGCTGATGAGATTGATATAGATTATTGTGACTACTAGTTTTACTTGCATGATGAAGTCGATTCAAATTATAGCTTAAGTTGGACAGATTATAGTAACATGATTGAAAATTTATTCCAAGAATTTACCTGCCTAACGGGAGTGAGTGGTTTACTTTGCTGTAGTATATGTGGATCTAATCTCCAGGATTTAGCCTATTTCGACACACTTAGCCCAACGTTTGTATATTTTCCCGTTTTTGTGAGATCAACCAGTGTGTTATAAGTTATAGGATCTAGCCCCAACGTCCTATAGCCTAGGTTGTAAAATTTCATGGTTCTTTGGTCAATTTGAAAAGCTAACTGTAGACCAAGGCAGAGCTCCCTATCTTGACGAATTGTGGGTTTTAGTATGTTCTACAGTATAGTGTGAGACTCCTTTTGCAACAAGAGTTTACTTTGAACTAAATATTGTTTACTCTAATTTAAGTTAAATTCAGTATTAGCATTATTATTTAAAGTGTTTTTTTCATTACATTATTTAAGTTAGGTCAATTACCGTTGCGTTCTTTTTACATCTCTACCCCTATAGTCACTTGAAAATTGGCCCTCAGTGGATCGCATGTAAAGTTTAATCACCTCGATGCTACCTGGTGAGCTTATTTTCAGGCTTCCATAAATGCTAAAATAATTGTGAATGGTGTCCAGTCTCCAGGAATGGTGAGCTTCATTTAAGCTACTTTTTATTTAGAAGGAATTTTAGCTAGGTCTACCAAGCGCTCTGTGGTCGGCGAAGATTATTCTGTACTGTGGATGTAAGGAGCTCAATTGATAGGCATTAGAGGTTGTAATCTCACGACCTGATTATTCTCTGAAAACCATCGGAAGAGAGAGTGAGGGACAATTCGAAAACTGACGTCAGATAATAGTTGTATTCAATCAATCTGACGCTGCTGGGATAAGCAAATCACCTCTGGGAGTGAGCTAGTTTGGGCGTAGTTAGACACTTAGTGAGGAGGTCGAGTCTAGGATGTTGTAAAAGTATGGTAACTGGTTCCTACCCTGAGGAGAGCACAGCACGAGTAGGAAACACGTCCTGATGTGCCCCCTCAATCTTGGCAGAGGATGGATGACTCGCTAGCATCCTACCTTTATTTTTTTGTTGTATGATTTGGACTATAACTCCTTACTTGTCGGACCTTCTAGCTGTCTACGCGATGCCAGTGCGAGAACCGGTAGATCTTCGTGGATGTTGGGTAACTTGAGTAATGTTGGACTCTCCATATGCTATCAATCTTCTCAGTAACAGCCTGTCTTGCCGTCAACACTGTTACAATACATCACTTTAACCATTTTATTATTCAGGACACAGTTTACTTTAGAAGGGAGCACAAGAGCTTTTTATATAGGTGTGACTTGTTATGTCTTGGTTTTATAGTGTTTCAACTTTTGGGATTATATACACAGTTGTGACCATAGATTTACGTTCAACGGGTTGTATTTTAAGTGCCGCTCCTTTTTTATATTTCTCTTTGTTTCAGTAAATTATTTTCTTTCTTGTGTTTCTCTCGTGTGACTTCATCATGTATGTTTCTCAGGCTATAAGGTGAGGCATGATAGAGTAGATCCCATATAGGCTCAGTGATCTTGCCAACCAGGATGTGATTAAAAAAAAATGTGGAGGACTCGAGCTGGACCACTTTGGGAAGAGAGCCAAGGACGGAGCAAACCAGAGTTGTAAATGTTTGTGTCTATGATCACCCCACACATATGGTATGATCAAGATGGTTTTCTAAACTATTTATTAATTTTTACATATTGTGACACGGGTTGGAGGGAAGCGAACAACCCCTCTCCCGAAAATTCAAGTCTAAAAATATAGGCGGCGAAAAGAGAAATGTGTGTGTGAAGGTGGGGGAGGGTGTGGTATATATAGAGTTATGTGTACGGGTGATGTAGAGTAGTAGAAACGTGTAACAGGCCCACCAGAAACTCTCGATGTTCGCTTGGTGTACCACAGAGTATCGCCAGGCGTGTGGGGTTTAGTAAGTTAGAGGTGATGACAACCACGGAGGAAATTTATCATTTGCTGGATTATCAATGGGAGCTGCCGGACTGTTTCACATATAAGGAGATGTTGTTAGTTAAGGTGAAGATCGTGAGTGAATTCAGACTGGAACTTGACAGTAAGGTCAGAAGTCGGCGGCTCGTATCTCGAAATGTGATTGGCTGACTTGAGCTGTAATAGAGACGAGGCCTCTCCTCTACCCTCCTCTGTTTACAGTACCATACATTGTTAATCTGATTGTTATAATTTGACACATACGGTACATTACTGTATTACAGAGTATTATGCTGTATATTATGTATGTGTATATTTGTGTGTGCGCGTACTATAATAAAGTCGATGGATAGGTCTATCCACATTTTAATAACACATTTGTATGTTTGTTGGTTTAATAAGATTAATTTAATTAACAGAGTATTTAAAAAAGGTACAGCAGCCGAAAGGCTGAAAATATACAATGGTCAAAAATGATTTATTACATACAGTAACATGGGGAGAAGGGGGGTCGTTTAACAAAAGCTTTCATCACAAAAAGAAAAAGGTACACGAAGTGAACATTCAAGTTATTTTTTATAGTGGATGGCAGGGACTGGTCTTATTCCTTTCTGAGCAAGGTCACGTAGGCCAGAGTTGCGCTGAGTTGTTGAACAGTAAGTGCGAGGCGCAATACCTTGTTCTCAGGTGGGGTCATGAGGGATGTTACGTGCTGTCTCTGTAATTCGTTCATTAGATGGCATCGCTGTGTCATGTGGACGCCACGTGGTGTGTCGCAGTACCTCGCTCACTGTTATGTGATGTCGTGGGACACGGCAGTTAGGTATGAAGGTCAACATTTACCCAACCTTAGACTGTCCCAAGTGTGGACTGGATGAGCTGTTGTCGCATGGTCAGCAGGGTTTGTTGGATCTCAATTGGCGCTTCTCACGCGGTGCCCTAGGACCCTATTGGTGGGTGTGTAGGTCAACTTGGCCCTGATCCTCAACTGTTGCTGTTAAGCTCTGATTTCACTGGTGTTAAACGCTGTTCAACACTTTCTACTCTTCCGAGACGAAATTGTCACTTGGCGAGAGTTTGCTGATAACCAGGTGAAGAGGAGGGAGTTGGGGTAGGGCCAACAAGTTTTGCCGAGGAGACGTGTGTGTGTGTGTGTGTGTGTGTGTGTGTGTGTGTGTGTGTGTGTGTGTGTTGATAAATATATAATAATACTTCCCAGCAAGAAATCAATTTAATGCTGAGAACTGAGTACATAGACCACTTGATAACAGATCATGACAATATAAGTCATTTACAAGAGGTCCATTATCACATAAGACGACATTATCACATACAGTATAATCAAATGTGGTGAAGACGACGTAAACACATCAATTACACACACACACACACACACATGTTCAACGACGGGAAGAGATCGTAAGATATGAAGGCGAAGGACAAAGTAAACCAAAGGTATTACAGATCATTAAGTATGCGTGTTATATAAGGATTGTGAGTTATGGTAGCGGTTTGTCCTGAATCTTGTCTGAACCAGCAGTTTTGTGTGAGGCGTGACTTAGGGGTATTAATAGTGTGTGCTTGGTGTGTCTGGGCTGGGCTAGAACCGCTCCACCTAAACTGAGGTTCAGGTCTGCTCGTCGTCGGCTGAATATTTGTTTCTCGACCTTTGTCATTATTCAGTTGTTGTATGAGCTCTGGCTAATAAAGTATACTGCATATGTTATAATTCATGTGTTACTTGAAAACTCGAACTATATACCAAGACAGATGATGAACATTGCTCAAGACACTTTACTTGTTTTACGTTAAATTTGGTGAGATCATTCTTTGGTGAGTATTTGTGGAGCCTCGGTAACTTGACGTGGTCGACACTAGGCGGTACAGTATTAGGCTACACAGGGTCAAAATGGGTGGGTCTCTTAATCTGTTCAGTGTGAAGACGAGCTCAACATCAATATTTATTCGGGTTTGTTGTCGTGCTTCGTTCTGGCATACTATTCAAACTAAAATATCGAACACTACTCATTCCCCATATCCGAGAATATAACTTGGACCAGTTGACTGCCTCTTGGCATGTGTAAATGTCATAGTCTGATCAATCACGTGGTATCAACCCTTTGATGGCGACCTGAGGGGAGTTATGAACGAGTGGGAACATTGATGGTCAACGTTCTAGTTTTTACAGTTCCTGGAGAGCCATAGTGAAAACTACAAAATTACTTGACTTAAAATCATTCAGGGACGACATAATGGCAACATGATTATGAACGGCAATGTTTTTTTTTTTAATTTGGTAAAAAAATAAATAAAAAAATCACGAGACAGAGAACTGTTAAGCAACACATTGAAAGCTGTTATTATTTGGTTTAATGTCCTTCAAAACACATCTGCCTACAGTTACCGCAAGTGTTGTATAAAAGTGTAGGTTAAGGGTACTAGGTGTAGCGTGTGTGTGTGTGCTTAACATTAAAATACAGTGTAAAATGCAGATAATATACTTGGAAGACTATAACTGACAAGGAATAAAGTTAACATGATATTTTATGGGAATGAGAACAAAAACAAAATATTTATTGAGACTAGGAATTACACAAGACCGAGTGACCGTCACACAATACGAATCCTAACAAGATGCTCCATGTGGTCCTGCCTAACGTTGATTATGGTTAAGAAAAAAATAGATACATGAGATTAAAGGGGATATTTATTTATCCTCATGACCGAGTATCGATGAAAGGTATTTACGTCAACAAAAAATATTAAGCAAATCAAAATTACATTCCTATTATCACAAAGGACAAAGGACTACTATACTCACTACTTAAATAAAACTCAAAGAAAATGTTTTATTCAGTAACGTAACATTGAAATATATATAACCTTCACTACGCTTCTATATAAAGGTTAATAAAGATGAAGTAGATTACTAAGATATGTCGAAGCGATTTATCTTAAGTCAAGGGCTGTCAGTATTCAACAAAGAGTCGCCGGAGTATGAAGCTGTCAGCAGGAAAAATGTGATACTTGGTTGTTAAGGTTTGGTTTAGATGTTACCCTCTTACAGGAGTTTTTGGTGTGTGTGTGTTAATACTATTGTATACCTGTGTACAGTATGTTTAAGTGTATGTATGCATTCATGATTGTGTTTGTTTCTGTATGCATATGTGTGTGGGTTTATGTGTGCATTTATGTAGGTGAATTCGTGTATGCGTGTCTATATTCATGTCTGTGTGTATGTGTGTGTTGGCTATATGCATGCGTGTGTTTGTGTATGTATTCATATGTGTGTGTGGATATGTATACATTTATATACATATATCCAGTGTATGCGCGTGAGTGAAAAACGTAGCAAATATACTTACACACTACAGATAACTTTGCAACTTATGAAGAATATTTAGTGACAATAACGTATTAGAAGCATAAAACAAACATGGCACACGTTAAAGGGCAAATTTCGTGCATAAATAACTAAAAAAATTCACCCTGGTAAAATCTCGGCCTTACTAGGTCATGTTTACATTATTATATGTAAACATTATGGTCCTATGAATCACCCCCTCCACTCCCCAGGGATAAATTTCTACTATCCACGAAATAGTTCAGATAGGTGAACTTGGGAAGGAAAACCGTTCGAGATTATATATTTCATGAATAGTCTGAAAATGAAGCTTCTTGAGTATATAAAAAAAAACTAATAGTTATAATCGAAGGACCACAGTCAAAGTTTGTTGTCAAAATAACTTCCGTGCTTCAATCTTGTTATGAATCTAAACTGAGGGAAATTGTTGAGTTTTAGTTTGGAGTTTTAGTTTAGTTTAGTTTAGTTTAGTTTTCCTTAGTTTGACCTGCGAAAATATCAAATGATTCTACCCACGAGAGAGACAGACAGACAGACATAATTTAGCTATCATCAGGAGACCCAAGGCTAGTGAACCATTACGTTTGGTCATCGAAAAAAAAAATATTAAAAAGGACGAAAGTAATTGAGTAAAGTGAATCATTGTGAGGAAGAGGCAATTGCAACCGAGAATTGGGAAGATAAATCGAAGCCGTATCATAAATTATAATTCGTGTAGAAAGTTTTAGTGAGAGGGAAGGTGAAGGGAACAGATGACAGAGGGAAAGGAGAGGGGGAGAGAGGGAGAGATTCATAGCTGGATAAATGGAGAGGTAAGGATTTATGTAATATCAATAGTTGGATATATAGGTAGGTAGAGAGAGAGAGAGAGAGAGAGAAGAATCAAGAACAATGAAGAGATAGGAAGTGAAGAAGCGTTAAGAGAGAGAGAGAATGAATGAATCAAGAACAATGAAGAGATAGGAAGTGAAGAAGCGTTAAGAGAAGAGAGAGAGAGAGAGAGAGAGAGAGAGAGAGAGAGAGAGAGAGAGAGAGAGAGAGAGAGAGAGAGAGAGAGAGAATACGTCTCCCGAACAGAGGCAAGCAGAATGAGTGTCCTTCCTAATTAATCTTTTTGGAAATTCTCCGTAAGAAATTAGATAGAGCTCAGAATCTTCAAGATCCTGTCCTGGAAGAATTGAAGCCGTTATTTGATGAGGTAGTTTGTTCTTGGTAACGAGAGAGATAGAGAGAGTGTATGTTGCGTTATTTACAGCTGTTGTTGTTGTTATCAGATGAGTGAATTGTGTTGCGTTGTCTGGCTGTTGTCCCGTCTGTTCAACTGTTTCTCTCTGTCTGCTGTCTGTCTTTCTGTATCTGTGCTCGTTTGTCTCATTTCATCTCTGTCTGTCTGTCTGTCTGTTTGTTTGTCTCTGCCGTTCTGTTAATTTGTTTGTATCTCTTGTTTCGTTCTTTCTGCTTGTGTGTTTTATTTATTTTAATCTCTCTCTCTCTCTCTTTCTCTCTCTCTCTCTCTCTCATTTGTTCTCTCTTCCTATTTCTTCTCTTCTGTTTTCTTCCATATTTCTGTCTGACTTTCATTTTTTCTCTCTTTTTCTTCTTAGTTTCTCTTCTCTTTCTTTCCTCTCTTGCTGACTCTCAACATTTTCGCTCTATATAGGCCTTTCTTTCTTTCTTTCTTTCTTTCTTTCTTTCTTTCTTTTCTACGTCCTCATTTTCTTTCTGTGTCTCTACCTCACCTTTTCTTTTTCTGAGTCTTTTCATTCTCATTTCTCTTTTATCTTTAATGCTCTTTCTCTCGTTATCTCAATTGTCTGTATCTGTTCTTTTCTCTCTCCGTGTACTCTTACTGTCTTTCTTTCTTCCTTTCTCCGTCTTTATCTGTCATATTCTCTCACTCTTCCTCTTTCTCTCTCTTTTCTTAATCTCATTCTTTTCGCCTCCCTCTTGCTTTCTCCTCCCTCTCTCTGTTTCTCGAGCAATATTGCCAGTCAGGCGGAACAACTCATTCTTGTAACAAATTGGCGCATTATGGTTCCCTTGGAATATTCTGAGGAGGATCCCAGTCTCTTCATTTTTGCCTCCCCTTTCGATAACGTCTAAGAGGAAACAGCTGAGAATTAGTGTAAGATCTCCGCCCGAAGACAAGTCGAACAATTCCTATCGCATGTGAGGGAAGGTGAAGTAAATGATCCGCTAAGGCAGTGTCTTACCTGAGGATAGCTGCAGGTGAACTCCCCCCCACTCCTCCTCCTCCCTCTCTCCATTTTCAAATATATTCAAATGGAAATTAGGTAACTCATTTCAACTAGTGATTATTAACCATATGTTTTAACCTAACCTAACCTCACCTAACCTCACCCTCCCACAGGTAGTTTTCGATTATTTAATTATCAGGTGAAATAATCTGGGGTGCTAATCTTCATATGACCTTTTTTGCGTTGTACTTGGTGGGATGCTTATTTTTTATATCTTCTTTAGGCTTTTTTTTATATCTACTGTATTGTGATTTTGAAAAAAAAAGTGAGTCCCCTCCTCTACACCCTCTCCTCCCCACCCCCACCCGTCTCCTCCCCCACCCCCACATCCCACACCCCCTCCTCCCCACCCCTACCCCCCCACACACAAAAAAAAATCACGCTAGCTTTTTTTTTCGTTAGTATGTAAAGCTTTCAGAGGAGGAATTTTCAGGGAACAAAGATGAAAGAGGGTAATTTTTCACTAGTTTAAGCAAAATAGGTAGTCAATTTTCTGTAACCCAAACTATGGCAACACCAAATTTTTACCCGTCATATAAGCTAAAATGAAGTCAGTTTTCTACACAGGACCAAAAACCAAACGAAATTTCAGTAGATTACGTTAAAATGAAATTAAAGTTGGGTGCAGAGTTGGTCTTGTTACTGGATGAATGGGACGTTTACCCAGACCTCTTGAAATTATCTTCTAATATCCTGCCATGTGATACACGAGGAGGAGCCTGCCAGCCCACGGTGTCGCTCGCCTATGAATTAGAAAGATATTGTATTACTTAGCAGTTATTTCCCCTAAGTGTTCAGTAACCATCAGTTTATCAGGTACCAGTACAGTAAAGAGAGTGTGTGTGTGTGTTTGTGTGTGTGTGTGTGTGTGTGTGTGTGTGTGTGTGTGTGTGTGTGTTAGCAAGAGTACGTGTATTTGCTCGTACAAGATTTCATGCGCTTTTCCGTGCGTCTGTATCTTTATGTGGATGATGCATGTACAGTATGCGTCTGTTTGTATCCTTGCGAGCGTGTATCTTTGTTCACACACACACACACACACACACACACACACACACACACACACACACACACTGCTATCTACTTATCATAACAATCTCATACAAAGGAGAGATGAATAGGAGAAGCCTCAGGCAACTCCCACACACACACTACCTCGGATATTATCTCACACATAAGACAACAAACAGTCACAGGACAAGAACCGATACATACACCATATACCGAAGAGGTTGAGAGAGTCGACTAGGAACTCTCCCGGGTAGGCGGTCGAGACTAAGTAAACAAACGTCTTCCGATAATTTTCCAGGGATCAGACGAATGAGTATGTAGATTGGTCTATTACGACAAATAGCGACCACTTCATTCCCCTTCGGAAATTTGGGACTTTTTTAGGAGGGGATGAGACTGATGGAAGGAGAGAGAGAGAGAGAGAGAGAGAGAGAGAGAGAGAGAGAGAGAGAGAGAGAGAGAGAGAGAGAGAGAGAGGTGATAGTTTGGTTGGATCCCCAGGTACCAATGTTGTGAGGTGGCGATTTAAGTGTTACAAATGAAAATGAAAAGAACTAAACATCAGCTGCTGTGTAAATTTTTGAATTACTAAGTAAGAACTAAGGGTAAACGTGTTAATATTTCTTTTATAAAAACTTTCATAAATAATGATAACAACAACAGAAGGAAATTTACTGAACGAATATAATATTAACAGGAAATTTACTTGCTCTAGAAAATGAAATCTTCCTTTTTCAATCACGACGCGTAAATCCGATATTATAAGGGGCGGAGAATCTTGCGAATTTTGCACCATAAGATTCAGTGAGTCAGTTGAATGGCCCCATGATCCGACGTCAGGCGAGATATGTGCCTGGGGGAGGCGGCGTCCTCAGAAATATAGGATCACTGGATTGGTCTAAATTGTAGGGCGCTGGGAGGAGGGAGGTGGAAATTGTGTCTTTGGAGGTGTCTGTCTGAGAGAGATGAAGCGCTCACGGTGCACTAATCCCAAGCGCGTGGTTGAGGGTTGTCGGGGGGGGGGAGGTTGTGTCGAGCTGGGCGGGTAACCAGGGTTTTATAGGCAGGTGGTGGTGAGTGGCTGGGAGGTGGTTTATAAGGGGAGGAGCGAGAGTGAAGTAAGCGGTAGTAAGCCATTGGGGGTTTTGGAAGTGGTGTCCTGAGGTTGAGGGTACGTGGGAATGAGGACAAAAGTAGTCGTGGTGGAGTGGATAAAGGAGGTAGTCAAGTGAGATAGAGTTTATGGTATCAGTCTCACCAGTGTTATTCTTTGTGAAAGAGGAGGGAGGTAGCTAGTAGTTAACATAACCTATATTCCCTGTAATAATATCTTAACAAAAGCAGAAAACAAAAGTCCGAAGAAGAATATGCTACTAGTGAGCAAGTTTATATATTGTTTCTGAGGCTGCAGCAGCGCCACGGTCAAGAAACTTTGAAAAACATAACTTCACTGACAAAATAAAATGTCAGAGTGAAAATTTTTCTCCGAAACAGTCAGCGTCCTGAGGGAACTGGCCTGGACGAGGGTCACAACCTCCCATTATTTTCTGGGGATCTGTGAGCACAGGAGTGTGTAGGCTACGCGGGAAACATGTTCTATGGCTACTGATAGCTGCTTGGCTCACATGCCAGAGGTGATTTGTTAAATTTATAACAGAATGAGATAAATGGGAAAAAGAAGTAACTCTTTGAGTGGTTATAAAAGGAGAAAGAAATACGTAGATAGAACAACAGAAAGATGAGCAGATAGGCAGAGGGACGTAGGCCCTGTACGGTATTGATATGTAGAGGGAGAAGAGACAAAGAGAGAGCAGGCAGACTTGTGGCATATAAATATCATAACTGGATGATACAGAGTATGAATATAACCGGAGAAAGTTTAACTAAAATACAAGTCTGAAACTTAACGAAACAAAAAGAATATCCTGAGGGGTTACAGCTGCGGAAAATCCTCATAGATTCATTCAGAAAAAAAAATTCCCAGGAAACAGGATAGGCTCAAGCGAAATTAAACTCCACGAGAGTGAAATGAAGTCTCCCCCTTTCATTCATATGAGTCTAAATCCGATATGACAGAAGGATGGGTTGGGGGAGGGGGAGAAAGGGGGTATCTCAAGAGTCTTACACCGTAATTGATGGTGATTCAAGAGAATGGTCTCATGATCCAACATCAGAGAAGATATAGGCCTTGGCGGGGCGACGGCTTGAGAAATATAGGATCACCGGACTGATCTGAAATACAGGGCGTGGGAAGGAGGGGATGGCGTGGGGACATGTGTCTTTGGGAGTGTCTGTTGGTGAGAGATGAAGCGTTTACAGAGCATGTGGGTGATAGGTGGTGGTGGGTGAAGGGAGGTATGTAGGTGGTTGGGTGGTGACGTTGGTGGTGATGGGTGGAGGATGGTATGTGGGTGGTGATGTTGGTGTGTGGGTGGAGGTACTTGACGTGTCGGAGACGGTGGTAAATGCAGGGTGGGCGATGGTGGTGAATGTTGAAAGTGTGCTGATATATTCCTTTACATGTATGGGTCGTGGTGATTGGTTTATGGTGATTGCAGTGGTTGATGGGTTTTTACGATGTTACTCATTATGCCATCACATCATTATTGTGATTATTAATCGTTTTCTTATTATAATAAATTATTATTTCCTTCTATTTACTTTTTATACAATTATGACACACTTTCGTAACTCTTGGGCACTTTCCTCGCTGTCCAATACATATACATACACTTAGAATTTTAAGCATACATACATACATACATACATACATACATACATACATACATACATAACATAGCATAGCATAACATAACATAACACACTCTGGCTTACATGCATCTGGTTATTAACTCTTCACTTCGTCATCCTGCCTCTTGTATCGACTCCAGTAGGTCCTCAGCAGGTATTGATGACCATTACTCATGATGCAAGGTGACGTGTGAAGTATCTGTGCCATTATTGACCCTTTTAGATATCTGCTCTCGTGTTTGCCTGTTCACTTCTACTACTACTACTACTACTACTATTACTACTACTACTACTACTACTACTACTACTACTACTACTACTACTACTACTACTACTACTACTGTCATATCTTCGTCGCATTCTTCCTCCTCTGTTATTGTTTGTATTGTATTTTTTTGTTTTTCTTTTCGTTTTTATTGTATTTGTTATTCATATTTTACTTAATCCCCTGCATTTGCTTTCTTCTTTTCCTCCCCCTACCCCCTCCTTTTACTCTAATGTACCTCCTGTTTTTTTTTATTATTTTTTTCTACTCTTCCTTCTTCTTCTTCTACTTCTCCAACTCATTCTCCTCTATTGTTCTAGTTTAGTGTAATGAAAAGTCATTTAAGAAGTTATAGCCAAAATTACTATAATAAAGACAGATGTACATAAAAAGTGTAAAGTGGCGAATACGTTTAACTTCATTGTCCATTTTGATAAAGCTAAAGATCACTTATCGCTATGACTCAGCTACATACTTGCTACATACTGTTATATAGAACTCAGGAGGATTGAGACAGGTCGCGTACCGTAATTATAATTGTGAGTGCTGTAGAAGCTGTGGAGAGACTCGGGAAACATAATTAATAGAACGAGAAAGAGTGACTGAGGGTAGGGCAGTTATATTCATCATTAGGTCTCCAGGAGTCTTAACACATCAATAGGCAAGAGACAGTAAATTATTGTCTGCCTTTCACAGATCTTACAGGGAATTTATATGTGTATGTCATAGAGAAATGTGCGTGTGTGTGTGTGTGTGTGTGTGTGTGTCAGTCATTGAAGTTTCATTACGCCATTTGCCTCTGTTTACCCAGTGCTAATCGGTTTGCTGATAGTGTTCCGGGGTAATGGTTAGCCAGTGCAGTTGACGAGTTGTTCGGTCTTCTCGGACTATTCCTTGACACTGGGTCATGTAAGTCGTTAACTCAGGGTGTGGTTATTGTGTTAGCGGCAGCTTCTACACCTTAACTAAATTCTCGCCCAGGTGGCCCTCGGGTCGGCCATCCTCGAACATGAGGGGCAACCATTATATGTCATAGAAAATTGGTTGTCTGTGTGTCTATGTCATAGAGAAATGGTTGTTGATGGTATAACCGTGAAGCCGTGTGACCAGTACATGTATTTGGGCAGCCCGTTTACTTCTGACGGGTCAATTTCAAGGGCAATTAAAGTTCATGTGCAAGCCAAGATGTGTCATACACTTAAGTTTGTTGCATTTGTAAACAAGAACAACGATAGCCCCTTTTATGTCAAGAAAAGGGTGTTTCATGCCTCATTGATGTCCGCCTTGTAATATGGTTGTGAATCATGGTTAAATGGTGACATTACGCCTGTAAATAAACTTTATATGTGGTGTATTAAACAGTTATTAGGTGTCAGGAAAACGACCAGCAATGATTTATGCATGGTGGAACTATGTTATATTCCGTTACGTGCTCCCATAATAGCTAAGCAGCGTAAATTTTCTCGAGGATATGGACGGGAAGAAGTGAAATGGTAGACGATCCACTTGCCCATTACTATTAATGTTGTATTAAGTTTTAATATGCCCACGTCACGATATGTACGCCATCTTTTATTTAATGATATTGATGATGTTCAAGCAGCCTTACACACACTGAAACAGAAACTGTCAAATTCAGACTCAAGTAGAGTACAATTATACAAGACTATCACTCCAAATTTTGATGTTCATGCAATCTATAATACAAAGATAAAGGTGAATGAGCTAGAACGAGTATCGTGGACACGAATGAGAGTGAGTGGCCATTCCCTCGCTGTAGAGGCTGGAACAGGGGCCCCCCCGTCTGCCCATTGTGTTCATGTGGTGTTATTCAGTCTGAATGGCATGTTGTTGAAGAGTGCCCCCGAACAATAAATATACGCCGTCAATATAGTATTTCAACTTTTGTAAGTTTGCCATATGAAAGAACGGATTATGAAACTGTTTGTCGTGCAGGTCATCGAATACTTCATGTATATAGTTACAAGTCACAGGGACACACCATTACCCACAACCATTTTATATGTTTTAGTTTATTTTACTTGTAGTTTTTGTTTACTTTATTTACTCGTGGTTTTTTCTGTTTTTTGTGTTACTGGTTGAATCTGAACTTTTATTAATGTTTGGTGTTTTAAAGCATTTGCATTTGGACCATTTTATGTAAAGTTTTAGTGTAAACTCTGTATTCATAATTTGTGGTCAATAAAATATCTTTTTATCTATCTATGTCATACAGAAATGGTTGTGTGTGTATGTCATAGAGAAATGGTTGTGGTTGTGTGTGTGTGTGTGGGGGGTAGGGGAGGACCTGCATCACCAGGTGTGAGAGCCGTAATTGGCTGTCTGGTTAAAGACAGGTAGAGTGAAAGTGGATTACAGTGGCTTAATATTTTGTCAGGTACATGTGGCGTAGGGTCTCGCTTATGTATTTGCTATCACACACACACACACACAAAGATGCATTTTCAACTAAATGTTTTTCTTTATATGGCGTATGGATGACCACCAATTTTGAACACACGTATATATATATATATATATATATATATATATATATATATATATATATATATATATATATATATATATATATATATATATATATATATATATTAAACAATCTATCTCTCTATTTACAGTAAGCAATTACATAGTACACAAGACAGTATGTAACATTAAGTGCTGCACCGTCAGATTTCATGACTCAACGCCACCCTTCGCAGATGTTGCACTGCATTCGGCTGGTACTGTAGAATGCAGTACCAGCGGAATTCATGAATGCATTCATGAATACTTTCAGATGGTATTCGCATTCGGAATGATACTTTCTTTGTATTTGTATTCGTATTCTTAGAAATTAGAAGTATTCGTATTAGATTACTGAACTCTTGTAATCACTCGACCTCTGGAGTATATACTGCTTAAGCAAATGGAATAAGGTTTATCGTGTATTACAGTATTTTGAAGAAAGTTGCCCCTTTCCATGTGTGTTTTTCAGCATATTAATAATTAAAAAATTCAACACAATGCTGGTAAGAAAACTTGTGAATTTTTCGTCTCCTGTATTTTACATTTATTTCTAATTTTTACAATTATCATAAGCGCTTGTCATCGTACCTTTCACTCTTCCAGTATGTTCCTCTCCATCCTTACCTGCCTCCCTCCACAGGCTCCCTTCCCTCATCCTCACACACTGTAGTGTTAGTTATGCAACTCTCCTGCCTTCCTCCCTCTAATCCATTTAGCTTCATTCACATCTCTCCTCTTAACTCTTAATCGTATTAATGCAACGTATCAATCCTGCTTTATCTTATTTATTTGGTGTCTTATTCTTCTGCCTTTCCTGCTAGTCTTTCTTACTGGTCAACTGAGTCTTGTCTATGTTGCTGTCTCTCGGGTATTTCTCCCTCAGTCTTTCTTTATTTTACTCCCCTTCTGCTTCCTCTCCTGCCTTTCTCATGTTTCTTCTTAGTGGGACTTTTTCTCGTGGTTTATCACCCTTCTGTTTTTTGGTTTCCTTTCGTTCCTCAATTATTCTCTCCTCTTCCTCTCTTCTCTGTTTCTTTTTTCATTCGTTTTCTCCCCTTTCTTCTTCATATTTTCCTTCTTTCTCCTCTATCTCCCTTATGCCTTATAGTTATCTTTCTCTCTCTCTTTATCCTTGCCCTGCTTCCTCCATACTCCCATACTCCCAGCTTTATTAAATTCCTCATCCTCTTCCTCTTGCTGTTCCCCCTGTCATCCCCGGGTTAAGGTGGCCCAGGAAGCGAGATACTGCTACTTCAGGAGACGCCAATAAATCGATCAGGTGTCTAGCATGTCACTTACACGTTGTTATGAACACCAAGGCCTTCATATCTCTCTCTCTCTCTCTCTCGCAATTCAGTTTCCTCCAAAGGCCTAATGGACAAACCTACTACTGTATTCACCTTTCCTCTCAACAGTCAATACACGGCACGTTCTTATATTTATTAAGTTACATTTCAGGTAATGGATATTATTGAAGACGGGTAACAATGAGTGAGGATGGGTGTTAAAAGAAATAAAGCTATTTAGTGGATGAATTGTGTAGATTGGGGAGGTGTGGTGGGTGGTGGGGGTGGGTGTGTGTGGTGTGAGGTGGGTGGGTGGGTGTGGTGGGTGAGTGAGTGCGGTGGGTGGGTGGTGGGTGGATGGGTGGGATAGATAACAGTGAATCCTAATTAGTTGTTAACGTTTTTTTAGATAGTGTGGGCTAAGTGACGTGTGACTCTCGTTAAGGTATTTATTCCCAGGTAAAAAAATGGAAGAATTTTCTATGTTCATTGATTGGTTCGGTTTGTATGTGTGTCTGTCTGTCTGCTCATGCGGTGGAGTCCACAATTTTAATCCGATCTTTAGCCAAATTTTCACAGTTGATCGACCTCGGTAATTGCTCGGCACTGCACAATTGTATTCAGTATCAGATAAAGGTTACGGTCATAGGTCATCAATGAAGGTCACCCCACGTTACAAACCATACGCATTTATTCACTAACTGCTGCGAAATTTATACATATAGCGGGGCTGTAGAGGCGAAGACCACACTGAGATGTTACCAACTACCACATTGTGTACGATGTATCACTTGTTTCTGGTGATGTTGGGGTTAATGCTATGACAGATTGATGCTACTGTTGATCGTTGGTACTTAAAGGTGATATTACGGTTGATTAATGTTACGACTAGTCTCTAATGTCTGGATAATGATAAGGTTAGTTAAGGCGACGTATGGTTAATATCATGGTTATTTAATATTACTGTTGATTAATAACACAAATGGTCGATATTATGGCTAGGTAGTGATACAGCTGACCATGGTGGGTAATGTTACCTTTAGCCAAGAATAGGATCGGTTAATATTGTAGCTGACTATTGATACGGTCGTCAGGAATGTGGCAACCGTGACGTCATGTGATTACTTTGTCATGTAAGCCCGCTTGTGTCTGTGTCTGTGTCTGTACATAAGATCACTGGGGTATGGTGAAGCAGCACAAACACGGGAAATTTGGTTCATTTGGAAGATTAAATATCCCAGCTTATTTTACTTGATGAACCACGCTGACGCTGCCTAGGGGTGTACTGTACTGTAGGTTCGATTTGGTTAAGTTAGCGTTAGGTTAGGTTAAGTTGTGTTAAGTTAGCTTTAGGTTAGGTTAAGTTGTGTTAAGTTAGCGTTAGGTTAGGTTAAGTTGTGTTAAGTTAGCGTTAGGTTAGGTTCGATTTGGTTAAGTTAGAGTTAGGTTAGGTTAAGTTGTGTTAAGTTAGCGTTAGGTTACGGTAAGTTAGGTTAGGTTATTACTTGGGTGGTTAATCTTCAGGTGAAATAAGCTTGGTGCCCAATTTTCACATGATCCTGAAATTCATAAACCGTTGTGTAACAGAAAGGATATTGTTGGGTTAACGAGATTGATAGAGTGTTGCTGTAACGGGAACCAGTCATCAATAATTATTGATAATCCACCTGGTTAAACTTTAATGTAACTTTGTGGTGGAAAGTTATAAGAGCATTAACTAGAGTGAAGGCTGGTCACTTCACTGCTGGCTTTACCCTAATCCTGTTAATTGTACAGTAGATTTTACTTCCTATTAGTTTCATTAGGAATAACAATTAATGTATGTTTGTGTTTGTTTCACAGTGTTAATACTCAAAGTAAACACTTAGCACTTTTATCTGTTAATTCTAGAAAAAAAAAAAGTTATATCTTATCACAGTGTTGGATTTATTTACGGATCAACCAACACAACATTACAGAGAGAATATATTAGGCCTAAGGCTCAAGGCTCGAGTCGTTAGTACAGTCTGAGAGTGTCTTAAGTGCCGGTGACTTAAAAGCTTACTCTATCGTTTACTGGGGCCGTAGAGGTGACTGAGGTGACTGAATGCCATCTACAACGTGGGAGGAAAATGTTGAGTTAAACGATGAATACCTGTGAACCAACGTGACAGGATGTATTGATATATGGATCTCTGTTCTCAGTCTAGTAATCTGCGTAATGTACAGTATAATTAGTCCACATTTATATATGTAATGGCAGCCTATATGTTGATAGAGGCTATTATTATATGTGAGACTGATAGATTGTTGTAGTGGGGTGAGAGTCATAGATTGTTGTAGTGGTGTGAGAGTGATAGATTGTTGTAGTGGGGTGAGAGTGATAGATTGTTGTAGTGGTGTGAGAGTGATAGATTGTTGTAGTGGTGTGAGAGTGATAGATTGTTGTAGTGGGGTGAGAGTGATAGATTGTTGTAGTGGGGTGAGAGTGATAGATTGTTGTAGTGGGTGAGACTGATAGATTGTTGTAGTGGTTGTGAGAGTGATAGATTGTTGTAGTGGGGTGAGAGTGATAGATTGTTGTAGTGGTGTGAGAGTGATAGATTGTTGTAGTGGTGTGAGACTGATAGATTGTTGTAGTGGTTTGAGACTGATAGATTGTTGTAGTGATGTGAGAGTGATAGATTGTTGTAGTGGTGTGAGACTGATAGATTGTTGTAGTGGTGTGAGACTGATAGATTGTTGTAGTGGTGTGAGACTGATAGATTGTTGTAGTGGTGGGGATCCTGACCTTTTGCTGTGATCCTGACCTTTTGCTGTGATCCTGACCTTTTGCTGTGATCCTGACCTTTTGCTGTGATCCTGACCTTTTGCTGTTATCCTGACCTTTTGCTGTGATCCTGACCTTTTGCTGTGATCTTGACCTTTGGCTGTGATCCTGACCTTTTGCTGTGATCTTGACCTTTTGCTGTGATCCTGACCTTTTGCTGTGATCCTGACCTCTCGGCGTGTACTGGGTCACGCTGGAGCCGAATTTGATAACGATTTGTCAACTTGAGTCGTGTTTGTTGTTTCGACGGACGAGCTGCTGACCAATACCCTCAGTGCCAATAGAGAGAGCGAGAAAGAAAGACCAAGACAGACGGAAATATAAAGACAGACAGAAATACAAAGAGAGACAGACAAAGACATACAGAAAGTGAAAGACAGACAGACAGACAGACAGAGTGTTTAGTGAAATATAATAAAACGCTATACAGTAACACCTGGTCGTCATCAGCACGTGTAAGGACAGTTCATATTGCTTTTAAAGACACGAAGGTATGAACTGTTCTTAACCCAACCTGTCCTCGGCTAAAGACACGAAAATTAAAATGCTTTTGAGTTATGACGTAGAGTGTTTAGGTGAGGCAATTAATACGATGATTTAGGAGGCTGACTCTACACCACATTGTTGTCGTGGTTGTTAGTTTAGCTGCGATGAATTCAGAGAGAGAGAGAGAGAGAGAGTAAAGGCTTTAATGTGTGGATCATTATTTATGCTTATGGGTCGTGGTTGAGGAGTGTCAGGCGTGTGTGTGTGTGTGTGTTCTTCAATGTGGAGCCGTATACATCATTAGTCATTACTATAGATGACCTATTACGTGAGTTGAAAACAATGTTTCTTTAATATATGGAAATTCCTCTTTTGTTTATCGTAAAGAATTATTTGAAATTAAGAAAAGACAAAATAGCTCCACAGTCTTTCTTAACAGACAATCATTTATGGGTTTTTATAACGTCTGATGAACCATTTACAAAATATCTGACAAATTTCCAACGCCCCAAAATTCCTCCTCAAAGCTCCACCACCAGACTTGGGAGTTCATGAAAAACAACTTAGCTGGAACACGGCAATGAACACCTCTGCAAAAATAAGAGTCAAAATGCAGATTAAATGGATGAAATTTGCCTTGCATGAGCTCACTATCAGGCGGAGCTCGGTGTGCCTGTGGGTCCTCCCTGTTCCCCGCCGCTGCTCATTCTAATTATAATGAAAACTTATTGGTGCTGGAGTCGCGAGAACCTGCAATAGTCCTATGTTAATTCTTAGTCTTAGTGCATATGTAAATTATGATCATCCCAGAGCCCAAAGCTACGTTGTCTTCTTGTTATTATCTTAAAAGCTAAAGAGCTGAGTATTTTCTTGCTTTCGTCAACAAAACAGAAAGCTAAATGTGTTCTTTTTATTATTATTTTCTTTTTGAAAAAGCTAAATACACTCGTGTTATTGTCATTGTGAAAACTATAAAGCTATGAGCACTCCTGTTGTGTCATATTGATTTTTACTACATAACTAACCTAACCTAACCTAACCTAACCTAACTTAACTTGCCTTATTCGAATTAATATTTGTAGGTCGTGTCATTTCTGTTTTTGTTGTTCAAGACGCAACACAGGATCTCATTAGTCCTCATTCGTTATGCTAGTCTTGCCTCTACGACTGTTACCACGGACTCTTGTATCGTTTTATTATTAAATTCTGCTTGTGGGTGTTTTAAACGCTAAAAAACACGGTGCCAGTTACAAGGCAGCGTCAGTCACACTCCTGAAGGATTACAAGTGTCCTCTGGGAGCCGTGAGCAGCATCTTCACCCTCTGCCTTGACTTGGTCGTAGTGGTCTCTATCTTAACTGCATTGAGAATAAAAATAGTTAATAATGCCTCTATATCTTGAGGATATCTAATTAAAGCATCTGAGACGTTCAGGTGTAATTTATATTGAACACACACACACACACACACACACACACACACACACACACACACTTACTCTTTAACGGTGGGGGGTGTGATGGCAGCGCGGCTCCACTAAGTTAAATTACCGAGAGAGCACCAAGCAACAGGTCCTGCTCATGCAACTGCAATAATGCCTTGCTGTAATTACTTGCATTGCAAATAAGAGAATTATAACCCAGGGCCGAGGTGGTGTTTGTTTTCCTCGTGGTTCATTACAAGAAACTCATTAATCTTTGGTTACTTGAATTATGGGTATGAACACGCGAACACACCCTAAACACACATACACACACTAATGCACATCCACAACCCCAAATACACAGATACAACCTGAATACATACATACATACATACATACATACATACATACATACATACATACATACATACATACATACATACATACATACATGTCCTACTTCCGCCTGAGATCCCTCGTCCGCGAATTGCTGTTCGACACCACAACCGTATCCAGCCGATACGAGCACGTACTGATCGCTATAGGAACAGCCCAGTCCCAACCATTGTAAAAATTATCAACAACTTGTAATCAACCAGTGTATTCACTCCCAGTCAATCTTACCTTTTTGAACTGTCACTATGTTGAAATGCCCTGTAGTATAAACTTCTCCCCACCTAGTTATTTTATATCATATTTGTATCACTTTTGTTACTTGTATATTATTTGTCAATCAAGAGACCCATTCCCCAATTATGTAACTGTATATTTTCAGCCTTCCGGCTGCCATGCTCTTTCAATAACCTGTTAATTATTATTATTATTATTATTTTATTATTATTATTATTATTATTATTATTATTATTATTATTATTATTATTATTATTATTATTATTATTACATACATACACACATACTGTACATACATACATACATACAGTGTAAATATTACACGCGCACAGCTTCACACATACACATACACACACACACACATCCATCCTCGGGTCTCTGGCAAATATGGAAAGCGACAGCCACTTAAAGATTAAGTCTCGAGGGTGATAGAGCGACTGACACCACAGTTTCTCGGCACTTAATGATCGTACGACAATTTACGAGTTAGTTGAAGAGAGAGAGAGAGAGAGAGAAGAGTGAAGAGAGAATGGGAGGAGTAATATAGTGTACTGTACTGTGTGTGTGTGTGTGTGTGTGTGTGTGTGTGTGTGTGTGTCCCTATAATACATCTCAAGGAGGGGTTCTGAGGGACTCTTGTTTGTGTGTTTGTCTACCTATAATACCGGGACCTCAGAAGATTAGCCCTGAGAGGTACTTTGTTTGGATGTGGGACCTTTCACTATTTGTCGTTCAATTTATTGGTGTTTTTACTGTGCGTTGATGGTCCTTGGTGTGACGTTGAATACAAAAAGGATGAAGGAGCCTTTATAAGTGTGTGTGTGTGTGTGTGTGCTCCACCATCCACCCCGTTAACAGAACTACCCCCAATAACGTTACCCACTTTCGGTATCTCGGCTTCCACCTGTCCACCACCGTGGAAATCGATGAAGAGATTCAGCATCGGATCAAATGTGCATCTCAGTCCTTTGGTAGACTCCGAAACCGTGTCTCCAGCTGTAGGGAGCTGAAATTATCTACAAAGTTACACGTATATTAAGCAGTGGTCCTCCTCACCCTGCTATATGGCAGCGAGACATGGGTTATATACAGGAGGAATATCAAGGCACTTGAAAACTTTTACCAACGTAGTCTACGTTCCATCCTCTGAGTTCGATGGGAAGACAAGAGAACAAATGCCTATATTCTCCACACCGTAACACTTGGAGGATCATCACACAAGAAGGTGTCAATACTTTCGAGTTCGCCCGATTGCATACCGAGGCAGACAAGCGCCAATGCTGGAAAGACGCTGCCGCCGCCCCTCCCGCACTAGATGTAGCCACACATGTGCAACATCTGTTATCGTTCCTGCCGGTCCCGTATCGGCTTCTTTAGTCACCTCAGAACTCACCAACCTAGGTGACATCCTTAATAACTCATACCATTATATCATAGCTAGAAGACAGCAAAGTAGTAGTAGTAGTAGTAGTAGTGTGTGTGTGTGTGTGTGTGTGTGTGTGTGTGTGTGTGTGTGTGTGTGTGGAAAGAGAGAAAGCGAATAAATAATTGCTCTGAGACGCCCCCAAAGTATTAGAGTTTGTTGTGAGTGTGGCAGTAAAGGGAGTTGCCCGGCAGGAGAACACAGAGGCCAGCCAAGACGTTCGTCCCGGGTAACCATTAACTGCCTCAGTAATCTGGGAGATGAACCTTCTTCTCACACAGGACGAGGAGGAGGAGGAGAGGAGGTCTTAAGGTTCTTTGCCTTAGTAAATGAAGGGTTAGGGACGGAAGGAATGACAGAGAGAGAGAGAGAGGTTAATTTCCATCCTACAGTCTTCTAATAAAGAACTGAACAGATGGATTAATTTTCTCTCTTTACCTGAACAACACACATACACACACACACACACACACACACACACACACACACACACACACACACACACACACACACACACATACACACGCACACACACACACAATCACTGCTTCAGATAAAAATAAAAGAGTAACTGTCAGCAGCACTGGCTGGCCTTCAGAGGCTTGACTGACACGTGTACCTCCCCGAGTCCATCACAATGCCGCAAAAACAAAAATAAAATAAACATTAGTTTTAAAAATTGTCGCGTTTATATTTTACTCGCTAGTAGGTTAAGAAATGTTATCTGGGATGGTAGGGCGACACTCTCCGTCAGTAAAGACTATTTAGCTTAAAGAGAGAGAGTTTGTTTCGTTCTGGTTACCTCAGCAGGTAATTTAATCAGAGCGTCTTCTGGAACGTAGGAAATGATTAATTGGTCTTGAAATAGACAAGAAGAGATCCTTGGCTCGAGGAGGTTTTGTCGTTTCTTTCTTTGACTTGTTCAATAAAAGCAGGACGAAAGCTAGACTCAGACCCACTTGACTGGATTTCTTGCATGACAGCTAGGAGTGGAATGTGGACGAGGAGGGAGGGAGGGAAGGGGGTGAGAGAGGGAGGGAGCGAGGTAAGGGAAATAAGAGAGGAGACAAGAATAAAACACAGGAAAAGAGAAGGGATGAGAAGTGGGCAGTTGATAAGGGAGACGAAGTTCTGTGATTGTGATGTATTGAAGTAATGTTTACGATTACTGATGAGTACAGAAGAGCGCCCGCACACACACACACACACACACACACACACACACACACACACACACACACACACACACACATACACAGTGAAAATGGTAGAAATATGACTGGTAAAGGATGGGCACGGTACTAAAAATGCAAAGGGTGAAGACAAAGGAGGTAAACACGGGGCTGGTAGGGTGTAGGTGGTAAAGTAAAGGTGTCACAGGTGTAGGCAGTAGATGTCAGGGGCAGGAACATAAGAGATAGAAGAGGAGGTGATAAAAGATGCAGATGATAAAAAATGGTGTGGTGGAACAGGAGGAGGGTGGGGTGGGGGTTGGGAGTCAGGGGGTGGGGGGTCGGGGGGGTAGAATATGTGTGGATGTTGACCTAAACCGAAACTTTCTGAAAAATAATACAACATCTCACCATCATTAAGGAAATTTTTTTTTTTTAACCCAGATTACAAGTGAATTAACTGAACCACTGAGAACCAATAACAGATGTATACATTAGGGGTAGGTTAGGTTAGTGCCTGGCGGGTCATATCAGAAGGTACAGATACTTTGGGGGTCTGGAACTGTAGGATTAATAGTTTGAAATAGTTTTATATTAGAGTCATAATTTGCTTCTGATAAACAACTCTCTCCCCCATAAAGAAGGGAAAAAAATGCTTCTGTCAGTACTCCAACACCAGTATTAGATGTTTAAAATAAATTCAGATGTTATAATATATAAAACTGCAGCGAACTAGTTTATTCCTAAGTTAAGCATAGTTACGGGTAAGTGAGAGTAAGAAAGTTGAGACTTAGGTACAAAGAGCCAGGCTGACTCAGGTAGTAGGAGGTAGCAGGCGTGTGATTTATGACGCCCACAGCTGACCCCCATTCACCAATTCTCTCAACTCAAATTGTTTATATCTATGATTAACTCTAAAGATCTTGTGTCGTAAATTGTTTAATTCACCTTATGAGAGAGAGACCCCGCTGTAGGGAGTTAACGTAGGTGTTTGGTAATAAATCGTGATGGTAACTGTGATATTGGCGAAGACTTGTGTTCTGGTTGACTGGGTTTGTAGTTTTTCATCATAAAGCGGAAATAATAATAATAATAATAATAATAATAATAATAATGATAATAAAAATAATAAATGATGGTAATACGCCAATAATTTTAGTACAGTAATAATAATAATGAATATAGTTTTCATGATAAAAATGACAATAACTGTACTACTACTACTACTACTACTACTAATAGTAATAATAATAATAATAATAATAATACTAATAATAATGATAGCAATAACTGGATTGATATCGATGGTCAAGGGGAGAAAGAATGATCATAAAATGGATAAAAATACAGAATAAACAAGGAAGGCGAGAAATAACATGTATTAGACTTAAGTCAAATTCTACCATTATCATACATCATTACATCATACACAACATACTATACAGCAAACATCATACATACTACGTAATATACACATAAAAATATATACAGTGGAGGTACAGTCACCCACAAAAGTCCTGTCTCCTCTCCTGAACCACGAAACCAGAGATTCAGATTCGTGAACCCGAAGCAGTAGACACTGATGCATTATTCTGTCCTTAAATGTTTCGGATTCACGAGTCTGAATCTCTGAGTTCGTGGTTCAGGAGGGGCCGCGACAGGACTTATGTGGGTGACTGTACTGTTCAATTACCTCCACTCCCACCTTTAACAGTGAACCTGGTCTCCCCGAGCAATGTGTCAACGCTGTAAAAGGTTCCCAGCCGAGCGAAGGGTATCAATGACAGTGAACCAGCAAACCTCATGCGATTCAATTGCACTCGTTTTGAGAATGTGAACCAGTGTGCAGTTGTAAGTTAACGCCTGTCACGGTGAGAGAGATTTATACACTAACTGACACTTGTGACATACTGTACTGTAGGTCTTTAAGCAATGGACGTATCGTTATAATTTAAAGTGACTTTGTTGTCTAAAGCTATTTAAAACCAACCATGTTTGTAATGTTTGTTTCAAAACAATATTGTGAGGTGGAAGGACCCTGAACTCACAACCGTCAGCTCTAACCATCACCCCCTTCCGTCGTCTTACCGCACAGTTTACACCGAGTTAAATTACATTAGTCTCCTCTTATTTTGGTAAAGCGACTCTGATTACAACAAAGATTCACATGTAGTTTATCAATTCACTGTCACGGATATTTCCTTCTCGGCGTTGCCACCAGAGCATGTTTTTCACATGGATACTGCTGGGATTTTTTCCTAGTTGTCCTTCATTATTGCCTCAGCAGTCAATCTCATTTGTCCCAGCATTGGTGTGCCCCTTGGTGCTAAATACTGGTGGCACTAAGGGGCCCTGGAGGGTGATGATGCTGTTGGTATCAAGAACAATGACGTTATGGTAGGTGTTGACAGTGGTAGCAGCCGCTGCACCTTGCAAGGGATCTTCACTGATATATTCACATCTAGAGTCACGGCATTCACCCCCCCCCCCAACTAATATTTATGAGTGTAGCTTCAACGAAATTTCTAGAGGGAGAATTAGTTCAACAGACTACAAGTATGATACAAAGTAAACTGAGAGAGAGAGTCCACACATTGTCTGTAAACTATATGTCCTGACGAGTATAGTACCGACGCCAGAAATGGGGCTGTTCCGATTGCAGATGAAGTGGCATTAAAGCAGATGACACACTCAGTTTGAAATTAATTGTTGATCACATTTTCTTTCTGTAGTTATTTCTCGTACACCAATAATTACTAACACCAACGACAAAAAGATACTGAGGATATCATTCCCAATAACAGTAATACCAGCAAGTTGAAAGCGTACAGCGTAATGATCAACGAATCACTCTTCTGTCTAACTATTGTTTCCACCCCCCCACCACACACACACAACACCATTGAAATATAACCACTCAGTGTGTCAATATTTCTAATCTTCTCACTTTAGATACTTCATTAGAATAAGTGCTTTGGTGGTGTTGTAATAAACGTTTTTGTGGTGATTAGTTGTAACGCGTAATTGTATCCGAACTCATCAACTGAGCTGAGCTTAGTATATATTGTCCATTTAACTCTGGATTAATCAGAAAACATCCAGACAATAAGGATAGTGTGACCCTCTTACCAGCACCCACGATGTCGCGGTTTTTTAGGTATTTTCTCTCTAGGTATAAGGGAAATGAAGTCCACGTTTCCCCCTTCACTCGTCCCTGACCAGATCTGTGTCTCTCGCTTATTAAATAGAGTGTGACGATTACTATGAGACACATCTTCCTACCTTGTGACCTGGACGATCCTTTTTCCTTCGCGTCTAATGTAGCAAACAACAGAGGGAACAAACTTTTACTTGAGATCTGACCCCTGTACCATGTGTGTGTGTGTGTGTGTGTGTATCAGAAGTTAGATGCTTCCAGGAATGGAAATGCAGGGAAAAGGAATCTCTCTCTCTCTCTCTCTCTCTCTCTCTCTCTCTCTCTCTCTCTCTCTCTCTCTCTCTCTCTCTCTCTCTCTCTCTCTCTCTCTCTCTCTCTCTCTCTCTCTTTAGGATGGTAACTCACTGACGAAAAGAAAATTAAGTGCATTCTGAAATCTAAATTAGTGTGTTGGTCGGGGAAGTTTGGAGGAGATCAATGCCTCCTTCGTCCACCGAGCTCCTGGGTACATTTACTGAAAGCGAATTTCCCATTTGGAATATATTGCTTTTTTTTTCTAGCTTTATTAGAGTATACTGGACAACCAATTTATGATGGCTATTTGGTAAGCTTACTCATGAGCCCCGAGGCACGTATTGTTGTGGGTGTACATAAACTGTTCTCCCACACCTTACCACTAACAAGGTGCTAGAACACTTAATACTGACTCGTGTTAATTTTACATTGTCCCTCCCCCTCTCCCTCCTCCTCCCCTCCCCTCCCCTCCCTCATTGCCTCCAGGTGTTGCACAAAGGGTAATGGGGATACACTGTGGTCTTGATTGGTGGACCGGGCGATAACTTCTTGAGCTACGAAGCTGAAATTTGATCAAAATAACGAACAGGTGCTTTGGTAAATATCTTTTTTGTTTCTATTCTTGTAGAGCATTTCCTCAACCATAGCTTCATTATACTGTAGATATCGTTACCGAGTGTTTGGGAACGTCGGTCTGTGTTGATTACTCACGCTGGTGTTGCTTTTTGGCAGGTTAGGTTAGGTTAGGTTAGGTTAGGTTAGGTTAGGTTAGGTTAGGTTAGGTTAGGTTAGGTTAGGTTAGGTTAGGTTAGATTAGGTTAGTGTGGGGGTGTTCGCTCGACGGTATGCGTTACCTGCTTGGTCGTGGGTTTTTTTTTCCCCGCCAAAACTATCCGGCGTGGTGTTTACATATTAGCAAGTGTGTTTGTTTAGAATTACGCGACTGTCTTTCTTCTGCAACAGCTATATGCACAGAACACCATAAAATACCCCACTGCACTACAACATACCTCACTGTACTGCAAAATAATCCCTACACTACACTACGTGGAACCATATTTCATCATACTATGCCACGAATACGACGCTTCACCATATAACGACGTATTACACCATACTACATCACACCATAAACACCCTATTGCACCACACCACAGGCACCATACAACTGCACAAGCACCACACCACAGATATCACAAGTACTACACCATAAACATCATATTGCACCACAAATACTGCAACAATCACACAATACCACACCACAAATACTAAAACCAAAGGCACCATACCACACCGGAAGTATCGACACCACAGGGTACCATACCACACCATAAGAACTACACAAATTGCACCATACCACCACAAGGGCAATACCATTGGCACCATACCTCTACAAGTACCACAACACAGGCACCATATCACCACAAGTACCACACCACACCACAGCCACACTACACCACACCACATAACGACACACACTTCTCATACAACGCAACAAAACATTATTAAGCAGACGAGAGTAACTAATACAGAGAAGCTATTTACTCACACGACCAATAAGAGGACAGAATCCCTCTCCCAATATTCTGTATGCTAATCGAGGCTGAAGACGCCCCTCCCTCCCTCCCCCCCGGCCTCCGTTAAGACAAGGACCTCTACTCAATATTCCAGGTTATTCCAGGTCTTGTCTTTTATAAACTAATTGATTTTACAAGATATGTATAATTTTTTTTTCCATATTATTTTTTTAAGCCTCCACCCCCCCCCCCGGCCTTGTTTACATTTTCGTCACCTTTTCCCACCTCTAGAATATCCTTCCGCCTCTCCCTACGAAGGATCACAAACACAGAGAAATAGTGTGTTTGTATTAAAGGAATCGTGCGTGATGCTTATTAAATTGTAGATTAGGATACGTCGAGATACTATTTCTATTATGAATTGTTTGTGATATTTGTTAGATGTATTATGATCCGTACGTGATATTAATAAAATGCATTATGATAAACTATGCATTTAAACTGTGATTTTTTTCTTACTCGTCAACATAATGTAATCTAGTTTTCATATCATCACAAAATGTATTATACGTTGTAAAAGGTCAGAGATAAATGAGGTTTATTTTATCACGGCCTGTGTGGAGACGGTGTAGCTACTGATGGGAATATGAAGCAGCAGGTAGTTTAACGATAAGTGATCGTCTCCATAACTGTAAATACCCATGAATCGTTGTTATGGTATTAGACTCTTCTCCCTTTTTAACATTCTCATTCCCAATTTCTACCTTACTAATCTTTTCCTTTCCTCTTCCCCCAACATTTTCCCCACCCTTCTCCATTCTCAACTTCCTCCTCCTCCTCCCCTTTTCTCAATTCTCCCATCTCCCTTCCCGACATCCCCCTCTCTCTTCCCCCCTCCCTCCTCCCCCTTCCTCCTCCCTCCTCCCCCTTCTCCCTCCCCAACTTCCCCACCTCCCTCACCCCCTCTCTGGTTCTCAAGCATCCCATGTATACTACAGACAACGTAATTTATGTATACCCCGTAATTCTATCTTGTTCCGGGCAGTTGGCAACCATCTATTAACACCATCAGCTGAAACAGGAATTCGGTTACTTGTGGGAAGTTGTGTCTGTGTTTGTATGATTCTCGTGTTTGTTTGTTTGTATTTTGTGTATGTGTTTGCTCGTATGTTTGTTTTTGACATCTATTGACTCGGGTATTTCTTTCTATTTTATTATTAACCTGTTATTATAATGGTATAATTTATAATGGATATCAGGGTTTACCAGGTGCAGTACAGTACATGCCAGTCACAAAAATTACCCCAAGTTCGATTGCTATAGATAAAGTATTGCCAAATGACCTGCAAAGTTTGGTCGAATCTAACGTGGCATAATAAAAGGGAATAAAACTGTCGAATTACGTTGTATAATCCGTGTTACTGAAGGATAAAGATGGTGAAAAGAGTGAAGATGAAGGTTTTATCCGTAAACAAGAGAGATATACATATTCATTATTCACGTAACTAAGATATGGGTAAATCCCCCATCCACCAGCAGCCTTGATTACAAACAATTTCCTTAAGTCTTTTACCGGAGGCCCAAAACAACATCATCATAGCTGAATGAATATTTACTGAAAAATACTGGCCAGTTGGTTCACCCACCTCGTCTGCTCAGGGGTGGGGAGTGTTTCTCGGTGGTGTCGAGGCAAGGTGAGTGGATGAGGCTCTTGAGTTACTGAATAAAGGAGCTGCTCAACTTGTGAGTATATGAAGTAGTGCAGAATGTGTGTGTGTGTGTGGGGGGGCTCTTAGGTGGGTGGGTGGGTGGGAAGAGCGGAGAAGTTTTGGTTGATGAATAAAGGTACCTCAGCTCTGTCAGTACTGTCTGTAAATCTAATCATTTGGGAGTTTTTATTCGGATGTAACTTGCTGTTTGTGTGGACGTGTCTTACCGGATGTGGAGGGAGACGAAAAGATAGAAGACTTCGGATGTGGGAATACCAGCGGTGTTCTATGTTTTGTATGAGGGTGATAATTTTAATTAGTTAATTAGTGTGTGTGTGTGTGTGTGTGTGTGTGTGTGTGTGTGTGTGTGTGTGTGTGTGTGTGTGTGTGTGTGTGTGTGTGTGTGTGTGTGTGTGTGTGTGTTTTTTTCCTATCTGACCATGAATGCTGACATATATACATCTCCAACACGATCGTCCACCTGCTCATAACATATCAAGAAACACAAACCCCAACTTAGGTGGTCGTCGACCTGGCGAGGGGCGCCTCCCCCTCACCCGAGGAGGAGGCGGAGATGATAAACAGTGTCAAATCTGAGTCAATCCGTCTTGATTACTGAGTTGGGATTCCCTCTATTCACTCCTATATCGGGGAGTAGTCGTCTGCTCTCTCTCTCTCCCCAACTTCAGATGTTTCTTGATAGCTACAGAGGCTAATATAACGGAGGAACTAAACTTTACTGAACAACCAACTTTAGGTAATGAGAAATACTATGATATACATTTATATTCGTAGACAGTTATCAGAGGAGTAAGAGTAATATATAACAACTGCATGTGTTTAAGATAACCTGTTATTTGTCCGGCGTTAACTTTCCCTAGACTACTGAGGCTGATGAAGGTAAATGTCAGGTTATTATAAATATGAATTGTGAATAGAAGTTTTAGTAAGCAAGAAATATTTATGAAAATAGTTTCTAGAGATTTTGATATCTAATATTTTACTAAAAGTCATTGTTTTTTATTACATGTTTGGATTTTATTAATATTTGTAATCATAACACACACACACATACATATATATATATATATATATATATATATATATATATATATATATATATATATATATATATATATATATATATATATATGCTGATAAGCGCAAGGAAGGAAACACGAAGTTCCCAAGCGCTTTCGTGTAATGCAAGCGCTTGGGAACGTCGTGTTTCTTCTTTCCTTATGGTTATCAGCATACCTGAATCACACCACAGTGATTTACGCATATATATATATATATATATATATATATATATATATATATATATATATATATATATATATATATATATATATATATATATATATATATATTATATATATATATATATATATATATATATATATATATATATATATATATATATATATATATATATATATATATATATATTAACAAGAAGTTGCCAAGGGCGTAAATTTATATAATTTCTTCTTTAGAAACTTAAATAGATTTAGGGCGTCATCGATTTGTTGGAACAATTAATTGAGCGGGCAGCGGGATGTTGACACCGGGATCTGGGAGTGCCATTAACTGATTAAGGAGGATCAAGTTAGGTTTTAGTCATCCCTCAGTCATCGAGCCGTTCTGGGGTGGATCATCAGTATTTACTGCATTTATTATCGTTTTAGTGATCCCTCAAGGCTGGAGTGGTGGTGAGAGAGGATAACCAAGGCTCATCTGGATCTGTTTTAGATGTAGTAATGATAACACCTGCTCACGTGGCCTGATCATCGTCTAAGAGATGGTAAACACGGGTCCTATCACTCCGTTTCCTCTAGTTAAGTAGGGAATAGAGATGAGACCAAGGAAAATAGAGCAATATTAAATGGTTAGAAGTTTCCCCTACCAACCATTTACTTTAGTATTCCTTCTTACCTCTCCCTCCAGTATTTCACCGACCTCCTCACCCAACTAGCTCTTCTTTCTTCCCTTTCTTCTCACATAAATATGTTCTCCACACACTCTCTTCCTCCCTCCTTCCTACTTGTCCTTCAGCCACACACTCTCTCTCTCTCTCTCCCTTCTCGATAAAGTTTGAATTATGTCTCCCAATTACACTGGCGTTGGCCCTTACGTTTTGAAGAATACGCAGTGATTTGTGTCGTCTCGGTGGATGAGTTATGGCTCACTCGGTCCATCCACCACCACCATCACCACCCAATGCATCCATGAACAGTTTCCACCACTAACCACCATCATCGAACTTTCTCTAAAATCATCAGCATTACCTGTCACCGTTCACCTGTTACCTTTTCTATAACCTTCAACAAGACTAAATTCTGCCAGTAAAAGTAGCGTCAACAAACACAGGAGAAGGCTTGGGTACTCAGCTGTGAGAAGATTAAATTTTCTCTTAAATGCTGACGACGTAAAGAAACACCTAACTGGCTTACCTGCAGTAGATGATAAGGTAGTAACGATCGCTGACATAAATTCGACGTTGCTTAGAGACTGAGGTAGTCTCCGATCCCCGGTTACAAGGGAAAGATAAAATTATATAACTCACGTCCCTGCGAGCATTTAGGCTGCGAGGCAATAACATGGCCACGACCAGTAAGGTGATACCAGATTGGGGGGGTGAGTAAGATGGCCAGTGTTAAAGTATGTACCACGAACATGGCCCCTAAAGCGTTATTGTTTTTAGTCGACTTACGAAGATAAGATCGATTGGGTTAGAGTAATGTCGTCTGTTTTAGATTTCCTTTTCCTTTTATGGAGATTATTACCCACTGTACGTTTCCCAACATGAGGTATCTTATGTCTGGGGTTGTCACTGCCGGCCATCGATGATTAAAGTGAGTGTTACGAAGGGACAACGCGGGTTTGGGATTCGTGGGGAAATCTAGTGGTTAACGAAGGGGACAACAAATGATCGCCTAGAGAACATTCGACAAGTGATTAACAAACAAGAAACTTCATAAACGAGCCTCTAACGACCATAGAGTGAAGATTCAATGAGAGCCTGACGATGGAGGAAAATCAAATATCTCAAAGTAACCCACAACCTTCACATTGAGTGTATTATTAACAAACTACGAGAGTTGAACGAGCGTCTAACGATACAGTATAACCATTATTCAAGTAGCATCCAGCCAGTTGTAACGAGCGAGTAACGAATGAACCTCCATATGTCATTACTACCTCAAGGGTGAAACTGATAGTATTTGTGAAATGGATGACAAATGGATTGTTTGAGTCCGGGTGTTACGTTTCTCTCCCACCCCTGTTATCTGGGTCAGTGATGAGGGTGTGGTGGTATTGGTGGTGGTGTGGCGGTGTTGGTGATTACATAGTTGGTGGTGTGTTGGTGTTGGTAGTGGCATAGTTGAGGGTGTGGTGGTGTGGCAGTGTTGGTGGAGGTGTGGCGGTGTTGGTGGTGGTGTGGAGGTGTTGATAGTGGCATAGTTGAGGCGACAAAGTGAACTGGGCTATATACTGTAGAGACCATTAGATGCTTGTAAGCCCATAGTGGTTTGGTATGAGAAATATAACACGTACTGAAGGTAAAGAATATGTGAATAATGCAGTATGGATAAAAACAGAGTAATGATGGATGAGAGAGAGAGAGAGATACCGTACGTATTTTTAATAAAAAAACAAAATCCACAAGAAGAACATAATTCTCAGACGTCTTGGCAAATTAAAACATTGTTCCAACTAAGTTTCTCGTTAATTAACAAACTTTATATGAGACACAGAGAGAGAGAGAGAGAGAGAGAGAGAGAGAGAGAGAGAGAGAGAGAGAGAGAGAGAGCCTTGGTGTCTGCAACGTTGAATAATTCTGTATCAACAATTTCTTAAGACGAGTCGAAGAAAATTCCTTTGAGGAGGTAAAAGAAACTTCTCACGTGCCGTAATCTAATAAGACAAAACCTTTTTTTTTCACTATTTTTATAAAAGTTATGTTTGAGTTTTCGCGAGGACCTTCTATACCAAGACGCAGGTAAATGATGGCACTAAGGTTTCAACAAGTCTTAAATTTGGGATACCGTTCAGAGGGTATAGATTTCCCTCGCTCTAGTAAGCACATGGGGCAGCTACCTCAAAAAGCCTTCACCCGTATAAAGACAAATGGCTTTTCTATCGAGCGTGTGGATGAGGACAAACACGGATGGGGAAAACTGTGACCGGTGGTTGATGGTGTTTGTTTAATGTTGATCGTTCTTAAGTGATTCTCTAAATTATATAATACTTCCGGTCACCTTTGTATTTTGTTATTATTATTATTACTGTTCTTTTGCTCTTGATTAACCTTCATTTTTCGTAATGGCACAAAAGTTGGCACATTCGTCGTGCTCACACCCAAGGAGACTCAGATATATATATATATATATATATATATATATATATATATATATATATATATATATATATATATATATATATATATATATATATATATATACATATATATACACACACACACACAGAGGTAACCGCAATTAAAATTGAAACACAAACGCCTCCAAGCCTTTCCGTGTATTCACAGCTGGAGAGGAACAGACTCAAGCAAGAACAAGACGACACAACAAAGGCTCTTGAGACGTTTGTGTTTAATTTTTTTATTGTGGGCAGCAACTGAGGGACCTGAGGGACCTTAGGGACCTGCGAGACCTGAAGGACCTGCTGGACCTGTGAGGTTCCTGCAACTGTTTTGACCACTTTTACATTCTTATGAAGTTTACTGTATTATTATACAATCTATATAAATTTTAATTTGTTTATTTATTTAGATATTCATTTTTCGTGGCGGATTTACTAGGCATTAAAGTTGAGTTATATCGTTAATCAGGAAATTTTGAGAAGTGTTGAGGTTTTAGTGTGAGGAAGGGAGTTACTTCAGAGATACACAATTGCATAATGACTTGATGCATAAATATTCTATGTGTCAATGTTTATAAAAAAAAACTAACACATTCATAGGTAAGTCATGTTCGTAATATCCCTATAACCAGTTCTACATACAGATACAGACAGATCTACATACTGAGGTTATACTCTCCCAATAGGCAACACATAGTCCACATTATTACACACACACACACACACACACACACACACACACACACACACACACACACACACACACCACACACCCCGATATAAAATCTGTCAGCTCCTCTTCAAAAATTTGCGAGCATTTGTATTTCCGTAAACGCTGGTGCTGGAGTTTCAGATCTCCTTCCACATTTCCACCGACCATGATGGAAGTTTATGCCCTGAAACTGACCGAGTGGTGGTTTCTTTATGCCCGACTGATTATGAGTCTGTCTGAATTGTCATCATTACCGTGGGTCTCTCAGCGTTGGACCGATTTATGTGTTGAGGGAGGGGGAGGTGAGGCTGTGTGGTTGTAGTTATCTCTATCTAATTAATTATTTGTGTACTTACCTATATGTATGTATGTATGTACTAATGTTAAGTCTATATGCATTTTTATATTCACCTCTGTCTCATTCACTGTTATATGTAGCAGCTTACTGTAGCCAATATACAAACACGGTAACTACTACTCTGCCTCATCCATCCCTCCCTCCCGTAGGTCGTGTCTCAAAGGACTACATAAATGTATTCCTCGTTACGTTTTTATACTGAAGGTAGTCCTGTCGGTATTATTATTTGGCTGTCTGAACAATACTATTTGATATGTAATGCTCATGTATTTTTCACTGTCGTTTATTATTTTTTTCCAATGTTTGTGTCGTTATTTTTTCTGCTTGATTCTTCCCCTATTTCTATTTTTCATGTTCTCCTTTTCCTTATTTTGTATCCTTAGAGGAAGGATAGTAAAGGAAAAAAATATGTGAAGGATGATATAAATAAGGATACAGTTGTGGAGTGGTTATCGTACTGAGCTGGCAGTGTATTGGTCCCCCGTTCAAATATCCATTGTGGGTATAAGGTGTGATCTATATAACCAATGTGACGCAGCGCTACTAGCATAACCTTCTCTTCCTCGATAAGTTGTAAACATCCACAAATAACAAGACTATAGGGTGGCTAAACGTATCCTCTCTCATCTTCCCTGTGACGGCATTTAGGTCCACTTTGTTGTTTGAACAGTTAGCTAGACTGCCTAAACCTGTCTGTGATGTGTGACTCTATATCTCACACTGTCATGTAACACCGGTTTTTCTTACCTGATTGAAGCCTTGGGATGGCTATGTGAACATGTCTGTATTATTTAACGTCAGACCTATGTGGTTAACACTATGTTCTCTGGCGTAGTAGACAAGCCCAGCCTAAATATTGGTTAGGTTAGGCTATGAGTTATATTAACCTCCAGTGAGCACTTTGTAATGTTTAACTGTTGAGAAAATAGTAATGGATGAGGAATGGGTGAAGGGTAGATAGGTGAAAGGTGTAAAGAGTAGCAAAAGATAAGTAGAGGATGGATGATGGTGAAAAGGGGAGGAGAATGGATGCATTATGGTAAAAGATGGGCTCTAGGATGAGTGATGAGTGTGTGGAGGATGGAGTAAAGGTGAATGATGATGAAGTATAATGAAGGACAACTGAAGGATGGACGAGTATGGTCTGGCTGTAGGATGGGTGAAGGATAGTTGAAATATGGAGGATGAGGAAGGATGGGGCTAAGAATGCGAAAGGATGATGAAGGGTGAGTGAAAGATAGAATGAGGAATAGCTAAAAATGGGCGAAAGACGAAGCGAAGACTAGCCAAGGATGGTGAAGGATGGCTCTCTCTCACAGACCACCCTCGTAATGGATTCCCCATGTTTTAAAAAGGAAAGCTTCACTGTATTCCAATGCTGTGTTCCTCTATCCCATAAGCTGGTCGAGGGCGTGGGGGGAGAGGTGAGGTGGGACGCTGTGGGTGGGTTGTGAGAGTGTGGGGAGAGTGTGTGGAGCAGTGGGGAGAAAGAGAAGGAGGCTTAGGGAGATTGTTAGGGAAGGGGAGGGAAGGAGTGGGAAGGTAGGGAGGGGGAGGGCAAGGGAAAGAGGAAGGAGAAGTGGTTGTGAAGGAAGAAATAATATAGGTGGTAGGGAGAGCACAGCGGTGAGGAAGAAGGCTGTACAAAGGAGAGAGACACGTATAAAATGTGGCCGTGTGTGTGTGTGTGTGTGTGTGTGTGTGTGTGTGTGTGTGTGTGTGTGTGTGTGTGTGTGTGTGTGTGTGTGTGTGTGTGTTTGGGAATAATGGGGAGGCGAAGGCAGTGTGGTTAGTGCTGGTACAGGCTAGGGGCAGCAGGGGGGGGGGATGGATGTGCCTCTAATCTTAAATTAAACAGATAGACCACGACAGACACAGACGTTGAAAGAGCTACATTATGTTTACACCACACACACACACACACACACACACACACACACACACACACACACACACTACTTTCGACTCTCACTGACCATCACCACGACCTCATCTGCCAATTTGGTAGAAGCTTCTACACCATCCTCGACACCGGCTCCTACTACCACCTGAGATCCCTAGCCCGAGAATTGCTGTTCGATACCACAACCGCATCCAGCCCATACGTGCACGAACTGATCGCTATAAGAACAGCCCAGTCCCAACCATTGAAAAAATTATCAATAACTTGTAATAGACTAGTGTATTCACTCCCAGTAAACACTACTCCTTGCACTGTCACTATGTTGAAATGCACTGTAGTTTGAGCTTTTCCCCATCTAGTTATTATATATCTTATTTGTATCACTTATGTTACTTGTATATTATTTGTAATTCGAAACCCATTCCCCAAATATGTAACTGTATATATTCAGCCTTCTGGCTGCCAAGCTCTTTCAATAAACCGTTAATTATTATTATTATTATTATTATTACACACACACACACACACACACTCTTACAGAATAACAGTTCATATATAGTGTGAGTGATTGTAAAATAACTGGCATGTCAGTATGTCAGGAGTATATTCAATATAATATAAATATTTCTGTTTATATAAGAAAGGAAGTGAAAAGTGAGACTGGTTTACCCCCTCACTGTGGACACCTGCCACTCCAGGAGTAGCTCGCGAAGACGTCACTCCAGCGTGTGAAGGAGGACCACTTGGGCACGCACACTGGAGTGACCGCATGTGTGTGTGTGTGTGTGGTGTAATCTTTACATGTGTATTTCACCATATTTATGTATATAGTATAATAATTTGTATAGTATTCTCTACTGTATTCTCTTATTTCCGATGGATCTCCCTGTGCATTAACACTCTTCTTATTATCTCCTGTACAGGTAAGACACCCAGCCCGTCCAGCAGTACTTCCTTCCTCGCGTAAGTTAGAAATTAAACACATAGTTGATGTCTGTCTTCTTGCTGTCGATGGAATGCCCGGGCAGCGACGACGGTGGGCCGAGGTGGGTGTGTTTCCTTGTATTATATCGTCTTACCATGATACCTTCCCGTGTTCTCGCAAGTCTCTCTCCATAATTAAAACAGATTCAGCGAGGAAAAATAAGCAAGACTTTTTTTTATTATAGTTTGTCCTTTCTTTTAATAAATCTGTGTTCTTTTCAATATATCTGTAAGGCAACTGTCCCTTTGTTCACTCAAGTTATCTAATTACAGTGACTTGTGTAAGCCTCCGTTCATTTTGAAGTTTCTCTTGACTAAATTAGTTGTAAATATATAATGTTTTCCTCCAGTTAGTTACTTATGAAAGTGAATCTAATTTTTGTTAGCGTTAAGGAATTACTATCCGCTGTTGTCAGTCTTGATAGTTGTAATGCCACTAAAGAAAATACAATGTGTTAGTGAAAATTAATAGTATACGCGTTCAGAATATGCGATGACGAATATCTGAACAAAGAATGTCGGTACGGTATATAACACAGGTGTTCAAAAAGTAAAGATACCTCGAAGGATTGATCATTAAGCTGAACAAGAAACCTTTCAAAACACCAGAGAGGCGACGGTGCATAAGTGAAAGCAAAAGGTACACAGCGGTTCCATACTCAAAAGGATCCCTCGTGGTGGATAAGCTTTCACAAAAAGCGTAGATAAACGTTACCAGGTCGTCGGGAAGAGAGATAAACGTTCTAGTGACAACAAAACACAACACGCCAAACGATGAACGGAGGAGCATCATATACGAAATCCCATTGTCTGGTTGCTGCCCATCAGTATATTACGTGCGTGTTTGTATAATATGTGTGAGTGTGCATTCCCTTGGCCCCTTAATTCATCATCCACAATAATTCTCTTAAACCACCTGTGGCATCCCCAGACCGATAACATTAAAATGCCTAAACTGAGACATGCTTGTATGAGTTTGAATACTTAATTACCTGTAAATAATATTTCCTCCCTACATTTAAAGTATTCATTAATATCTCTCTGATGCAATATCTCCTTTACATGGCAAGGATTCCCTCCCTAGTCTGGGTTCATTACGCTGGTGACTTTACCTGCCTGCTGGGGCCGTCTCCTGTCACCATCATCCGATCTTCCAAAGTCCCCCATGCATTGTACCCCTGTCAGGGAGCACCTCCAACCATCTCCCTTCATCTCCAATACTAATTCCTCCCTCGTTTAGTGCCTTTATAAATATAATATAGTGCATAGTTTGTTCCGTATATTTATTGGTGAAGTTTTGTTTGTTGGCCGAGAGAGAGAGAGAGAGAGAGAGAGAGAGAGAGAGAGAGAGAGAGAGAGAGAGAGAGAGAGAGAGAGAGAGAGAGAGAGAGACTGAACCTGTGTCAAGATTCGTTCCCCTCATCACTGGCCCTCATTAATGGTCTCAGAGTCATTACAGGATCTTTTGCTCAAGTTTCTCCGAGTCGATCAATGTTAAGTGAAGTGAATTAACATATCCTGAGTTCAATTTTTCTTTCGTTCAAATAATCCAGCCCCGTGTTCATTTTTACCCCTCGCTGTTGGCGCCTTGGCCGGCCCTATGTGTAAGTGATTTTTTTACGACAGGCTTTCAAGAACATACCCATTTTTTCACGTGGTTCGATCAAAGGCATTGGTCAGAGTGAAGCACCAACGTATCACTCCCTGCCTTTAGCTTACCACATCGATAAATCACTGCAGAACTTGGCGAGATCCTTATACACGTACAACAAGGCAGGGAGGAGAACCAACTACTGTATGGTGAAGCAGCGATGTTGATTGCTTGTGATGGTCATATTTTTTGCGTCAAAAGTCGTAAGAGTGAGTGAACCAGGCAGAATGAGTCAAAGTGATCACTAGGGTCGTTCAGCTCGTTAATGAGGCGTGGTGACCTGTCCCAGCGGCCTGAACCTCCTTAATTGATTACCTGATGATCCCTGTCTACCTGGCTCGCTCTCTTAGCTCATCATCTCCCTCGTACTGTACCTGTCTGGTTCACACACCCGCCTGGATTACACGTCTACTTGAGTCACATCCTTACCTGTGTCACACGCACCTGTTTGGGTCCCACACATGATTTGATAACGCACCTTCCTATATCACACACCTGGTTATTTATCACACCTTCCTATATCCCACACCTGGTTATTTATCACACCTTCCTAGATCACACACCTGGTTATTTATCACACCTTCCTAGATCACACACCTAGCTAAATCACACAGCTGACTAGTTAGTTCACATTATGCATCGCCTCGTAAGTGGCCAGATGCACAAATTGCGATCGCGTTGGCCACGAAATACCCGGCGATATTCTGGGGTAGACCAATAAAACCTTGTTCTCGCCACCATCACCAATACCACCATCACAATCACCACCACAGATATCACTATCACAGTCATTATCATCACAACTATCATCATCATCATCATCATCATCATCAGCTGGTGACAGAATCTCAACCTATTTGTTTTGTAGTGAGGAAAAAGACAAACCAACTAATCATACCAGACGTTGATATATCTCCTCTTCCACTATACGATGACGAAGGAAAAAAAACCACATTCTTAATTGACTTTTCATATTTTTTCTTCCTTTATAACAAGAATATTCGGAGAAACACAAAAGACTAGGACAGACTACAAAGCGTTATGTAAATCCTTAGTCTTTTCAGTATATTTTCTTTTTCATTTTATAATATCTCTTTTTCTTTATCTTTATTTGCGTTTCCCTATTTCGGATTCTGACAATGGTCAAATGAACCACCGAGGGGAAAAAAAATGACAACCTGCTAATTAAAAAGAAGGACATATGAACCATCAGACAATACGGCGCAGCACCACGATCATTCTAATCCCGGTTTTCGCCCAATGGCAAATACGAGGTGCAGTTTATGGCACTGTTTTGCCCGCCTATTCAGCTTTTTGGGGGGGATTTCGTCTAGCAATTTTGAGACTTATTTCGCTCTCGTTACCATCCGTGTCATTATTTTGCTTCCACGTTCTTATGTCGATTCCAATAGAGGTTTATACACATACATAATATGAACTCCAACAAATGCATTATATTGTGATCTCATTCTGGAGGAAAGATGGATAATTTTCTCCCCCGGTCAACAATAATGAAATCAGTTCTATATTTTGCTTACAGTTGGATGTACAGACCCTCCACAGATTTTCATTTCATAACAGCAAAATCACCCGAAGGAGACGACAATCAGTCCTTCAGGATATGTTTTGTGACAGAAGGATTTGTTTTGTGATATAGATTCCGTCGTGTTGGTCTGAAATTTTTACTCTGCCAAGGAGAAATAATGATCTAAGTATCAACAAGTTACACGAATCAAAGTAATGAGTTATCTTGAGAAGCAATGCAAAGAATTGTCAATTAGTGTCATCTGTCAATCAACGTTACTTGTCAGTCAGTGCCACCTGTCAATTAGTATCGCCTGTCAATTAGTGTCACCTGTCAATCAATTTCACATGTCAACCAGTGTTACCAGTCAATTAGTATCACCTGTCAATCAGTGTCACCTGTTAATCAGTGCCACCTGTCAATTAGTATTGCCTGTCAATTAGTATCACCTGTCAATCAATACCACGTGTCAATTAGTGTCGCATGCCAACAATTCCCGTTGGATGTTTTATGGAAGACTTTCATTTGTGTTTTTCTTACCGTACGCGGGACTCCTCCGTCTTCCAAGAAATGAGAATCGGACACAACGCAATATTATGGCACAAGCACCACGCTGCTATGAAAATTGGCGTCTTTTATCGTGATTGTAAAACCAGAGAGATTTCTTTTCCTCGTGACTAAAACCTGTGAACTGCTTTAAAGAAACAGTTTTTTCTTTTTTCCTCGAAGATCATACAATTGATATATGCTTCAGGTGGACACACGTTACATAACACCTGTATTGTGTAATTTAGATAGCAAGATTATATTAAATTCAATATATATAGATTTTTTTAATAAATGCAAATCGTGTCATCATTGCAGTAGTGTAGATACCCGCAATGTGTTTACAGAAGAGTTTTTTTTATTTAATGTTATTTTGGTAATTTGGCTTATGAGCAGGACACTGTATACCATAAGCCACTGTAATCACAATCCTCTGCACCTAAAACAATAATATGAAACCAGGGGAGTCTACCCTCAGCTTCTCACTAACACCCTCAAGAAGCTTTCGAAAACTGGGTCAAGCGGGAACTAATCGTTGATGATATTCTGGAGATAAAGGAGAGAAATAGAGAGAGTGGGGGGTGGGGGGATAGAAATTGTGAGACGATTACGTTACCTCTCCTGCGACCATTACTAAGAGAGGTGATAATGCTTTACTCCTGGTAGTTCATCTGCAGGCCCCTCCTTCATTTATCACCTCCTAGAACTGTTTTAAGGGAGGAAGAAGTGACCTGACTGACCTGATCTACTCCTGAGTGATTGATTTTCTGATCGTCATTAGGGAGACGAGGAGAGAGGTCGCGCTAGTTTAATCCTACAAGGTCGTGAGGAGTGGCTGGGCGTGGGGAGGGGCTGAGGGAGATTGATCTAGGGTTGGTGAGGTACAGAGAAAGAGGAAGTGGGGGAGGGGGAAGGAGGCGAGGAAGAGGAAGGAGAGAGTGAGAGAGAAAGTGAGTTAATAAAGTACAGTATACTATTTTAAATTTGCTAATGACCTTTATTTGTTATGTTAAAACCGTTGTTAAAACAATTAGGTTGTTTAAAAAGATAATTTTAATTGGGTGCACATTACGTTCATTTATAAATCCACTTTGCTCCATCTTTGTATCAAAACACTGCTGGAATATTTCACTTGAACAATGATGTTTTACCTATGATTAATCTCCACTCTGGCTTTGTATTCAAAAGTTGTATGAGCAAATTAAATTTCGTTTTAATCATGCGTTGGTGAAAGTAAGCATCCATAGTATCCAATGGCCGTGTTTAATGACCTTAGAATACTGGAAAGAAAAATAGTGTATTTTTTGTCCTACGTGGTTTGCAAGTTCACACATGATGGACGTCACGCGTCCTGTTCATGATTTCTTCACAGAGGTCACACTTGAGAACATAAGAATGGAGGAAACTGCAGCTGGCCTATTGGCCCATACTGGGCAGTCTCGTTTACGCCCAACCTCAATTTATCCATCCAACCTACAGTATGTTTGAAGCTATCCAGCGATTTTTAATGACATGTTAAACAAGTTTGTTAAGGGCATACGAGGTTCTTCCTTACACTCCTTTAATACTCTGGCAAATATCTCGTCAGGACCTGGCGACTTATTAGGGTTTAGTTGATCTATTTGTTTACTAACATCGGGAGTCTCTAATTTGCCAGATCTCTGGGCCGTCTGATTTTTTCTAGATGTTACTTCGTTTCTGTTTACACACATTTCCGGCTATTGGGAAAAAAACTAAACCCCAAGTTCTATAAGTTCGATGTAACTCTTAATGTCCAGACAGATTTTATGCTCGATATTATGAATCTGGGAGTCCGTGCCTCAGTGAGTGTTGGGAGAGAGAGAGAGAGAGAGAGAGAGAAATGATTACGTAGCAAAACGTAGTTAGAATCAGACACGCAGCAAACAGAAACGGAGTGAAACAGTTCTATTCTATAAACAAGAGTAAAAAGAAAACTCAGAAAGGGAAACATCAGATAAAGAGATACATTGAGAGAAAGAGATAAATGGCAGACTTTCGGTTATCCAATTAACAAGTGCAAAAAAAAGGTTGAGTTGTTTGGACCAGCAGAGAAAGTTGTCATTTAAAGAGGGGAGGTAAAATACCTTCCACTATGGTTATTTAATCAAGATATTTTCACTTCAGAGTTAGTCATGAATCTCCTTCATGGGCCGGACTTTTTTTTCTTTTGTTTATTCATTTATTGTATAATTCGAGTAGTTTGGTGCTTATATTTTTGCAGTGTAATATATTTAGTAAATACGTATGTAATAAATATATGATTTTTTTACTTGCATTGCAAATTGTCGTTACTTAAAAACACAGCAAAAAACATACATTTCACAGCTCATTGAAGCTGAACGGTCTTTCAATGTTTTTGTGTGCGAATGTTTTTCACTTTTATAAATAATCCAGGCAGTACTGAGAACTCCCACAGTGTATACCTTGTTTTGAACGTAAAGCGAAAGTAGAATATAAATAATGCACAATTACATGCATATTATCCTGAGAAAAATCCATCATCATCTATGAGTAAACTAGCACGAGCCTATTATGATAGCAAATATTTGGGAAAGAATTTTCCTCGTGCTGTTTCGAAATTAGAAATTGAGCATTTGCCATGAGCGTTTTGGGAAGTAAATGAAAAGCTCTTCTCATCAGCACTATTGAATTATACTGCAGGCATCGATACTCGCCCAGAGCAGCGTATTCCCTAGGCTAGTATCGGACCTGAAAATTCAACAGCAGTTTAGTTCGGATGATAGCTTACCCAGGCCTTTTATACTTTACGGCTGTTTTAACCATAAAAGGACATACCTGGATGACGATGGACGAAAGCATATACATCCGTCTTTGTATATTTATATATATATATATATATATATATATATATATATATATATATATATATATATATATATATATATATATATATATATATATATATATATATATATATATATATATTTTTTTTTTTTTTTTTTTTTTATAAGTAAAAGAAATATATATTTTTTTCACAGCAGTACAATTGAATGAAAATAAATAAAGGTGAATTGTGGATGTGGGTATCCTACATTAAAAAAAACAAATGGCTGAGAAAGTACACACACACAATTCGTAATAGTTTCCTTTCTAATATTCAGTGTGTATATATATATATATATATATATATATATATATATATATATATATATATATATATATATATATATATATATATAAAAAGAAGTATCTGTGTGTTTGTGTGTGTGTATGTCCGCACGAGAATCTCGGAAACTACTTTACCGATCTGAGTGATGATGGATGGTGTTATATGTAGTGATATATATATATATATATATATATATATATATATATATATATATATATATATATATATATATATATATATATAACCGGTCGCAATTTAACTCACTTGACTTGGTGTTTTTGATTATAGTGGATGGTAATGCAGTGGAAGCGCCCCTTTGAGAAAAACCCGAACCAGCACAAACACAATTAACTTAAAAAAATGTTCTCCGTGACCCGTGGAAAGATAGCACCTGTGATTGGGGTGAATGAGACACACTGCAAAATTTGACACTTCTTTTCACTCCAACACTACAACCACAATCAATAATGGTACACCAACATATGCGCACCTCTTAGCCTGGCATAAGGCACTACACTGGGGAACAAAAGTTATACATGATATAAAAAATAGGTAGATAATATAAAATGCCTTATGAACACTACTAAGGTAACAGTGCTACTTACACCAGAATGAGGAGCTCACCTGAAAACAGTTCCTCGTTATCTCACATCCTTTAGTGACACACAGTCATTAGAAGACAATAATATCAAAGTTTTAAGAAATATTGCTTGCACACATGAACAGGCCTTGAGGGCATTCAACAAAATGTCAGTCACTGAGAAAATGGCATAAACAATATTAAGAAATTATTAACTACACACATAGATCAATCATAGCCTGTCTGGGATGACACACAAATACTACAATCCTAATTGCCCAATAACCCGAAAGGTGTAACAACTAGCCTGCCAAGGAGGCCGACATTTACAAGAAACCCGAGAAAATCACTGATGACTCATCAGGCAGGCGGGGGCTCTGCTGTGTTTTATCAGTAATTCTTGTAGAACTCAGGAGTCATGAATGTTTTTCTCCACCAATACCCGTAAAACATGCTCCTTAGTCTTACACATGGGTCCCGAATGCATCCGTATTTTCTTAAGGCGCTAACAAGCCCTTCGCAACTTTTTGTAGGGAATTCTTACGTCTCACGTGTGAAAATCAACCATGAGGAGCGTTGTTCTCACACCTGGACTTGGGAAATTTTAAACACCTTACCACCCTTTCCCTTAACATGCATCACACAAGCTCAGAACACACCCATACTGGGAAGATAAAATGTTTCTACGTATCCACTAGACTCCTGGTCTCAGTGTGTGACCGTTCATTCACTCAGACTGCCTCAGTTTACACTCAGTACATCCATGAACCGGAAGAGAGTGACTGTTAGCCAATGAGCTCTGTCCAGCTGGGGGAAGGATTCTATTTTCCCGTTCTGTAACAAAATTTTCTGACTGACCGAAGACACGTGGTGTTGTGCACCCAAGTGGGAAGAACTGATCAACCAATGCTGATGCTGGTCCCACGTAGTTTAGTTTAGTTGTGGGGGGGGGGGGGCACTCGTTCACTCGAGAGGTCCCAGCTAAAATCTTGCTAACCAGTGACAAGCCTGCTCCGACAATCGCCAATCATCAATTGTCAAACGGCAGTCGTCAATAGCAGTCATCAATCGCAGTCAAGTGGGTTCTGCCGAAACCTTGTCATACTGAAATGTCTTAACACAGAGGAGACCAGACCACGTGACCGTTTCGTCCTGTCTGGACGAGCAGATCGTCCTGTCTGTTCGAACTCTCCTGCGCGACTGAGGACCCGCCAGCCTCGTGTTTTCCCAAGGCCTTAGCCTGGGCCTACGTGACATATTTTCTCGCATAGCTAATAACTTTGTTGGGACACACGTAACATATTTAGACTGAGAAACTATCTATAATAATTTTAAATTTAATAATGTCATTTAATTTCATGATTCGCGTCCATTAATTCGGTAAATTACATTTAATATCGTAATCGTATAGGCCTAGTTCCAAAAGTCTCCATCCTCTTGGGAGGGAGGCGTTGTTGGCGCTTGGCCAACCTGTCATGTGGCTTAGAATGACTCAGCGTATCTGCATCTTGGTTATTTACGTACTAATGTCTCTGAATATCACACCGAAATTTCTGAATATTACACACATATATATATGTAATATTCAGAAATTTCAGTGTAATTTCAAACGCCGCGCCATTGGCGATGCTGAGTTCAAGGTCGTCTGAGGGAAGACCGCGCTCGCGCTCCCTGAACCAGGGAGCAAGGTGGCCGGGGAGCTGTGAGAGAGGTCAAGGACCACCTCTGTGCTGTACCCAGGAGAGGCAGATCGCATGACCTGGTTCCTTCGTTTATTTAACATCAGTATTAACAAGTAAGTTTTATTCAATCTCAGACAAAGCTTGATAGGGCGGTAGGAACAAACGGTGATGTGAGACAATAGCTAACAGCCCGGGTTTTTCAGGGTTCTGTAGACCCCACGCTGTATGATAACGTCCACTGGCGGTATGAGACACGAGTGGTGAAGCGAGCTGTATGACCTTCCACTGACCTGGGTTTGAGCCACCTGTTGAGTATGGTGAGAGTTGGAGTGAACCCAACTGTCTAGGTGCCCAACTAACGACGTGACGATCGTTTGGGGTCATCAACTCTCCTCTACCTCGGCTCACAATACCACATATCTTCAAGCAGCTTAGTGAAAACCTTTTACTAAAGGGAAGCTAAAGCTTCTCTCAACTGTACAAGGTCTGATTGGCTCACTCCCTTCCGCTTCATGGATGTACTGGGGGTAAAGTGAAGCCAGCTGAGTGATACAGGGCCGCACACTGGGGTCGAGAGTCAGTGGAATGTAGAGGTACACTTTCCAAGGTGGAGAAAGGCTGATTTGGGCCTTAAACTACGGGTGCCTGTTGGTTGTGCCTTAAACGACTACGGAGTGCAGGTGGAATCTGTGTGTGTGTTAGGTTAGGAAGCATGGTTCACGGGTATTGGTGGACTCAGTAACTTCTAAATAATAGTGACAATATTTTTGTGTGTAGTTAATACTATTTTTTCAGTTACTAATGTATGCTGTGTGCATTTAATATTTCTTTATAATCTCAATCTCCGGTATAACCTTTGTTCCCTAGAGTAGTGTTTAAGTTAGGTTAGGAGGTGTGTATCTGTTGGGGTAATATAATTTTGTTGAGCGCCCTGAAGGCCTATTCAGGGTGGAGTTAATAAGCTCTGATTTTTATACCATTTTCTCAGTGCTGGATATAATTTTGGTGAGTGCCCTTAAGGCCTATTCATTGTACAGTTATTAATTTCTTATTTTTTTAATACCATTTTCTCAGTGATTGATATTTTGTTGAAAGCCCTTAAGGCCTGGTTCATGTGTGCAAGCAACATTTCTTAATACTTTAAACTTATTATCCTCTAATGAGGCATTGCCTGAGGTTCTAATAATTTCAACATCATGTATAACTTTTATTCCCCATAGTAGTATTTTAAGTTCAGGTTAAGAGGTGCGCATATTGGTGTACCATTATTTGATTGTGTTTGTAGTATTGGAGGGAATATAAGTGTAAATTTTACAGTGTGTCTCATTCATCCCAGTCACAGACGCTATCCTTCCACTGGTCACGGACAATTCATTTTGTTTAGTAAAGTTAAGTGCTCTTGTGCTGGTTCGGGATTTCTCACTAAGGGGCGCTTCCACTGCAATTACCATCTAATAATCTTTAATAAACCCCAAGTTAAGTGAGAAATTAAAGTCCAGTAATTCCGACCGGTTACATATATATATATATATATATATATATATATATATATATATATATATATATATATATATATATATATATATATATATATATATATATATATATATATATATATATATATATATATTGTATGTACAATTGTATATGTCTATGGTTATGCATAACTGAAAATGGAAAGTGCGAAGTCCAATATAATGTATGTATTTACAAACTTACATTATTATCACCATGAATACATTTTCAGTAAAGGCGCAACACAGGCACCAGGTGTGGTGCAGGTCCTGCTGTGAAGTGTTGCAGTGTACTATCTTGGACAAAAGTTCGCTCCCTGTAGTGAAACATAGACACGGGAATGAGTCTCCGAACTGACTTACTCTGATTGTTATCTGGTGAGGGTGCTGTGCTGGTCGATACTGCTTCACTTTGGGAAGGAGTGAACTTTTGTCCACGATAGTACACGCACTACTCAGGCTGCTGACAGCCGGCGCCTGTGATGGTAATGATGAAAACCGATTTTCGAGTCCGATATCCCGGACATACCTTCCCGATATCTCCGCCCGTACACCGTTGTGTGAGGGAGACAGATGAGATTTATTTTTATTTATTTATTTTTTTACGGGGATTAGCCCACCCAGGCACAGGTCACTGACCCACATCGGGGCCTAGGGGGCGAAAATGTAATAATAATAATAATAATAATAATAATAATAATAATAATAATAATAATAATAATAATTTTAATAAAGAACCATAAAGAAATACAAAATGAAAAAAAAAAATAAGTGAGAAACATTATATGACTGTTGTGTTGTCAATATTAAGAGAAACAACTGAGACCCTGCAATTGTGTGTAAACGAGGTAAAAGTCAGATTAGGAACCTGGGACTTGGTCACAATTTTCGTCTCAATAACCAACCGATCAGGATCACCCACAATGAATCAAAGACCGTGAGGTGCATGAGAGGGGAAGGAGGGAGTGGTCTTTCATACACTTCTTGAGGGAAATCTGGCTTACGTTGAAATAATGCCCGAAGGTGGCGGCGGAGGCGGAACAGAACTACTTGCCTGCGTATCACACGCTTGAGTAAACATAGGGAGTAATATAGGAAGTAATATAGGGCGTTGAGCACGGTGATAACAAGTGCCACCCCAAGGCACACCACCAACGATATTATTCTTATTAGTTGATAGTCCAGATTTCTGAGAATTTTGGAGTATATTTGAATCTGATGCTTTGTGTGTGGAATTTTCACCAATGGACCGATGAGTGGCCAACTCGTGTATGCAGGAGGCTCCACGTCCAGGCTGCTCGCCTATGCAGGAGGCTCCACGTCCAGGCCGCTAAGTTCAGGGAGGGTGACAAAGGAAGCGTTCCGCAATACTTCTAGAAATTCATAGTAATGCTGAATCGCTTCTATTGTTGTCGGGATATGGGACTTCAAATCTGCCAACTCCCTGTCTAATTTCTGACTATAGAAATTTCCGAGGATAGCTATACCCGCGAAGAGCAAACTATATGCCACAGTTACCAACATTTTCATTTATTATACTTGTATATTGTACATTTTCTTGTCGGGAGGTGATTAGAGGTTACATATTTTTGTAGCAAGAGGTACGTTATCAACTATACTGTAGATGATGGGGTAGTGGATACAGTGTAGATGATGTAGTGTAGTGGATATAGTGTAGTGTAGATGATGTAGTGCAGTGGATACAGTGTAGATGATGTAGTGTAGTGGATATAGTGTAGTATAGATGATGTAGTGTAGTGGATATAGTGTAGTGTAGTGGATACAGTGTAGATGATAGTGTAGTGTAGTGGATATAGTGTAGTGTAGATGATGTAGTGTAGTGGATATAGTGTAGTGTAGATGATGTAGTGTAGTGGATATAGTGTAGTGTAGATGATGTAGTGTAGTGGATATAGTGTAGTGTAGATGATGTAGTGTAGTGGATACAGTGTAGATGATAGTGTAGTGTAGATGATGTAGTGTAGTGGATACAGTGTAGATGATGTAGTGTAGTGGATATAGTGTAGTGTAGATGATGTAGTGTAATGGATACAGTGTAGATGATGTAGTGTAGTGGATATAGTGTAGTGTAGATGATGTAGTGTAGTGGATACAGTGTAGATGATGTAGTGTAGTGGATATAGTGTAGTGTAGATGATGTAGTGTAGTGGATACAGTGTAAATGATAGTGATGATGTAGTGATACAGTGTAAATGATAGTGTAGTGTAGATGATGTAGTGTAGTGGATACAGTGTAGATGATGTAGTGTAGTGGATATAGTGTAGTGTAGATGATGTAGTGTAGTGGATACAGTGTAGATGATGTAGTGTAGTGGATATAGTGTAGTGTAGATGATGTAGTGTAGTGGATACAGTGTAGATGATGTAGTGTAGTGGATATAGTGTAGATGGTAGAGTAGTAGATGCAGTGTAGATGGTAGTGTAGTGGATAATGTGTAGATGATAGTGTAGTGGATGTAGTGTAGATGATAGTGTAGTGGGTATAGTGTAGTGTATATTTTGTAGCATAGTGGATATAATGTAGTGTAGATGATGCAGTTTAGTGGATACAGTGTAGATGATGCAGTTTAGTGGATACAGTGTAGATGATGTAGTGTAGTGGATATAGTGTAGATGATAGTGTAGTGTAGATGATGCAGTTTAGTGGATACAGTGTAGATAATAGTGTAGTGTAGATGATGAAGCGTAGTGGATATAGTGTAGATGATAGTGTAGTGGCTATAGTGTAGTGTAGACGATGTAGAGTAGTAGATATAGTGTAGATGATGTAGCATAGTGGATATAGTGTAGACGATGTAGAGTGGTAGATATAGTGTAGATGATGTAGTGTAGTGGATATACTGTAGTGTAGACGATGTAGAGTAGTAGATATAGTGTAGATGATGTAGCATAGTGGATATAGTGTAGATGATGTAGAGTGGTAGATATAGTGTAGATGATGTAGCATAGTGGATATAGTGTAGATGATGTAGAGTGGTAGATATAGTGTAGATGATAATGTAGTGGATATAGTATAGATGATGATCTAGTGTAGATAATGATGTAGTGTAGATGATTATGTAGTGTAAATGATAGTGTAGATGATGATGTAGTGTAATGGATACAGTGTAGTGTAGATGATTATGTAGTGTAAATGATAGAGTAGAGGGTCATCCATTATTATTAATTGTGTAGTGGATATAGTGATGATGTAGTGTGGAACACATGTACTGGAATTTATAATACATTTGTATTACTAATGTGATATTGTAATGTCTATGTTTTTTTTTTTGTTGGGTCGTCTATGTATGCTGTCGTTCCAGACCGATTGATAAAGTGGGCCGTAGTATAGTAGCCCAAAGGATAGGCTGGCCATAGCCTCGCGCAGGTCCCTCCTGAACTGTTCACTGATGTACTGTAGTAGCTTAAACAGTAAATTAAAAGCATATCTAAGTCACCAGTCTTGCAATCAAGTTGTTATAAACTTTGATAGTTCTTAATAATGTAAAGCTTTAACACATGTGCGGACATTGTATAGCGATGAGGTATCGGCCAGCAGGTCACCGTTGAAATTTGATTTCGTATCGATAAACGTAATACCCATGATGTATAGGTTTATATATATATATATATATATATATATATATATATATATATATATATATATATATATATATATATATATATATATATATATATATATATATATATATATATATATATCATTTAGTCCATATAGCACGAGGACTTCAAATATACAATCAAGACCTCACCAGCCAGGATTCGCACCCTCGACCTCTGCATGTGACCAGGGATCGCTACCACCGTGCCACAAGGACAACAAAAGCAATCCTAGACTTTGTTATATTTCGCACAAAGCCTGTTCTATCGTGCTACCATCAGCACCGTGAACCTTCACTGGGGATTGCCCCTGCCAACTATGTGGTCGGAGTAGCATTTTACCGAATCCAGCTAGGAAACGCGAGGTTACATAAATATCTCATTAGTCCATATAGCAATGTATAGCATGCGTACTTCAAACATACAATTAAGACCTCACCAGCCAGGATTCGAACCCTCGACCACACGCAGAGGTCGAGGGTTCGAATCCTGGCTAGTGAGGTCTTAATATATATATATATATATATATATATATATATATATATATATATATATATATATATATATATATATATATATATATATATATATATAAAATGATGATTTAAAAGTACTGTAACCATATTTGGATATATCTACTCCATTGTAGCATTTACATGGGCCAGCCTCATGACTCAGTGTTCATATTTGACGAAGGTTTAAAGATGACAAGTATTAGAAGTGTAACTATAAAGGAATGCCCTAAATTGCAAGTTCTTACTATCAGCATGACGGTAATCTATCAGACTATCACAGTTCAAATGAGGCTTTTGGGGGTGATGGTGTCAACGGGGGTCCTTCTCCGCTGGTAAGGTTGAGGTCTCTCACCCACCGCCATACTGTTGTATTAGTAACCAATCGTCCTCATTCTATGAATGCTTATATTTCCTGTTTGGTTTAGGTTAACATTCAGATTACCAAATATAACGTTATTTCCTCGTCCGCTCTATTATGTGGTTTAAATTTATTCTTTTCATATCAACTTTGTAGATGACCACTGGCCATCAGTGACCACACCTGAGGCTCAGGTAGGGATTATCTAACCAGAATAAGTTGTATGGTAAATGGTTATACTTTATGTTTATAAAGACACTCTACAAGGTTTCACAAGAGTCAGTTTTAGCTTCAGTTTCGGCATGCAAGAGGCATTTTGTAACATATATGCAATGCAATTTGTTTTTTTATCTCAATGCTACAAACAGCTGGCGCCGTTTGGACATGCATCCTGGAGTTATTAAACTAAAGAGGACATTTGGACTGACTGTGCTGTGTTGTTTTTGTCATTATGCTTGTTGCAAGAGGTTGATAATTTAAGATTATAAAGAAACTCCTGTTATGACCAAGAGAAGGGGGGGGGGGTATCTTTAATACTTATAAAGATTATTTCACTACCCAGTCCTCTGCCACGAAGTAGGACAAGCAGTAGTGCATCAGAAGGGAAAAGTCTTCAAAAACTTAGAGATTAAGTATTATCCGTAAGACTAGGTTTATGTAGTACTGTCCCTTTCAATAGTGCATAAAACCTTGGCGAGCCCCTGTAAACGCACTAGTGAAGGGGACTGTACCTGTGGTAGCATGTAAAAGAAAACCACTTCAAGTTTCTCCATTACCAGGTAGAAATATTGAGCAAGTTTCCTTAAGCTACAAAGATGTAAACCTACATGTCTCGCCACTTAGGTTTGGAAAACATAAAACAACGTATTAACTTAAGATGGAGAAGAAGCATCAACATGTATCTTCACTATGGGATAGAAACATTAATGTATTTCTTGACTGCTGGGTAGAAACATAAAACACGTTTCTCCACTCAGGGTAGGAGATTGAGTGCACGTTCTCACTGCCATGGAGATATATAAAGCAGGATGTCTCTCGCCACTAGAGGATTGCGACACCAATATCCCTTCTCTGAATATGAAATCGAGACAAAATTCATTACGATTTATGACTATGGGATGACTATAAGGTGCTTTCCCAACGTAGGGTTGAGGCGCATTTCCCTATGTATACGAGCATTAAGCAGCGTGTGTCGTTTTATTGGGGGGTAGACACATGCACTACCTTGCCTCATTACTGGGTGTAGATACAGTACTGTGCCTCATTACTGGGTGTAGATACAGTACTGTGCTTCATTACTGGGTGTAGATACAGTACTGTGCCTCATTACTGGGTGTAGATACAGTACTGTGCCTCATTACTGGGTGTAGATACAGTACTGTGCCTCATTACTGGGTGTAGATACAGTACTATGCTTCATTACTGGGTGTAGATACAGTACTGTGCTTCATTACTGGGTGTAGATACAGTACTGTGCCTCATTACTGGGTGTAGATACAGTACTGTGCTTCATTACTGGGTGTAGATACAGTACTGTGCCTCATTACTGGGTGTAGATACAGTACTGTGCCTCACTGGGTGTAGATACAGTACTGTGCCTCATTACTGGGTGTAGATACAGTACAGTACTGTGCCTTATTACTGGGTGTAGATACAGTACTGTGCCTTCATTACTGGGTGTAGATACAGTACTGTGCCTCATTACTGGGTGTAGATACAGTACTGTGCCTCATTACTGGGTGTAGATACAGTACTATGCTTCATTACTGGGTGTAGATACAGTACTGTGCTTCATTACTGGGTGTAGATACAGTACTGTGCCTCATTACTGGGTGTAGATACAGTACTGTGCTTCATTACTGGGTGTAGATACAGTACTGTGCCTCATTACTGGGTGTAGATACAGTACTGTGCCTCATTACTGGGTGTAGATACAGTACTGTGCCTTATTACTGGGTGTAGATACAGTACTGTGCCTCATTACTGGGTGTAGATACAGTACTGTGCCTCATTATTGGGTGTAGATACAGTACTGTGCCTCATTACTGGGTGTAGATACAGTACTGTGCCTCATTACTGGGTGTAGATACAGTACTGTGCCTCATTACTGGGTGTAGATACAGTACAGTGCTTCATTACTAGGTGTAGATACAGTACTGGGTGTAGATACAGTACTGTGCCTCATATAGTAACACTCACCACGGAGGCCGTAGCAGGTGGTGGGGACAGGCTGGCCGCGACCCGCCACCACGGTTCCTCTGGACTCGGTTCTCTGCAAAGTTTTTATTAGTTTTTGCCAACTTTTACGGTGGTGGAGGTTGTCGCTGTATACGCCTCTTTTTGTAGGAAAATTTGACGTCGGCCACAGGTTTTATTATTATTATTATTATTATTATTATTATTATTATTATTAAAAAAAAAAAGTATATATATATATATATATATATATATATATATATATATATATATATATATATATATATATATATATATATATATATATTTATTTATTTATTTATTTATTTATACTGAAAAATGAAAATGGAGAGACCGAGGGGATGGCCTTCTATCATTGGTGGTTGAAGGTTATACTTCAGCCATTGAGGAGATTGGCCTTAATCAACGCAGTGAGGCACTCGGTGGGATTATACCGTAGTGATCCAGGCCGTTTGTCTCGGGGTTTTACCTTGTAGGAGCAGTAAATTCCACACACAGGGCAAAAAATTAGACAAGAGGGCTCTGGTAGTCTCTTACACACACACACACACAAAAGAAAGGATGGCGGGGACCGAGATATCTTCCCTTCCCAAATCCATCAAGCAATCATGGAGTTGAAATGGAAACTGAGAGTGTGGCCGCAGGAGGACTGTTGGGCCAATATTCTCCAAGAGTCGAGAGTTAAAATTTTCCCCTGAAATGGAGATGTGAGAACGTAATCTACTTTAAAACTACGACACAAATGTGACTAAACAAAATGCCAGCGTTAGATATAGTGAAACCCTTCCGTAATGTTACAGTAGATGAGATCTCTTATTGCTAGATAGAAAAGAAAATGTAAGGTAATAATGTCAGAGGATCTTGGCTGTGGACCCACCCTCAGGCCAACTCTCTATTCCTCACGTCTTAAGGAGTTATCCCACTCTACGTCCACATTGGTCTTCTTGAGAGGCGGATATGAATCGTGATTCGTATTTCAAGATTCTTCCTTATGGTTCATAGTTTTTGTCTTCGCTTATGTATTTCTTTCTATCATACACAGACGTTCTCTTCCCCTGAAAGATAAAGCAAATGTTTGTGTTCACGAAATTATGTAATGTAATGAGGAAAGTTGAACAAAAAGGCAGTAAAACCTCATATATTGTAGTGTAAACTAAGAGACTCAGATGATTGTGACCTAAGGACCAAGGATACAGCATCGAGTTTCTCTCAGGCCAGCAGAGTCTTATCTCCCTGCAGCCGTACACCAACCCTTAACGTGAACCCACATCTTAAAAGGCATGTGATCTCGAGACGGAGGAAAGATACAGACCCCCAGGCACTTGGCACTCTTAAGGTGTATCTAATTCTTAAAAGGCGAGAGAGAGGGAGGCTGGGGGGGCTGACTCACTTAGTGCTCTCAGTGTGTGCTAGAGGTTTTTGCAATAACCTGACGAAGCAGCAATACTTGGGAGGGAGGGATTTACTCTTTCGCATTTCTTCATGAAAGTAATCTGAGAGTTCGTTCTTAGCGCTCTGTATCACCAGAGTGAAAATAGAAATGATCCACCATGTAGTTTCGTAAATGAATGGAGCTGGGAGAGAGAGTAAGAGATATACACAGGTAAAGAAGAATAGTATATTTAGTACAAATGATTTATTTTCAATTATCATGCAATATGCAAATGATATTACTTGTTCATTAGTGAAAAAAAATAATTAAAAGTTATGAAAGTTGATGGAAATTAAATGAAAGCCAAGTTTATTTATTTTACTATTAATTTGTTTATTTATTCATATTCATTGGAATGAGAGGGCGTGAATTATGCGGCCTGTATTCAGCATACACCTAAACCGGTATACGAATGAATATAAATAAACGTATGAAGTATTGATATTAGTCATTAAAATGTTACTTTTTCCAACAACTATGACCAAGAGGACTTATTTATATCCCTCGCATTTTCAATCGTATCCTGTGAAAAAAATTTCCTTTTAATTTTATGAAGTATTTCAGTTCACCTTATACGAGTGCACTGGTTAATTAGCTTTTCGCCTCACGCTGCACCCGTATAATCTCTCGCCAGAAATTTCCTATTTTCAGCGAGCAAAACTTGGTCAGTAAATTCATAATTAGATGGAGAAAAAAAAAGCGCAAAAAGCCTACGGTTCATTAAAGAATAAGTGCCCGTGTCTGACTTCTGTTTATATACATGGAAATGAGAGTAATATCATATACTGCCCATTGTGGGACTAGCTTGTGACGATTAAAATGAAAGCACAAAGGTGACAAAGAATGGATGCTGTTTTTCTCATAGCTTAGGGGAGTGTGTGTGTGTGTGTGTGTGTGTGTGTGTGTGTGTGTGTGTGTGTGTGTGTGTGTGTGTCACGTTAAAGAGATATAATCGCAGATTGTGCCTTAAAAAGCCACTGATGTTGCCAAATAGCGGTAATTTTGTTTTCCTTTTATTGCTATAACTTTTTAAAATCAATATATAGTGTCCCCTTCACTAGTGCGTTTACAGGGGCTCGTCGGGTTTTGTGTAGTGTGGCAGCCCTGTGTTTGTTTACATTCGACAGAAGGAAACTCACAATAATAAACATACTATGGAATCAAAGTAAAACCTTAAAAAAACAAATATCTCAATGTATTGATTTGTGGAATGAACCCCTGTAAACGCACTAGTGAAGGGGACTATACTTGGTGACATATGGCGTATTTCACTTAAGACGTCGTTTACCATCATAAGATAGCCAACTTATACCTCTAAAATAGGTTAGGTAAGGTTTGGTTTGGTTAGTTTATGTTAAGTTAGGTTAGTGTTTTCGATAAAACTATTCATAGTTAAGAATTAAGATGATCTACATGGTTGTCTATGTCCTGTCAAAAGTTACCTTTCCTCTACCTCCCCCCCTCCCTCCCTCTCTCCCTCCTCCCCCAAAACACAAAAGTTATCGCCATCAGGGAGTCTATTAACTGCTCCTTAGATACACAACATTCTCCAGGACACCCTGCCTCCTCTCCATTATGAAAACCTTAGCAATATCAACTTAAAATTAAATTAATGGTGGAACATTTTGTCTTTACCTCAATTTTGGCGTTCTACAACAACAATGGTAATTTGTCACTTTTTAATTACTCATCCGGTTGTGTAGAGTGGTGGGGCGATAATGATACTAGAGTCTCCTAAAACAGGCACTGGCTTACACCATAATGATGCCTTTGGGTTGTATCGTTAAGAAACCAAATGAGAATGGAACAAAATGCACTAAAACCATTTTACTTTATCCCCGAAAACGACCCCCATGAAACTGTTGGTCATACACAGTTTATGGACCAGTACAGAGCCTCAAATGGTCACTAGTTTAGTTTTAGTTGATAAGTATTTCTGTTCATATTATTTCTATTAATGTAATTTGATGGCTCGGACTATGAAGAATTAACATATAGAGGATGGACATCCCGGTACATGGGCAACAACAGTAATAAGGTGGAGGGAAAATTATTAGATGGGTGATGATCTGGCGAGAATCACTCTTTATGGGACAAAACTACTGAACGATCTGAAGTTAAGAACAGGATGCTGCTAAAGTTTTCTTAACGCGAAGTTCTGAAAAGTTTGATGTTCTCATATTTGCTCCCGTTCAGAAGATGAGTCCAATCTTTGTGTAATTTTTAACGAATTCGTAAAACAATCCCTAATGGTTAACAAAAAAGGCAGATAAATATTTAATCGCCTGTTGGTTGTTAATCGTCAGCGACAAACACCACTTGAAGTATCTTTTCACTTACGAGCTCTTCTCTGTTCCCTTGCTCCCATTTTCCTCTCGTAGCTCCTCCCTGAAATCTGACGAGAGTATTCTGGTTCTCGCGTTGGAAAAGACTGAAGGTTATGAGGGTCATAATTCGTGCGTCTGTGCCAGTGAAGACAGCCTGTAATATTTGAGGCAATAGGAATACTGTAATCCAAAACCCGAAACCTAAAACACACAACATTTGGTCAGCCTGCTATCTAGTTTACTGTACTGTGAAGAAATTGTTGTCGTGTTGATGTGATATTTGATTGGGGCGGTATATATCAAACACTCGTATAAAGCACAGGAACGTTTCTGAAATCAGCTTGCCTTTGACAACCTTCAGTTTATTATCCGCAACACAGAAACCAAAATCTCTGGCTAACTGAGAAAGTTTTCCGTTAAGCTCGCCAAACAAAACGAACTTAACATATTTTTTGTTTATTAATTGTATTCTTTAAGTTTTATTTTTTTTACCCCCCCCCCCCTCCCTCCCTCCCGCGGATAAGTAAGCAAATTGGCACAAAATTATCTTGAAACTGGACGACGATAATCTCTGGGAATGGAAAAGACAATCTGATAATCATATGCCAGTTATCTGAACAAGTCCAATGAGTGACAGCCAACCCCAAAGAAACGGTTCCTCTGGTGTTAACTTTGACGAGTGACATTAATTAGTTAGACGCAGGTAAAGGTAAAACCGATTAGATTATACTAGATAAATTACCTGGATTTCACTCACTCACTTTTTAGATGTAATGCTGTGTACTCTCTTCCTTGGGCTTTGAGGAGATGAAGACCTGCATGGGGAAGTTATTTCAAAGACTATCGAGACTCTTCTCTCTCTCTCTCTCTCTCTCTCTCTCTCTCTCTCTCTCTCTCTCTCTCTCTCCTTGGGCTTTGAGGAGATGAAGACCTGCATGGGGAAGTTATTTCAAAGACTATCGAGACTCTTCTCTCTCTCTCTCTCTCTCTCTCTCTCTCTCTCTCTCTCTCTCTCTCTCTCTCTCTCTCTCTCTCTCTCTCTCTCTCTCTCTCTCTCTCTATCTCTATCTCTCTCTCTCTCTCTCTCTCTCTCTCTCTCTCTCTCTCTCTCTCTCTCTCTCTCTCTCTCTCTCTCTCTCTCTCTCTCTCTCTTATCGTTAAAGTATTGGACAAAGTGAAGCACCCTTGAAACGTCTCCTAGTAATCTCTCGCTAAACTTTAAAAGATGCTGTGTACGAGACATAGAGTACTATCGGTTCGGAGTACGAGTCACGGTGAATGATATTCTACGAGGTGTTGACTACTATTTGTGGTAGGTACTGGTAGTGTTGAGTACTAATGATGGTGAGGACTAGTATTGTTGAGTACTAGTAATGGATAGTGGTGTTTTTGAGTACTAGTGGTGGTGTTGATGAGTACTAGTGGTGGTGTTGAGTACTACTGGTGGCATTGGTGAGTACTAGTAGTAGTGTTGATGAGTATTAATGGTGGTGGTGATGAGTACTAGTGATGGTATTGAGTTCTAGTGGTGGCGATAATGAAACTAGCAGTGGTGTTGATGAATGCTAACACGCCAGCTTATTTTAATCCCTAGAGCTGGTTAATCCACCTTCCTCTATCCACAAACATTATCCACTGACATATGACAATTTACACCCATGCGATTGAGTCACTATACGTGGATCAACCTTACTTACAGTGGTGTGTGGGGGGGGGGGATTCTCTTTCGCAATAAATTCTGGATAAGCGTGGATAAGAGACCCCGAAAAGAAGAATGATTCCTTAGTTTGGAGTAGAACAAGAGTAAATTTGAGGGCCAGTGATGAGACGCTGTTGTTTACGAGGAAAATACCGAGAGGAATAAGTGTGTGAGTAAGGATGGGTAAAGGAGGCACGCGAGCTGAGTGTGTTTTAGGGTGATGGACACAGAGGTCGTTGTTTGTATAAGACGAGGCTTGGAGATTTAAGTGCACTAAGTCTTGTTGTTGGTGTGTGTGTTGCGAGAGACAGACAACGTTATTCGTCTGGTACCAGTCCTCCATTATGTTAACGTCAAAACTTATGTGTAATTCAGTCAAGACTATTTTATATTGGTTATTAATCATTGTTCACGCACATATAACAAGAGAATTGTCTCATTTACGTACAGTCTAGTTTGTTCTCTTTTTCTTTTGTTTAATAATTCTCGTGCTGTTAAAAAAATAAGATAATAGCTTGAGGGAAAACAATTTATAACAACTACATAAAACACTGGAGGCCTCATCAGTCAAGTCCTATAATAATGTTTTTCCAGTGTCTTCATTGTGATAAGCAGTCAAGGCTCAGTGCAGGTTTAACCAACAAACTTTCGTCATCGAGCACCTGTGAAAAGCGAAAGTTCATTACTCGATGAGGAAGTGTGTGGTCGGCACTGCACTCGACTCTTTCACTTCCCCAACTTTAAAGTTAGGCACTGATGCATACTGTATTTGGGTTGACTGAGATATCGTAATCTGATTAATCCTAACTAAATTTAACTTCTTGGGATTCTCATTTGTGAATTTCTCGACCTTTAAGAGGCACTAAGTCACTAAGACAACATCGTAGAGTAGTCAATATATGAAATCATTACTTTTTACTTTATGTTTTTAGTACGAAGTAAAGACGATTAAGAGCATTTTTATGTTCTGAAATATTTCGCCGCCCAAGTTTTTATTTTTCAATCAGTTGAAATAATAATAATATAAGGGGAGGTGTGTGTGTGTGTGTGTGTGTGTGTGTGTGTGTGTGTGTGTGTGTGTGTGTGTGTGTGTGTGTGTGTGTGTCATGCAACAATAAATGCACTATTGAGAGAGAGAGAGAGAGCCTCACACTCACCATCTCTTCATAACTCACAAGTCACGTTATCAAACAGGTGAAGGAACCTCATAATTTCCTGCCTTCTGCATCTATTTCCGGCCCCATCTACGGTAATGCGCCGCTAGAATTGATAACTCGTTATAAAAAAAACCTTAAATTGTTCTAAAACGTCGACTGTGGACTGTAAACCTCCTACATTACACACGAGATTGTTCCTTGTTTTTTCTGTCTTAAATTAATTCACGAAAATATACGAAGATGAAGTTCCTAATGAATTTGTTCTCCGTAAACAAAGTATTATTTTAATTGAGCGATTACAATTATTTTTCATGAATCTTAATCGCTGATATAAACATTCTTTTTGGTGCTACAATACCAGATTACGTAAACATGAAAATGATTTTATCCTAGAATTAAGAATACCACGAAGAAACTCAGTCTCCCCTTTAAATATAATATTCTTAAAACAGGATTATTGCAATATTAAGGCGTATCATGCAACAATATTTGCATCATTAACCTCTCTCTCTCTCTCTCTCTCTCTCTCTCTCTCTCTCTCTCTCTCTCTCTCTCTCTCTCTCTCTCTCTCTCTCTCTCTCTCTCTCTCTCTCTCTCTCTCTCTCTCTCTCTCTCTTATTTCCACTTCCATCAATGATACATACAAAACTAATTTATGTATACCTCAGTACACATACTAAACACACAAACACACATACACAGACACAGATACACACACACACACACACACACAGATACACACACACACACACACACACACACACATACTGGCAATGTCCATACCACGCGAATATTACGTTAATATAGTCTCTGACCCATATACACGTTTTATTATCCAATTTCTAAGATAAACTGAGCTGTGTCAATATTTTATAGCTTAAGTTTTTATTGTGACTGTATATGATATAGAGACTTTACTGATTCATCTTAGTTAAATCTTTTTGAGTCATCTGAATAATGGAACTCAAGTCATTGAATCTACATGACGCTGTGTTATTGAAAATCCGTCCCTATTCTATTTCTATCTGTATCTCTGTCTGTTTCTTTGTCTTTTTCCTTCCTCTCTTTATCTCTTCCTTGGTTGTTTTCTATATGTCTTTATTTCCCATTTTCTTGTCCATATTTTGTATTCTCTTGTTTTCTCTGACTTTCCCTGTTTTTTTCTTTGTCAGTCATCTTTTTTTTTTACTCTTTCTCTCTATACTTCTGTGTCTATTGACCTTTTCTTTCTCTTCCTCTGTGTCATACTTTCTAGAGCTCCATCCCCTTCTTTCTCTAAACCTTCCTCCCATCTATCTTTCTTTCTCTAATTCGTGCAAGCTCTCTAACCCCTCCCCTTTCTCTCTTTTTCTACTCTCTCTCTCTCTCTCTCTCTCTCTCTCTCTCTCTCTCTCTCTAACCCCTCCTTACCCTTTCTTTGTTTAATCCCTCCTCGCTGTGTCTGTCCTCAATGGCTAGTCTGTACAGAGATGGGTTAAATGTTTCTCCTAGTTAAAGCTCCCTGGACTGGGCACCTTGAAAGAAGATTGTGATACATGAGGGAAGAAGAGAAACGTTGGTGGATGTATCATGAAGGAGAGAGGGGCAGAGAGAAGAGTAATGGGATGAATCATGGAAGAGGAGGAGGGGAGGGAAGAGGGAAAAGATGAGAGGAGATGAATGATATTATGGGAAATGTGAAGTGTGTGTGTGTGTGTGTGTGTGTGTGTGTGTGTGTGTGTGTGTGTGCTGGTTTGTTTGCTTATTATTGAATTCTATTAAAATAAAATGGATGAAAATACATACATATAAATAATTACTATACTTTTATTACGGTTCGTTTGTTTTTCTTCTTGACTATAACCAATAAATTGTTGATCGCCACAGACATAAACTGCACTGATACAAAATTAAGTTCCTACCAACAGGTGTATAAAATTTGTCATAATTAATTAGTTTTATATATTACACCTGTCAAGAGAAATGATACTCTGGCCTTTCAAATCCGAACGTAGCAGTTAGTGTATCAGTTACACACACACACACACACACACACACACACACACACACACACACACACACACACACACACACATTGTCTGTCTGTCTGTTTGTCCATCCGTCAACAGGAATATTATTCATTAGTTTGGTGAAGTTTGGTGCAGTCTTTAACCTGTCATTCACATTCACTCCTTGGTAAGCTTGACTACGTTTTACTCGTCTCCTTTGCCACCTTTCGAGATTTTATATACTTGTGGAATTTATTAATCTTATGGAAACTGTTGTATTTATTTTAGACTCTCTGGACCACACGGTTTTTCTTGACCTTAATGATCGTGTTGACTTTGTTGACGTATTTTCTTATATTTGTTTTTACTAATAAAGCTCCAGTCACGAACCGATATGTTTAACGAGGTTAGGTCTTTTAAGAGGAAACAGAGACGAGTGAAAGAGTCTTATAAGTCTTTTAGGTAGTGGAAGACTTAAAGAGGGCAGGTTAAGGTTGATCGGAAAGACGTGAGGTGATGTAAGAAAGAAGACATGAAGACCTGTACGCAGTTCTTTTTCCACTGAGTTGTCTGGTCTCTGGATATCTCATGGCGGTCCTCCCTCGAGCTAACAACAACCTCGATTTGCTGTTTGATGAGCACTGCTTACCCTACTACACACAGGCGGAGAAGTAGGAACAGTCGGCTCTTGAAAACAAATAAGGCAGTAGTATTTATAGAGTGAGGAGAGGGAAGCAATAGTGTATGGAGAAATGAGAGGAGGTCAGTGTTTGATGTTAAAGAAAGAAAGATAGAGAGGGGGAGGGGGGGAAGGGGTGGGGGAGGGTAGGGGGGAGGGTAGGGGGAAGGGGGTGGGGGAAGGGGTAGGGGGGAAGGGGTAGGGGGGGAGTTAATAAAGTGAATTGTTTTGGATTCAACTCTCAAGAAAGTATGTGGAGGTGAAGCCTTGCAGAATATGGCGCCAGTGGTATATTGAGGAATGTGTCAGTTTCACGTATTGTAAATAAAGTTACTTAGAAGAAGAAGAAAACAAAAATCGATAATTAGAAAATTATTCCCAATTCTTTTTGGTTAGGTTAGATTAGGTTAGGTAGGTTAGGTTAGGTTAGGTTAGGTTAGGTTAGGTTAGGTTAGGTTAGGTTAGGTAGGTTTCATCTGTTTGGGTTATTTGAGGTTTCCAATATACGAAATGTGATCATTGTGCTCAGAGGCGGAATTCAATAACTAGTAGAGAAAGTGGGCGACTCATAAGGAGTTTTAGAAAGAAAGAATTGGAATGGATTGGGTCGTAGTAGCGTGGTATTTCACCAGGGTACTTCCGTCCCAGAGGAAAATAATATCCAGAGACGTAATTGAAGGAAGTAGTAGAAATTATATGATAATAATCTCATGCAAGGGAAGATGACATTGATATGGAGGAAATAGAAGAATTTAGAATCGAGTCATCAGCGTATGAGTGAAGTGGGTTACTAGTTGAGGAAAGGTCACTTATGAAAAGAGGGAAAATACTGTGGAAAAAAGGGACAGATCTCAGAAAAAGGGGAAAAAGTTTCTCAATCAACGACTATGCAGATCGGAAGGACCAGAGAAGTAACTGGAGAACAGAGTGAGGAAGGGAAAACCAAAAGAAGGAAACTTGGAGATCAAAGACTTATGCCAGACCTTACCAAAGGCTTTTGAAATGTCAGGGGCCACGACATAAGGATCCCCCCCAAATCTCTTAGCGACTATTGCCCAGAGGTTAGTGATATAGGTAAAAACATCGCCAGAGGATCTTGCTTGCCGGTAACCCTAGTGGAGATCAGACTTGAGTTTGAAGGTACTTGGGGAAATGAGAGTTGAAGACAGATTCAAAGGTATTACAGATAGATAAGGGCAGAGCTATTGGATGTTAGAGGGAAAGGTTAAGAGTAGTCGTCCCTTCTTCAGGATGGGTTGAACCGATGCGTCTTTCAAATGTATATGGAATATTTAGGTTTTTAGATTGATATAAACTGAAACATGGGTGTGAGCTCGGAGGTACACTGCTTCAGAAAATTTAAAGGGGATGACATCATGGCAGTACCGTCTTATTTCCATTCACAATATGAAATTTTATACAAGGGACATCAGATTAGTACAAAATGCAGTTCCCTTCACTCGTGCGCTTACAGGGGCTCATCAGGTTTTGTGCAGTGTGGCAGCGCTGTGTTTGTTTATATTCGACAGAAGGAAATTCGCAATAGTAAACACACTATGGAATCAAAGTAAAGCATTATTAAAACAATTATCTCAGTGAAATGATTTGTGGAATGTTTATATGACGAGACCATGTAAACGCTTTAATGAAGGGGACTTTACATGAGACAGTGAAAGGAAATTAAATGATGCAAGAGAGAGCCAGTGAGAATAACTTGATCAACTTAAGAAGCGTCTATAGGTATACTGTCGGTACGATGTTGGATATAGTATTGACCAAGGGCCATGATGTTGTGTGTGTGTAAAGGAAGAATTTTATCTTTTTTTTCTGGACTTTGCTGGTGTTCTTAGACCTCTCAAACTGTCTACACTTTAAAAACGCCGTTAACTTTGCTGGCGATCTGGACTTTGCTGATGATCGAGACATATATCCGCTGTCTGTGTTCCAGATTTACGTGTGTTAATTGCCAATGTCACGACCTATTATCTCGGCGTTTTCTTTTCGTTGCATCTCATTCCAGAAAATAAACCAGAGATAAATTTTATTAATCTGGGAACAACGTGTTCCGTATTTCCACGGACTTAAGACTTAACCTAACCTAACCTAACCTAACCTCTTTCAAAGGAGTTTTGACCTTTTTAATTTTTCACATGAAACCATGACTTTGATCTTTGACATCAGATTATAAAGGCTGTATTAGTCACAATTTTCATTTACCCTCCAGTTAAATCAAAGTATTTTATACTGATATGATTTGTATTATTGCCCTGTGATAATCAGCACTAAAAGTGGAGAACAACCATTACTATAACAATGAGTTCCGATAATGATAATATCATAAATAATAAGAGAAGAATAAGAAAAGTTAAGTGATAATTGAAATAAAACTAACATTTATTGTATCCATTCTGAATATATATATATATATATATATATATATATATATATATATATATATATATATATATATATATATATATATATATATATATATATATATATATATATATATTGTGTGTTTGAAAAAATAAATTCTCGATCATTAGCACATTAAATAACTGCAAAAGTCAATTAACCTCAGTTTTTGACTGCCGCAGATCTATCCCCAACTTGTCAATTGCAATTTCCCGCTAAACCAGACTTCAATTAACCAGAAATCTGGATAAACTAGACCCTATCTGGCCCAATTATACTTTTTTTGGTTGGGGGGGGGGGAATCGGAATTTTTCTAAACGTGGCAGCTTTTGTAAAATTGGTCCAGTCTGCTTTGTCAGCCTATGCCATCGCCTGTTGTGTATCTCGATGATGAAGACAATTATGAACACTATAGAATATCGTTGATAAGAACTGTTGCGTTTGCAGATAAATTGACTGGGTACTTGTCTTCATCAGAGATATACGGGGTTTACACTTCCACCAAATGAATCAAATCACAAAAACAGGATATCATTCACTAACAGCAACAACATTATTCTGTGGCTTTGTATTATTACGAGATCAAAATGACGTATAGAATGCCTGGGAGGAAAAGAAAACCCAAATCTTTCGTTTAATTTTGTTTGGTGATAACTGAATGTATAAGAGCGAATCACAGATATATTTGATTCTGTCGTTGGAGTAAAGTTTTATGCTCAGGGAGTTCGTCTTTGTTTTCACATGTCCACCACCACTTCCAGACGGTCTAGCCGCTTGTGTAGGCTGTGGTGGCGCCTTTCTGTGCTATTTTTATGTTTAGTGCTTCTTATTTCATCACTATGGCGAGTGTAAATATTAGCGTCGAGCGTGGTGAAGGCTGATAAAAGTTGTAGCAAGAAATCAGCCTTAAGGAAAGCATATACAGTCTAGTATGGTATTCAAGCACTTCACTCCGACTTATACACTTGCTACACTTAGAGGCTGCAAACCAGTTAACTCTTAAGATTCTTATGTTTCTATATGTTAATGCTATGTCAGTAAATTTGTTGTTCATGTTGAATAGAAAAAAGTATGGAACACGATACTGCAGCCGTAAACGTATATTACAGTATAGTTAAAGTAGCCGTAAAATGGTATTCCGTGCCGCGGGGAACAGTACCGGGAAAAACATGAAAACCGGACCTCCTTTCTCCTCATTGTCCGGGTACGAGCGGCTCATTGGTTGGACAGCCCAAAATAAAATAGTTTCTGCATTCACCAGTCGAATGCTTGAGAAACGTAATCAAATCTATTGTTGGCAGTCAGTCGCAACCGTTGAGCCAGTAAACAACACGTGGCGGCCGAGAAGATAATGTATATCTCTCGCCTTCTGGCCTTAGGGTTACTGGAAGTATATGTAGGGCAGGGAGGAGCAATAAGATGTGTCTGTGTATGTGATGTGCTAGAGATCCGTCCAACTCTGTCACTGTTGTTTAATATCTCTCAGTGTTGTGTGATGACGTTGTGGGAAATGTATGTTATATTGTGCACAAGTTTGACCTGTTACCAGAAGTTGTGTGTTTTGTTCTTAGCTGCTTTGGAGGGAACCACGTTGAATGTATTCCACTCATGCGAAGTCCTCCTGTAATGATGAAGAAGTTGTCTGCTGTTTAACGTTGTCAATTTTAATCTGAACAACTACAATAGGGTGATAGATGTGTGAAGGAACGAATTAACAAAATGAACTTGGTTGTTTGAGAGAAACTAATTAACGTAGAATAACAAAATGAATTATGATTAGACATTGAATATTAACTATTCTATAGAGACAACTTTAATTTTGACGCTGATAATATAACGATGGCATCATATTCCACAGAGAAATTACCAGCTTATTTACATATGAGGAGGAATGATGTAAGAAAGCCGGGGGGATTAAATTGAGATGAAAACTTATACTCAGCAGATTCACTAATTCCCAGTATGTAGAAGACAATAAATTAAGTATGAAGGACAAAGGGGTAGAAGACATATGGAACTATATTATTGGTGTGGTGGCGGGGCTGTTATCTTACTGGGATATTGGTCGAGTGGTCAGTGAGAATCCAGGCTGTGATTGATATCTTGCGTGTGTGTGTGTGTGTGTGTGTCAGTACCGGTAGTATAACCATATCACCATCGGCTTGTCGTCAAAATCCAACTGACTCACAAATGTCCAGACCACAGGGGGAGGATAGATAAACCTATACAATGTCTATCTGTCTGTCTGTCTGTGATATTTGAGGCCAGACCCACACAATGCACCTCTACACCTGCCACACATTGCACCGCTCGTCAAACACACTCATGCGTACCTCTCCCAGTCCATCACAAGAGAAAAAAACAAAAACATATAGGAACGTGTTATATTGTCCTTCATACATACATACATACATACATACATACATACATACATACAAATAGGAGACTAACGCGACAAGTGATAGCCTTTGTAAGTGATCAGGACGGAAAAAAATGCCAGTTGTCATCACACTAGCTAATTACCTTGTTCGTAATATTTACCGTAATATCAAATAGAGAATAATTATGAGAGCAGTAATGGAAAACCTCCCTGGAATTCGTAGTCCTTATGTATATAAGCTGACACGTCACAATGGTCTGTGCTCACCAATGTTTAGTTAGGTGGTGTGTGTGTGTGTGTGTGTGTGTGTGTGTGTGTGTGTGTGTGTGTGTGTGTGTGTGTGTGTGTGTGTGTGTGTGTGATCTATTCTGTAGTATTAATCATTGAGTAGGTCTATTTTTATATTGCCTTTTACGTCCTAAAGTATAATTGATGATTCATATAAAACCTAATTATACCCGTCATTAAGTGAACATAATTATTAACACTCATATATCAAGAGGCGTATTATTACTGACTTAAAATGAGTGACATTATATATTTTGGGGAGTTAATTGAGTAAAACACATCATTTATGTATATTTTAATGTATTTACTTAAAATTACTTACAGGTTTTAATGTCCTAAATTGAAGATATTTTTTTAAGGCATTTTTCTTACGTCCTCTAATGTTTTCTCAGTGAGTTTGAGTAAAGGTCTGGCGAGATTAAACACAATCTTAACGAGACACGTAATTATCTGTGTTTAGTGTCTTAGGACTATTTCCAGGTTGAAGCAGCCTAGAGGGTGAGGGTGGAGACGGTCAGGGGTGAGGGTGGAGAGGGTCAATTGGGGAAAGGGGGAAGGCTAGGGTAGGGGAGACTAGACTGAGGCTGAGGAGAGAGAGACAGAGCAGAATAGGGAGAGACAGAGCAGACTAGGGAGGGGAGACAGTCAGGGTTAAGGGGAAAGAGACAGGCTGGGGAGACTGAGGGAGGAGACAGTCAGGGTTAAGGGGTGGCGGGGAGACAGTCAGGGTTAAGGGGTGGGGAGACAGGCAGGAAGCTAAGGAGAGGGGAGGAGAGACAAGGAAGGACTAGGAGGTGGGGGGGGGGCAGAGCAGGGCTAGGGGGTAAGGGGAGACAAAGCAGGGCTGGGGAGAGAGGGAGACGAGGCAGGAGGCGGGGAGGAGGGGGCGCAGGCAGGGCTAAGGGAGAGGTCACAGAGCAGGGCTAGGAGTAGGGCAGGGGATGAACCGACCAGAGGAAATTGACTTGGAGGATGCACAATGCTCATGGAAGGTCAAGGTCAACGCCTATTGCGGAAGTAGGAGGTTATGAGGGGGTATGTGTGTGTGGGGGAAGAGTGTGGGGAAGAGGATGGAAAAATCATACCATAAATTCCTGATTCCTGATTGTGACGTATTTTTCTCACTATCTTCTATCTCTTTAACCTTGCAATTCACCTTATTAATCCATTCATCTGTTTTTTTTTTGTGTGTTTTTTTTTTATTTACATCTTCTTCTTCATACATCACTTGTTTTTAATTCTGGTTTCTGGTTCTGGTGGAGGTGTGTCGTGTTGGGTCCTGAGCCCCACCTGTCTCTCACTAAACCAACTTCGTCAACCTGAGCCTAACTTTGTCTAGTCCAGAGTCTCTAATACACTGTCATGACGAGATATACAGACATACCGAGTCACACACACACACACACACACACACACACACACACACACACACTCACACACTGACTCGCCTGAGAATACTAATTTAATGCGTTTTCATCTAAATAGAAACATTACACCTTTATCTCTGTAGTAATGAGAAACGCTTTCTGTAGGTGTAAAACTCGGCCACAGAGATAGATCGATAGATAGATAGATAGATAGATAGATAGATAGATAGATAGATAGATGGAAAGAGGGTAAGAGAGATACTGGTAATGTAGTCATCGGAGTGTTGAGTGTTGTTGAGACAGGTGGAGTAAAAGTGGAGAATTAACTGGATAAATAAAAAACTGGAAGTGTAGTGACAACAGTGAGGACAAGGAAGGTAAAAATAGAGGTAGGGAAGAAAGGGAACAAGGGACTGGGTAATTAAAGATGGATAAAGGATAAGATTTTTAAAAGTTAGGTGACAACAGGGGAGGAACTGATAATATTATGAAGCTTCCTATAAATGTGGCTAGAATATCTCTCTCTCTCTCTCTCTCTCTCTCTCTCTCTCTCTCTCTCTCTCTCTCTCTCTCTGTATCATTCTCCCACTGTCTCTCTCTCTTTCTTTCTCTCGCTTTCTCCCTATTTCCCCTTACAATCTTACCCCAGGCCCCCAGGCCCCGTTGTGGGTCGTTTGACCTGTGCCCGGGTGGGCTAATTCCCGAAAAAAAACTCTTTCTACTTCTCCTCTCTCCCTCTCTATTTCTTTCTCCCTTTCTCCATTCCACTCTCTCTCTCTCTCTCTTTGTCCCCTTTGTATATTTTCACTCCCCCATCTCTCTCTCCTCTCTCTCTCCTCTCTCTCTCTCTCTCTCTCTCTCTCTCCTCTCTCTCTCTCTCTCTCTCTCTCTCTCTCTCTCTCTCTCTCCACCATGAAACACAGTAGGTACCGGTATATAAACAACAACAGAGCGACTCCCTCAAACAACACAGGGGAGGGAGGAGGGGGGGACCTTCGGACGACAATGGGCCGGAAACTCCTAACTCTCCTCCCCAGTCTGTAAACAAAACCTCTGCGTCTAGCCTCTACCCTGCCGATCTAGTCTCTATCCTGCCGATCTAGCCGCTATCCTGTCGACCTAGCCTTTATTCTGGCGATCTAGCCTCTGTCCTGCCGCTCAAGATTCTATCCTGCCGATCAATCTTAAATTCTCCCGACATAGTCTCTATCCTGCCGTTCTAGCATATATCCTGCCGAACTAGTCTCTATCTTGGCGACCTAGCCTTTATTCTGCCGACCTAGCCTCTATCTTGGTGACCTAGCCTCTATCTTGCCGACCTAGCGTCTATCCCGCAGCCGACCTAGCTCTATCCTACCGACCTAACCTATATCCTGCCGATCAAGCTTTTATCCTGCCGACCTAGCTTTATCCTGCCTACCTATTCTCTATCCTGCTGAGCTATTCTCTACCCTGTTAACCTATTTATGTATCCTGCCATCCTACCTACCCTGCTTACCTGACCTCACCGTGGTCAACGAGGCAGTGGACTCTTGTTGTAGCGGCTCCAGGGAGTCATGCAGTGTGTGTGTGTGTGTGTGTGTGTGTGTGTGTGTGACCTGAGTCGGTGAAGTGGTCGAAAGAAGAGAGTCGAAGAAGAAACCGTAAATGGAAAAGAGAGAGAGAGAGAGAGAGAGAGAGACTTAGTGGGTGCTGGTACATACAGTAAGTGATGACTGTGGGGTAAATCTCTTCCTTATGTAAGTGATATTATATAAAAAAAGTAGCTTAGTCCGCAGGTATTAAGAGTATACCAGCTGGTGTAAGGTGGTTAATAACCTTGTTAACCTCGAACTGGAGAGAATGTTTCCTTTACAACACCTGTGAAACACCTGGTGATAACAAGTAAATACTGACGGGTTTGTGAGGAATTTTGTATCACAGGAACACAATCAATAAGATGCCTTGATTTTGTCCTATTTCATGCTTCATTATAGACTTGCTAAGGAAAAAAAATATCAATAGCTTTTTGGTTCGTTTATGGGATAGACAGGGAAGAGGAGGAGGAGGAGAGGGGTGAGAGGATAGTAAATGTGAGGGAAAAAGTTGAAGAGAGATGTAAAAAGGGTAATGGAAGAGAAGAGAGTAGAGAAACGGAAATACAGGAATGAGGGAAGAGAAATTGATAAAGAAGAGGATGATATACGGGGGTGACATGAAGAAGAAAAGAGAGGGGAGAAGGGGAGGAAGATGGAGAGAAGAAGAGATGGAGAGGAGAGAGAGATGAAAGAGGTCTCGGGGAATGGAACAGTAAGGAAAGAAGAGAGAGAGAAAGAAAGAAAATGCGACAGAAATGGATGGAGGGAAGGATGATAATTGGAGAGAATGATCGGAAACTGATAATGATAGCAAAGGGGGTTTACAGAAAATTAAAAATAAATACAAAGGAAATTGAAATGATGCGAAGAGAAGGAGGGAAGGACACACACACACACACACACACACACACACACACACACACACACACACACACAGAAGAAAGTAAAAGAAAAATAAGAATGGGAAAAAAAAGATAGAAATGAAACGAGTATATAAAGCGAAAAGAGAATAACAGAGAGAGATGGAGGATTGATGGGGTGGAGAAAATGCCAGTCAAAACTCATGGGGGGGGGGGAGGAGAGATGACATGGGCCTCGATCAACTAATGGAAGGGGCTAGACGGGTTGAATATGAATGATAGATACATAGAGATAAAACAGAGAGAAATCTAAATAAATAGATTGAAATATAGATAAACAGACAGATAGATACATAGTGATAAAAAGCTATACAGATAAGTAGCCATTAATAGATATATAGACATAATTAGAGAGAGAAATATATAGATGCGGAAGGAGAGATAGAGAGGAGGAGGAGAAGGAAGGTTGGGCGAAGGTATGGTTAAGAAAGGCCCCACATAAACCAAAAATATATTCTTGCCTTCCACAATACGAGAAATTCAAAATTCAGTCGACAAGTGAGTCCTCCAGTTGAAATTACCAATGAACTCTGAATTCTGCCTATCAGAGAGACTTATCAAAAAAGAAAATACTGCTTAATGGATTTTTATTCATCCTCTGGACCTGACTAAAGGAAGCCGCACAAAGACCTTTATGATGCAATTTTCCAAACTTCATTGAAAATACCGAAGCCTAAAGCTGAGAGTCAGATATAAAGTGCAGGGGTAAGGCAATTCGTACACACATATCTCTCTATGCACATGCACATAACTGACTTGACGCTGATAAACGCACACACACACACACACACACACACACACACACACACACACACACACACACACACACACACACACACACACACACACACACACACTTATATATAACATTTACTATAACAGCTGTACAGTATATATAGACAACCAATATCCTCTTTTTTGTTTTTAATAAGAATTTCATAATATATAGTGTATTAAAAAAAAACCCGTAGCTTGGTGGTAATGTCAACAACTACCACAATTGATCAGTTTACCGCAAACATCACAAGTAGAGCCTCATGAATCAACGGGTTATCATGACAGCTAATAAGATAAACATCAACAGTGCTTTAGGTCACTCGTAAATTCGGTGCAGCAACAAGTGCCAACAATTTACAGAGACGTTAACTTTTATCCTATCATTTACTTCGGCATAAACAGCTATCCGAAATCGATTACGTAAAATCACCTGAGTGAATTTTAACCTTAGACAACAGGTAAAAATATCCTGTAACGTTATTCTAAATTCAGAGTTGTTATACCTGAGGAGGTTCGAAGCGCGTCGTGTCTTATTACTCCTGCAGAAGGGAGATATAACGATCGGTGTCTATTTTTGTGTGGAGTGTTTGTTGCTCTACGTTCTATTCTACAAGTTGTGTCGTTATTTGCCATTGTCTTTCGTAACTATTCATCTTAGGTCCGGGGCTTCTATTCACAGACTCAAACGTGGGTCGTCCTTCAGATTTTTCCTACGTCACGGGTATTGGATTCAGTCCAGTGTGGTAGTACACAGTTATGTGACACCTCCAATATAGTACTTGTGATTTTTGTAATTTATATTTATTTTTATGTTAGTAATCAGCAACACTTCTTTATTCTCATGTTAGTACTCAGTAGCCCTTTTTTATTCTCATGTTAGCACTCAGCAACCCTCCTTTTTTCATATTAGTACTCAGTAACACTTCTTTATCCTCATGTTATTATTACTCAGCAACACTCATTTATTCTCATATTAGTACTCAGCAACCCGCCTTTTTTCATGTTAGTACTCAGCAACACTTCTTTATCCTCATGTTATTATTACTCAGCAACACTTCTTTATTCTCATGTTAGTACTCAGCAACACTTCTTTATCCTCATGTTAGTACTCAGCAACACTTCTTTATTCTCATGTTAGTACTCAGCAACACTCTCTTATTATCATGTTAGTACTCAGCAACTTTCCTTTATTCTCATGCTAATAATCAGCAACACTTCTTTATTCTCATGTTAGTACTCAGCAACACTTCTTTATTCTCATGTTAGTACTCAGCAACACTTCGTTATTCTCATGCTAATACTCAGCAACACTTCGTTATTCTCATGCTAATACTCAGGAACACTTCGTTATTCTCATGTTAGTACTCAGCAACACTTCGTTATTCTCATGTTAGTACTCAGCAACACTCCTTTATTCTCATGTCAGTACTCAGCAACACTTTTTTCTCATGTTAGTATGTCATTTATTCTCATGTTAGTACTCAGCAACACTTCTTTATTCTCATGTTAGTACTCAGCAACACTTTTTCTCATGCTAATACTCAGCAACCCTCCTTTTCTCATGTTAGTACTCAGCAACACTTCTTTTTCTCATGTTAGTACTCAGCAACACTTCGTTATTCTCATGTTAGTACTCAGCAACACTTTATTCTCATGTTAGTACTCAGCAACTCCTCTTTATTCTCATGTTAGTAATCAGCAACACTTTATTCTCATGTTAGTACTCAGCAACACTTCTTTATTCTCATGTATATTACTCAGCAACACTTCTTTATTCTCATGTTAGTACTCAGCAACACTCTTATTATCATGTCAGTACTCAGCAACTTTCCTTTATTCTCATGCTAATAATCAGCAACACTTCTTTATTATCTCATTTAGTCACTTTCAGTACTCAGCAACACTTCGTTATTCTCATGCTAATACTAGAACACTTCGTTATTCTCATGTTAGTACCAGCAACACTTCGTTATTCTCATGTTAGTACTCAGCAACACTTCGTTATTCTCATGCTAATACTCAGCTTATTCTATGTTAGTACTCAGCAACACTTCGTTATTCTCATGTTAGTACTCAGCAACACTTCGTTATTCTCATGTTAGTACTCAGCAACACTTCGTTATTCTCATGTTAGTACTCAGCAACACTCCTTTATTCTCATACTAATACCCAGCAACACTCCTTTATCTCATGCTAGTACTCAGCAACACTTCGTGATGCTCATGTTACTCAGCAGCCCTTTTTGACCAACGGATCAGTTACAAAGCTAAATCACGGCTCTTCATTTTCTTGTCCCTAATGCACAAGGCAAGTCTAGCGTGAATGTGGGTCCCTCGTGAGTTGTTTGGTCTGTCAGAGAACACACTGTCATGTATACCCCACCCCTACCTTCCTCTTGTGAGCTAAAGAGGAAAAGCAACCATAAACTATTCTTAATTGTCAAACATACACACAAACTTATTATTTTGTTATCAGAAACTATATCATGTATTTATTTATTTTTTCGAAATACAAAAACAGTGTTGGGAACTCTCTCTCTCTCTCTCTCTCTCTCTCTCTTCTCTCTAAGTGGTGTTCGCGTCGTCTCCCTCTCCGCCGTTCTCAACGACCAGCCAACCCACACACACAACCTTTGGCCACAATGGTCTCATCTGTAGCCCAATGGTCCCTCATACTCATGCATGAGCCAACTCGCCTCACAGCTGGGGGTTAATTTTTGGACTAGAGAGGCTTTTTAAGAGACTGACAGACAGACAGACAGACAGACAGTTCAGACAGACAGGCAGACAGACAGAGAGAGCTAGGAAGTGAAAAATTATACACTGGCTCGTCATCAGCTAGAATCAACAAGGAATCCTTCCCCTCTTACTGTACCTGAATATCCCTCACTAAACGTTCACTTACCACGCAACACGAGTACTGTACTGTAAATCCGCGTTTTGTCCAGGACGTTCTTGACTTACTCGTACTGTACAAGGACGTGTTGGTAACGAGACGCACTGGACTACTGACATTCTTTTCTTCTTTTAGAACTACCGAACATTCAGGTTTAAGACGCTTTCACACTTTTTGTACTTCCTACCTGTTTACCACCGGCTTTCTTTTATATATATATCCTCTCTCTTTCTCAAACTTTCAGCTCATGCAATAGGAAACTGAAATTTTTCTCGTGCCGGCTTTACAAAAGTTACTAAGCATTCATGTTTAAAACATCTCTCTCTCTATATATTTCTATATATCTTTGCCACTTTATCTCTATATCTACGGGATAATCTGTATGTACACCTCATTTTTTGCATGTTTGTGATCGTCTGTTTGTCTGTGTTGGAACAAGTGTTTGTGCTCTCTCTCTCTCTCTCTCTCTCTCTCTCTCTCTCTCAAGTCATGCACTAACAGGAAGCTGGCAACTTACCCCGCTCTCAGCTTTATGCAAAAGCCCTCCCCATGCCTTCATATTAAAAGACATTCTCTGGAATAGTGTGCGAGTTTTTCATAGCATGCAGTACGCTCAGGAAAATTAGGTTTACCTTCATAACAAGACGCGGTATTACACTGTTGACAATAACTGACTAAAGGAAACTCACCTGAATAAGGCTACGTAACCGAGTCATTAGGGGTGAAAGTTCTTGCGCTGTAAACGAGCCGTTGGGAACTATTGTGTCACCTGTCTTCCTTACTAAGAGATCTTCAGTGCCTGGTGTAAAACTTATGTACACCGATAATCTTTCCCTGTGTAGTGGTGATGGTGATGGTAATGGTGATGATAACTAGCAATAGTAACAATGCTATTAAAGAAAATCTCTCCCTGTGTAATGGTGATGGTAATAATGATAATGAATTAGTAATGACAATAATGAAGAAAATCTCTCCTTGTGTAATGACCGGAGAAATTTAATATTAGTAACAATAAAGGAAATCTCTTCGTGTGATAACGTTGAATACTGAATTGAATATTAAATACTTAGAAAAATACAACACACACACACACACACACACACACACACACACACACACACAGAGCATCCGTAATCCCTTTCATGCAAATATAAATAAATAGTAATAATAATATATACAAATAAGAAAAGAACTAAATTAAAGAGTGAAAAGAAATATTTGTTAAAAAAAATATATGCAAAGTAAAAACTGTCTTGGATATTACCTACGATAATGACAAATCATAACTTTCTTTGTATTTAGTGTAATGTACTATAACCGGTACAGTGGAACAGTTATAGAGTGTTACCTTGTTACAGTGGTACAAGGTTACGGTGGTACAGTACCTTGATACGGGGAACAATAATATGGTGATAGAGATGTAGTGGTACAATGATACAGTGGTACCTTGATACAGGGTACAATAGTTCGGTGATACAGTGGTTCAATGTTACGGTGGTACCTTGATACAGGGTACAATAATACGGTGATACAGTGGTACAATGATACTATGATGCAGTGATTCACTTGGACAGTGATACCTTAATACCGTGGTATAGTGGGACAGGTACAATGATACAGTGATACCATCATGCAGTGATACAGTAACGCTGATAACCATGATACAATGACAGTGATACAATCATACAGTGTTACCAGTATAGAATGGTAAAAAGATACCGTAATACAGTGATACCTTGACACAGTGACGTCTTGATTGTGACAGTGCTACGTTACAGTGATACCTTGATACGGAAATACAGCTGTACATTGATACAGTATAGTGTTACCCTGATACAGTGTTATAGTAGGACAGGTATACAATGATAAAGTAATACAAATGTAAAGTGATTCGGATATACAAAGATAAAATACATACCGGTACAATATACAGTAGTTAATACAGTCATTTATAACTGTATCTACAGATTACAGAAGACTGTAGGGCGCAGCATCTGGGATAAGTACACAGAGCATTTTGGAATGTTTGTGATACATATCCCAAATGAGTGAACCATCCTAGCAGGTGAACCAGCTCAGGGAGTGAACCATCCTAGCGGGTGAACCATCTCAGGGAGTGAATCATCCTAGCGGGTCAACCATCTCAGGGAGTGAACCATCCTAGCGGGTCAACCATCTCAGGGAGTGAACGGGCGAACCATCTCAGGGAGTGAACCATCCTAGCGGGTCAACCATCTCAGGGAGTGAACATCCTAGCGGGTCAACCATCTCAGGGAGTGAACCATCCTAGCGGGTGAACCATCTCAGGGAGTGAACCATCCTAGCGGGTGAACCATCTCAGGGAGTGAACCATCCCAGCTGGTGAACCATCTCAGGGAGTGAACCATCCTAGTGGGTGAACCATCTCAGGGAGTGAACCATCCCAGCGTCAACAATCTCAGGGAGTGAACCATTCCAGCGTCAACAATCTCAGGGAGTGAACCATCCCAGCGTCAACAATATATCCATTTTCATTTCAATTAGAAACACAGCCTAACTTTTGCGTTTGTACTTTTTTCACTTGTATGCTTCCCTCGCAAATATTCCTATGTTGAGGCGTAGAATTTCAATATAGAGTTTAAAATTCCGCAAATATGCAAAATATATTTTTTTCATTTTCCATCCAATTTAACAACGGATCTGGTTAAAACGAGGAGCTTGCATGAAATTCAGATTCTAATTACTCGAATCAGCGGACGAGGTTTATTTGAATATCAATTTGTTTAGGTTTAAAGTCTCAAAGTCCATATATAAATAAATAAACAAACAAACAAACAAACAAATAAATGTATGTATGTATGTATGTACAATATACCGTATTCAGTATGTATGGAACAACGGGGCTAATATAACAGTCCTCCTAAGTTTACTAGATTGTGTAAAAATCGCCGTATGGTTTAATTACCATATGAAAGTATAAAAATTTCCTTGTAGTTAATTATATATATATTTTTTTAATATATCTACATTATCTTTATTTCACTGTATTTATGCCACATCATAGACCGGTCTTTGAAAGTCGCCAAAGAAGTGGAATGAGATTAATATTTTTTACTGGGGGTGAGAAGGAATAGGCCTTTGGTATTTGATTTTGAAATATCAAATATCAAATGGTATAACTTTCACTTAGTTTTCGAGTTATGGGAAGTAGTTTGTTATTTGTAACTGGCCGTAACAAATGACTGACATAAGCGGAGAAATACTATTGAAATTATATCGTCTCTAAGGTGACATAGAGTGTGTTTTGACTTAAGAAGTGGGAGGCTGTAGCTTAATTAACATAGTGTGTCGTCAAGAAATTCAGGGAATCTATTTTAAAGGGATTTATAATTATGAAAGTCTTCTATTCCTCTCCTAGCAACTAGCAGGAGTATTTGTTAACTAGTGTAGGAGGTTTACGTGATAGTTGGGTTTCGCAAACATCGTAATTTTCTCCGTGTCCAGTGTGGGATGGTGTCTACGGGAATGTATTAGAGAGGCCAACGTTGAGAACTTAGATGTAGTACGAACAGTGATGGTAGACATGCATACAGGCTTAGTGCTCGTGAGATAGTGAGAGATTGCGGGTGTGTTTGTGAGGACAGAACCGGGATAGGTGTAGTTTTCGAGGTGTTGGATGGACAGATGAACCCCTGGAGTTTTCTTACACTGGTACTTGTTGAGTTAGAGAGAGACGAGGGCTTATTGTTACACTGAACGGCAGACCAACAGCCCGCGCCTCCTGTGTCTTAGGCCCATCAAGGAGTGGACAGTGATTCTTATATAGTCTTAAGGGTGATGGCTTTCAAGATTGATAGAGGTCGTCATTAACAACCTGTCTTAATACACAGTCGGATGAGGCAAGTAAACAAGTCAGAATTACTAGGTTACATTTTCAGGAGTGAAGCTTTTTAGGGGAAAGTCCTGGCATATTGGGAATGGAAGTGATACTACAGGAAACGAGTGCACTTATACCCACTAAATGTAAAATTTCATCGGAATCGAACACGTGGATGGCAGTTTTCATAGAGGACTGGTGTGTAGGGATCAGGGATTGGGTCGTTCCTGGGGCAGCTCATGGACTTCCCATGTTATACCATTTTCGGTATTGCTAGGTTAGCGCCACCTGCCTGGTGTCAATTATTCGTTGGCAATATCCTGGTTTTAGTGCGCCGCGTTATTTTTGTGACTGTTTTTATTCGTGCCTGTGTTTGAATGCGTTTGTATAAATGTGTATGTGCGTCAAATTAAATGTGCATAGTGCATGTTTGTTGTTGTTGTTGTTGTTGTTGGTACATACGAGTTCGGACATCTGAATACCCTTCGGTCTCAGTAAGAGTTTTCGTTTTTCTCTCCATCATTCATTTTCTCTCTTCATTTTTTATTTGTCAAATTTAGTCTCTATTTCTGTATCTGACACAGTTAATTTTCAGGTCAACTTTTGCTTACATACGAACAACAAGCGTTGACTGTCACCGTTAATCGATTTTTACAGCATTTAAAAATCTGTAAACATTATTTTTATATCGAGAGTTTCTGCATATTTCCCTCCAAACGACGTCCTTCAACCTTTTCTCCTCGTCGTAGAATAGTTTGAAATACATTTTTTAAATACAGCTGAAGCCAAAATTATGCAACATTCCTTACATATGGAAATAAACATGGCTTTTCAAAACATGGTCGCTGTAAGAGAGAGAGAGAGAGAGAGAGAGGGGGGGGGGGATATCCCTTGGGTCAATCCACTCAGTCTGTGTAGAATTTGTACTTTAGAGCTGATGACGAGGCCGACTTTGCGTCTCCCCTCACACAGCCAGTGATAGAAAGGGTTTGTTACTCCTGCGATTCTTGTAGGTGGGCGTCTAAATTTTTCCTCACAAAGTAATTTCCTTTGATCTTTTCAATCCCAGTTGTTTCTAGTCTTTCGGTCGTATCTGTTGTTTTCCCGTTAGTTTTCATTTGTTTGATTTTGTTGTATGACTATTTTTTATTTCTCTCCTCTCTAATTCCTAGAGTAAATCTATCTCTATCAATGACATTCTCTCTCTCTCTCTCTCTCTCTCTCTCTCTCTCTCTCTCTCTCTCTCTCTCTCTCTCTCTCTCTCTCTCTCTCTCTCTCTCTCTCTCTCTCTCTCTCTCTCTCTCTCTCTCTCTCTCTCTCTCTCTCTCATATCAGGAACCTACCGCCTACTTCTCATGCATAGACAGCTCCACAAGTCCCTCCACTCTCTCACCTCTGGAAGTTAATAAGGCAACACAACCGCACCATCAACTTTTTATCAAGCTAAAATATAGGTCAGCTTTTTTTTCCTCTCCAAAGCTTCAACAGACAAGAAGGTCACGCCTCCCGCCCAGAACGTTTACTTAAAGTGTCATCACGTTGTACTTCTCTAAGGGGGTAAGGGTGTGTTGGTAGGGAAAGGGGTGGTGGAGTGTGTTATTAGGGGGTAAGGGTGTGTGTTGGTAGGGAATGGGGTGGAGTGTGTTAGTAAGGGTAAGGAGGTATGTTGGTAAGGGGAGTAGGGTGTGTGTGGTAGGGCCAGGTGGATGTGTTAATAGGGGGTAGAGGTGTGTTGGTAGGGTTAGATGAGGTTTTGGAATGGTGGTTGTTTGGGTGGTGGTGGAAGAATGGTGTGGTTGTTTGGGTGGTGGTGGAAGAATGGTGGTTGCTTAGGTGGTGGTGGAGGAAAGATAGTGGGTTGTTTGAATTGAGTAATTGGAAAGAATAATTAGTTTGGGTGGTGTGGTGGGGAAAGAATGGAGAGTTGTTTAGGTGGTGGTGGGAAAAAGAATGAGTGGTTGTTGTTTGGGGGTGGTGAAGAATGGTGGTTGTTTGAGGTGGTGGTGGAAAAAAGAATGGTTGATGTTTAGGTGGTGAAGGTGGAACAGATTGGAGAGGAGAATGGTGGTTGTTGTGGGAGTGGTGAAAAGGGAATAATTGGTTGTTTTAAGGTGGTGGAAAAAGAATAATTGGTTGTTAAATTAATTGAGAGGAAAGAGAATGGTGGTTGTTTGGGTGGAGGTGGAAAAGAATGGTGGTTGCTGTGAAGATGATGGAAGTGTGGTGGTTGTTGTAAGGGTGTTGGAAGAGACTGGTGGTTGTTTGGTTGGTGGAAAAGAATGGTGGTTGTTTGGTTGGTGGAACAGAAGGATGGTGATAGATATGGAGGTTGATTGAGGCGTGGTATGGGAGATGGTGAAGGTAGAGAAGTGGTGGAGGTTTGAGAGACAGAGGAGAGAGGGTAGAGAAAGAGAAACAGGTGGATAGATGAGAATTGATGAAGATATGCGTAGAGAGAGAGAGAGAGAAAGAGAGAGATGGGCTGGATAGACGGGAAATAGTGAAGAGAGGAAGAGAGAGAGAGAGAGAGGAATAGAGAGAGAGAGAGGAAATAAGGAGGAAACAACGGATAGAAGGGAGAGACAGAATGTGAACGGAGGGAAGAAATGGCGATAATGGATGAAAAAAAGGGGAAATAGGAGGGAGGTGAAGGGAGAAAAGGATGATGGTGGTCAGAATGGCGTAGTGGGCTGAGTGAGGAGACGGAAGGGGCGAGGGGAGGGCACTGGCAACCTCCCGGGCGAGAAGAGGGGAAACTGGTGTGACGCTCAGGGTGGCTTAGTGGTAAGGCAAACACCAGATTTCTTTGCTTGTTTTTCAGGTACCTTGGATAGAACCCTCGGAGAGTCTAAACTATTCCAGACTTACTAAACATCTTGAGGATATTTGTTTTTGTTTGACTTTGTTATGTTGGTTCTATATATAATTATTATATTTTCTATTTCTTCATAAATATTCCTATCTTTTCTTTCATTCTTATTATGAGAGAGAGATTCCATTAATGTTACAACTATTAACAGCACCTAGAGTTTTACAGTTATACCATTGTTCTTTTATGTATATACTGTACACACGTCCGGATACTTACATATAGCGCCGACAACTGTTGATTTGTCTAAAAAATTGGACAGATTCGCTGGTGCCAAGGTCATGCACATAAATGTATATACGAGAACTAAAGGTGAGGTGATGAGTTGAGAGAAGAACTACAACATATAGATAAGGACATAATTATAATACTTCATTAAATGTACAGTATGTATTTCGTCTCAGTTGTGTCACTTTATCATCGTCGATAGTGAAGGTCATAAGGATGTTTTATGTGGATTAAGAGTGACTGTCTTGAGTTTATTTTGACAAAGTCTCTTGTGAACACCAACAAAGGTTACACTAGTACGTCGTGATACCAATGTACTGTATGCAGCACACAGGTGGGGTCTGACGAGCTTTTTCGAAACAATATTGACTTGATGCGAAAATAACGTTTTAGCTAGATTTTGTGGCTTCATATTCGCCGGGCAAATACAAGGATGATGTCGAAGATACGAGACAGAGAATTGTAGCTTTACTACGGAACATTTACTGTCGAACGTCGATGTAAGACGGAGATGTTGAAGGTACAAGACCATGGACTGGGCGGCGTGATATTGTGAGCTGAGACCCTGCAGACCGGATGGCTGTAGCGGAAAATCGTCGGAGCTGGAAGGCATTGTTGCTGCCGCCAAGGACCTGAATGAGCCCATCACGTTAACGGAGTGTGTGTGTGTGTGTGTGTGTGTGTGTGTGTGTGTGTGTGTGTGTGTGTGTGTGTGTGTGTGTGTGTGTGTGTGTGTGTGTGTGTGCGTGTGCGTGCATCAGTTTAAGACCTATCGGCAAACAGCAACAGCAGCAGCCACAGTATTCAAAACCCTGGTTGTAGCTACAGTTCACAAACTTATAGGGAGAAATTAGAAATAACACTCAGAATTTGTTGACTTAGTACTGTAATAACTTGTATTCACATTTCCCACGCTATTATTATGGGTTTGACGCAGCCTTATATATGTTCGTGAGACATGTCTGATTAAAATGTCGCTTCTAAAATATAACAAACTGTAAACTCACCTTAATAGTGTTAATACGCTCTGTAGTAGAAACAATGCCAACAGCCTCGAACAGTACATACTTTGAACCGAACACAAAGACCTGTAAATATTGAGTCTATAGACATTGACAATAGTGTGACGATGAAAATGTTCCAGTGTTATATATTGATCACAATACACAATACATTATGACCCCCATACATGATACAGGACACTCGTACTGTGCAGTACATCACAGCTACATACCTCAACAAAAGTACTTAGGACGAGCCCACACTTGTCGCACGTAAGGTAAGCTGTTCACTATTGATAATTTTATACAGTAGACACTTCATGTTTCTTCATTTAGTGTTGGTTGAATCCACAGTCTATCAACACCTGTGACTCATTGTATAATTTAACGTCGTAACGTAAAGACGAAATATGGAAGGGGTAGATTGGGTGAAAATAATACGAAATTAAGTAAGAGTTATTTAAAATACAAAAATTACCACTAATACTACTGCTACTACTACTTCTAATAATAATAGGCGAGAGATGGTTTGACATAGATGGGATGTGTGACAAAAGATCAAATCCAAAAAGATATTTATATAAATAAACAAAGTTATGCTGTGGACAAAACCGACCATTGTTTACAAACAATATTTTACATGAAGTCATGCAAAAACTGACCTCCATTTTTAAAAGACAAAATCGTATGTTAGATTTTGGGGAGGAAAAAAAAGTTGAAAAAGGTGAAAAAAAATCCAATGGGAGGTGATGGCCATCAGGTAGGCTTCACATTACGTATTCAACTGAGTTTGTTACATGTAAATTTACTGGGCCATGTAGCCAGTATGAAACAATCCCAGCGCCCGGGGATATCCACGCTCCGCGAGGCAACATTTAAATCTGACTAACTCCAATGTACATGAGTTTTCGGGAGAGAGAGAAAAACCAGAGAGAGGAAGAGAGAGAGCCACCTACGCCTTGCTGGTTTGTGAAATGGCGTTTAAATTGCGTTACACACCTGTCACTCACCGACCCACTGGTGATAGGTGTGAAGGGTGTGGCTGTGTTCACTTTAGTACATTCAGACACTGTTAGGTCTTGTCTTCTCCGTCGGTGTGATTATTAAAAATGTCTCTGCCAAATATACCCACCACAGCTGTTAGGCCTCTCTTCCCTTACCATTCTATGCCTGTTTCACTAGTGGTTAAAGCCTCCCCCACATTTGTTTGTTTGACTGATGTTACTCCATATCAATATATAGGGTATTATATTTTACTATGAATAATAATAAGATAGTTCTAATTTTGATAGTTCATTAAGTTAATCATACACTTATACGGAATTTCTTTAGCCTTAATATGTGTTAATACAGTACATACATAATGTTCAAAATGTTTATATAAGTTTCCGTCCTATAGAAGAAGTCAACAGTTTACAACTTGGCGAAGTCAGGGAATATACAATATATATTTCGGACCGTCGTTGTTCCGTAATAATAGCAACATTGTTGAAATAAAAGTACAAGTGTAATAGGAACTCAAGTGCCTTTGAAAAACTATCTTATAATCACCAGAAACATTAATCATTATCGTAAAGGGAAAAGAAGTATTTGACGAGGCGTTGAAACTTAATTAAAAATGGTAAAATAAACTTGAATTTACTTAAAGTAGCATAAAAATATATCTACTTTTCTTCATGTGGAAGGTCAGGGAAGGGAACGAATTCATGACTTCTCGAGTTAAAGCGGGAAATATATCAGGAAAGGGTAAAGAATTGAAACAGCATTGAACAGGTCGTGTTGTAAGAAGAAATGGGTGAACGAGATCCTTGGCCAGATGCCTCCTGATAAGACATACCACAGAAAAACACCGAACACCAGATGAATACAAGAAATTGGAACGTTCGGAGGGTTTCAGTGGACAGGAAAGGCTGAAGACAAGTGTGTGTGTGTGTGTGTGTGTGTGTGTGTGTGTGTGTGTGTGTGTGTAAGGAATAACCCAGTGCCCTCAGCTTGTCGTTAGGGAAGGTCTCTTAACACCTGCATGTGGATCACAGGTGTATATGGCCCGATAATTATATATATTACAGGTCATCGGGTGACTTGCTTATACCTGTGTTGATGTAATGTAAAGTGCTGTGGGAGGTCGACGATAGTGATGGCTACTTAGAGGAAGGGAAAAAGAGTGAATAAATACTTCAAGAGGAGGATAAAAGAGGAGAAAGACTTAAAGAGGAGGATAAAAGAGGAGAAAGACTTAAAGAGGAGGATAAAAGAGGAGAAAGACTTAAAGAGGAGGATAAAAGAGGAGAAAGACTTAAAGAGGAGGATAAAAGAGGAGAAAGACTAAAAGAGGAGGATAAAAGAGGAGAAAGACTTAAAGAGGAGGATAAAAGAGGAGAAAGACTTAAAGAGGAGGATAAAAGAGGAGAAAGACTAAAAGAGGAGGATAAAAGAGGAGAAAGACTTAAAGAGGAGGATAAAAGAGGAGAAAGACTTAAAGAGGAGGATAAAAGAGGAGAAAGACTTAAAGAGGAGGAAAAAGACTTAAAGAGGAGGATAAAGAGGAGAAAGACTAAAGAAATAAAGAGGAGAAAGGACTTAAAGGAGGACTTAAAGAGGAGAATAAGGACTTAAAGAGGAGAAGAAAGACTTAAAGAGGAGGATAAAAGAGGAGAAAGACTTAAAGAGGAGGATAAAAGAGGAGAAAGACTTAAGAGGAGGATAAAAGAGGAGAAAAGACTAAAGAGGAGAAAGACTTAAAGAGGAGGATAAAAGAGGAGAAAGACTTAAAGAGGAGGATAAAAGGAGGACTTAAAGAGGAGGATAAAAGAGGAGAAAGACTTAAAGAGGAGGATAAAAGAGGAGAAAGACTAAAAGAGGAGAAAGACTTAAAGAGAGAGAGAAAAGAAGAAGAAAGACTTAAAGAGAGAGAGAGAGAAAGAGTCAACGTAGGTCTTTGTACCCATTTCTGAAAAACTACCTCCACCAGTAACTTTGGCACACAGCGGAAGTGTTGTGCCTTTGACAAGAGATCTGTGCATTACTAACGAGTTCACTTTCCCCACTTTGTCTCCCTCTCTCTCTCTCTCTCTTCTACTGCACCACAGATCTGTTTGACTATTTTACCCAGTCTTGTTGTTCCTTTATCGCATTATAACTATTGTTCCATTGTCCAGCTCACCTACAGTTCCACTTCCCCGCTGTACCTGTCAAAATACAGCTTTGTACCATTGTGACACTCATACTGTTGTTCCCCTTTTAACATTATATATCAACGTCCTAATGTGACATTGTCTCATTTTTTTTTTAAAACGTTTTATCACTTTCCAGTTTTATCATTGTTCGAATCTCCCACCGTCCCACTGCTTCAATGCCCCACTATTATATGGTTCCACTACTCCACTATAGCATTGCATCACTGTCACATGGTTCCACTACTCCACTATAGCACTGCATCACTGTCACATGGTTCCACTACTCCACTATAGCACTGCATCACTGTCACATGGTTCCACTACTCCACTATAGCACTGCATCACTGTCACATGGTTCCACTACTCCACTATAGCACTGCATCACTGTCACATGGTTCCACTACTACACTATAGCACTTCATTACTGTCACATGGTTCACTACTACACAACACTGCATCACTGTCACATGGTTCCACTACTCACTATAGCACTGCATCACTGTCACATGGTTCCACTACTCCACTACTACTGCATCACTGTCATGGTTCCACTACTACACTGCATCCACTGTCTGGTTCCACTACTCCACTATAGCACTGCATCACTGTCACATGGTTCCACTACTCCACTATAGCACTGCATCACTGTCACATGGTTCCACTACTCCACTATAGCACTGCATCACTGTCACATGGTTCCACTACTCCACTATAGCACTGCATCACTGTCACATGGTTCCACTGCTCTACTGTAATTCGGAATTTACAGCCCCATCGTGCCGCTCTTTTGCTATAAAGGTTCATCAATATCTCACACCTGAACAGCGTTGCTTATCGACTCTGTGCTACCTAGAGAAACACTTTATAAGCTTCAGGCAGTCATTCAGGAAGAAAATCTGTGCCACTAAAAAGAAAACTGGCATAGTCTACTGCCATCGAGAGTGAAAGTCTGTGCTACTAAAAAGAAAACTGTCATAGTCTACTGCCATCGAGAGTGAAAGTCTGTGCCACTAAAAAGAAAACTGTCATAGTCTACTGCCATCGAGTGAAAATCTGTGCCACCAACCAAGCTGTTCAGACCTACAGTAAAAGACGTAATACTGTGCCACCAATAAAGAGAGTGAGCCGTAAATAATGACAAGAATTTGTGTCATTAAGTAACAAAGAAAATGATCGACTAACGACGAGAATTTTGTATTAGAATTCTGCTCTAACAAAGAGAATGAGATCTGTGAACGTCAGAATTATTTTTTTTTCAGATTCCGTTTTACTGACAGAAAAAAAAATGTATCTGGATAAAAATACAGGTTGGATCATAAAGAAAGAAAGACTTTGTGATGATTTGAAATGAAGAAAAAAATGTAAATGAATAAATAGAAAATGATTAAACATGTGTAAAATAAATGGGAAAATAAGATAAAAAAATAAAACAATATAATATGAAATAAAATTCTTATACTTCGAAGAGAATTTCTTTCATAAAAATCACGAAAATTATAAACGATGGTTAAATAAATAAACGCAACAATAGGTGGAGTACATTTGTTGTTATTTTATGTATCTTGGTGCTTCTACAACTCTAAGCGGTTCCATGTCGTGAAAAGTAAACCAACTATGAATCTTTAACAAGGAGTTACAACAAATACGAGAATAAAGGCATTCTGTCATTACCCTCAAAGCCTTAAAAATATATAAAAAAATATTACTTTTTTAAATTATTGTTTCACTTTGTCAAACAATGGAAGGGAGGAAAATAATCTGCAATTTTGTTATTTTTTCTTAATGAAGAGATGAGACACGAATGGGGAAAAAATAATTATGAAAAAAAAAATGTGTAATGGTCTTCCCGTTGGGTGTTTTCAGTAGCGAAGATGTAAAAGAGAAAGGAAACAAGAGGGATGATAAAAGGGAGAAGATTTTTTTTTTTTTTTTTTTCATCCTGGCTGAGAGCTATTTATTATCTGCTACTTACGAGAGAGTCAATGAAGGGAGAGGACTAGAGACAAGACCTTCTTATTAAAATGTTTCATAATTTGGTTCATTATGTTACTAAATTGGTGTACTGTAAACGTTTCTTTATAGTACTGTTTCTTATCACTAGTTTTACTCAACACACACACACACACACACACACACACACACACACACACACACACACACACACACACACACACACACACACACACACACACACACCTCTCTCTCTCTCTCTCTCTTTCGATTTCGCTTGAACAGTACTCTAGGTGACGCCAGTATTTACCCACACTACAACTTTCCTTGCAGCTTCCTATACAAAGGGAAACACGGGGGAGAGTAAAGGAGAGTGACGAATCATCCTTGCGTGTGGCAGATGTTAAGTTTATTAGATAAGAAAGAATCCACTGCCGGTTTTGTACCGATCTGAAATAATTTAGCTTTGTGTAATAGGTGAATCAATGAAAAATAAATGGAAATAGAGAATACTTAATCTATTTACTTTACCATCTTCCTTTTATTTTCAATTGATTTTCATAGAATATTTTTTGTTCTTAATTCAAAGTTGTTCCTGATTCTTTTGTATGATAGTTTAAGTAAAGACTGACTGCTTAAGAATGAGACATTAACACTGAGGTGTAGGGGTGAGTGACCTCAGTGTCTGCATCTCGGCGCCGCTGGGAAATTTAGATGTCGCGTTTCACAAAACTTTTTAAAAAATAAAAAAGGAATAAAATCGTGTATTAAGTTCTAAAGAGGTATTAATGAATTTATATCCTTCCTTTTTATTTTGAGATGTTTAATTACTTTGATATATAGTTGAGAAATATTCAGTATATACTCTTGTTAAATTACTTTAATGATTGAGAGCTCGTTTTACCTCTTTATGACACAGGTGAGAGAGTAAGCCGATTTATATCATATTTCTAATTTAATATTGTTACGGTTGTTATTTTCAAATGTAAAAGTATGATAACATAAGTAGCAGTGATATGTAACGTAGTAAATATTTTATAACCATTTCTAAAGTTATACAGAAGAAAACACAAAACATAACGTTAACTAATCCTTTAAAATCTTCTTCCAGCCCGCCTGTAAAGCTCTCAGCGAGGGTCGTGCCGCACATAAAGTTTCCAAAACATGATAAAAATGAACATTCTAGTGTATAAATACTATTGCATTGTTAGTTTGGTTTGCTTTGGCAAAGGTCGGCTTAGATGTATTGGGTTAACTTAGGATAGGTTGTGATAGGTTTGGTTAAGTTAGGTTGGGTTAAGGTAACATGGATTAGATTGGGTTAGGTTAGGTTAGGTTAGGTTAGGTTAGGTTAGGTTAGGTTAGGTTAGGTTAGGTTAGGTTAGGTTATTAGTACAATGCAAATCACAAATAGCGTCGCTGTATATCTCCAATCAGTCAGGAACATTTTGGAAGACATTTACCATCACCGTTGGAGTTATCTTCTCTGTGGCAACATAATGCGATTACATTAATCCTACGACTCGGCTTGGGCTCAGGTTTTTTTAATGATACTAATGAACCCATTGGGATCCTCTTCGTCACAAGGACCGACGTAAATCTCTTAAACATTATATCAAGCGAGCGACAATTTTCGTAAGCTGTGGTTCAGGAGGACAGCTCTTAAGTCAAGAATAGGTGGCTAGGATTTCCCAGTAAAAAAAGTGGAGTTGCTATTAATATGCTCCGAATTTGCGTAATTTAAGGATAGTGAATATTTAAAGACAAGGAGGTATGATACTTATTAACAATAATAAACAAGTATACAGGCAACAGGGTAACCACCTCGCAAAATATTTTCACGAAGAATAATCAAGCACGGGTCCAGGTGGTATTACAGTTAGACTCTGGTAATATCATCATGTTCCATCCTTGTAAGATTCAGTATCAAGTACAGACATAGAGACCATTACAGCAAGTCTCACACGTTTCTCAGATTGTAATCTTTTGAGTCACACGGTTCTTTCCTTATCTGAAAGCAATACAAGCAATCTGTGACACGGACCTGGTCATAATGAAGGCTTTCTAGCTGTACAAACTAAAGCCCATCGTTGCCTCTTACTTAAGTTATTTTTATTAGGTTTGTTAGTTAATCTTGCACTTCTTATACTGATATACAGGTATATATACACACACACATATATATATACATGAACAAATCTGTGTTCTAGTTTCAACATCCAGTTTCTATTTTTCATGATTCACATCAGTTTTATTGTTTACCACTTGGAACTCTATTGTCTTTCCCCCAATATTCGTTCACTAGGTTGTAACATGATACATTAAATTTGATACTGTTTGTTTTATTAAATATTTTAATGGCAGCTATATTTGCGTTGTTTATTTTTAACTCAGGTGAGTTTGTATCCACTTTTATTCTCCCATGATAAAAATACAGTTTTTCCCGAAAGGTCAGAAAGAATTGAATAAAACAATAATATTAACTATATTCCGTAGCGGTTTCCTTCTTTGTTTTATGAATATATATACAGTATGTGTTTGTATACTTGCACCTATCTGCAATGGTATGAGTGCATTTATCCCATCTTCTACCAAAACTTTCACTTTAAAATCATGGTTTGATCGCTCCTGCTCTCTTGCATGCAGGGTGAGAGATAGGGCATGTCAAACTATTAAACTATCTCCTCCTCTAGTAAATCCTTCTGGTCCTTAACCAAAAATATCTGTAATAACTTCTGCTCTACCCCTTTTCCTCCTCTCTTCCGACCTGATAACTCTATAGCCAACTCTCCCCCTGATAAAGCCAATCTCTTTGCCACCTTATTCTCCTCTAACTCCACCTTAGACGATTCCCCACTCTATCCCTCCTACCCCTGCTCCTCCTATTGAACCTATGCACTTTCCTATAATCCCCACTCGCAGGGTTGCTGGTGTGTTATCCAGAATGGATGTGAGTAAGGCACATGGACCGGACGGAATACCCCCTCGTGTTCTGAGGGAGTTTGCTGAAGTTCGGACCCCTGTGCTTGCTCGCCTCCTTCGCCTTCTCAAGACCCAGCTTTTCCTTCTTCTTGGAAGCATTCCTTGGTTCTGCCCATCCCGAAGAAGGGTGACCATTCTAATCCCTCTAACTATCGCCCCATTGCCCTAACTTCATCCCTCTCTAAGATTTTCGAAACAATTCTTGAACTCCCATTTTCTCCGCACCATGAACGCCATTCTTACGCTGATGATTCTACTCCTCCTGATTCTCAAACTAGATCTGTTTCTAGAGCTGATATCATTACATCTATCTATGCGGATCTGTGTAGCATCTCCGAGTGGGGAGGTAGAAACTTGGTTAAATTCAATAGTAATAAAACTCAGTATTTACTAATCACATTTTCCAAATTATATGATCTCCCACCAATCACATCTCAGGACGCTATCATTCTGCCAAATTCTAAAATATATATGCTAGGCCTCACCATTTCCTCTAATATGTCATGGAAGCCACACATCCACAACATTGCTAAAGCTGCCTCCCGAAAGCTGGGAATGCTGTACAAATGCCGTAGCTACTTCACTTCTGAATAGTTGCTTCAAGTATATAAGGGCTTCATTCGTCCTAACTTGGAGCACTGCTCATATCTGGGGTGGCTCTTCTTCTGTTCACCTCTTAGATAGGGTGGAATCAAAGGCATTTCGTCTTAATAACTCTCCTCCTTTAGTTGACAATCTTTCTTGCCTTTTTCTTCGCCGCAATGTTGCTTTACTCTCTCTTTTACAGGTACTTTAACAGGCAAAGTTCGGTGAATTTGGCATCTTGCGTACCGCCGGCAAGGCCGTGGTGCCTGCGGTGCCCGCCATTTCTCTGTGGATGTCGGATACACTAGAATAATAACCCGTTATAGTACATCCTTCTTTCCTCACACAGCCAAACTGTGGAATGCTCTGCCTTCTTCTGTATTTCCACACTCATACAATCTGTCTCGCTTTAAAAAGCTGGTTTTCTTGCATCTTTGTGGTGTAGATTAATATAACCTTTTCCTTTTCTATTCTTGATTTATTTTTATTCTTGTTTTTTCGCCCCCTAGGCCCCGATGTGGGTCAATGACCTATGCCCGGGTGGGCTAATCCCTGTTAAAAAAAAAAATATTCACGGTCGTCCACCTCCTGCAACACTGTGTTCCAACAAACACTTCCTCGCTTAAAACTTTCTCTGAGGTCGAAGCTCAGGTTGTTAAGGGTGTTTTATCGTCAGGTGGAAAACCAAATACAGTGTGTTTGAAATTGAAGTTTGCTTTACATCTGAATCATACGTAGAGCTGTGTTAAGGGGATTAAAATACTGCCTGACAGTGGAATAGATCTGGTGAAGTTGAAATACGAAAGACATAGAAATTAGGTTAAAATTTGAGAGGTAAGCGGTATGTAATAATAATAATTAATAATAATAATAAATGCGGTTTATTAATAGAGTTGCAGCCGGTGGCTGAAAATATACAAACTTACTTTTGAATTAGACATAATGATATGCGTTGAATACATTTACAGGACTGTACAGTACATAAATCAGGAGTTGTTTATTATTTTAACAATAGATGGGATGGTGCTATTCTTATATCTATCAGTGCGGGCTCTTATGGGCTGAATTTGGTTGTAGTGGCTGACTGCGCAAGGTGGGTGGGGGACTGCCGGTGGCAGGAGGTGGCGATGACGAGGATGGTGCAGTAGTCCACTGCCAAACCTTGCTAGTGCTTGGTGGTGAAGGTCACTGAGGGATGGCATTTCCAGGGTGGAGAGAGCGTTGATGTAGCTGGAATAGTCTGAGCCGAGCATGATTCTGCAGGCCTTTTTCTGTACCTTCTCTAGCCGACGTTGTTGGGTAGAGTTGAGAGAAGACGACCAGGCTGGTGACGCATACGTTAGTTTGGGGAGAATAAAGACGTTGTAGACAGTCCTCAGCTCTGGCGTGGGTGTCCCAAATGACCTAAGTTGTCGTATCATGTAGAGTCGGTACGAGGCTGCCTTGATTGTGTTGTTTACATGGGCCTTCTAGTCCAGTTTGTAGTCTATGTATGTATGTATGTATGTATGTACGTATGTATGTTCATTTTCGCCTCCCAGTCCCCGATGCGGGTCAGTAACCTGTGCCCGGGTGGGCTAATCCCTTTAAAAAAAAAGAAAAAATGGAAAGAGTTTTGAAGAAAGGAGAAAAAAATGGGAGGAATCAGAATGTACTGTAGTGTCCTAGAAGGGAAGAAATGTGAAGAAACAAGAGAAAATTGACCAAAGTAGGAGGAGGAGGCAAGGAGATGTAGACGTCATTATAGAAAGGAACAATGCTACAAGAGAGATGAAATGGATAAAGGAATGATAACCGTGGATTCATAGGGACAGAGAGGTGAGAACAGGAGACTGGAGAGAGAGAGAGACTAACTTCAGGTATACAACAAAAGCCCCGTTAAAGAGGAATAGGGGAAGTGAAAGAAAAAGATTGAAACATCGGAACAGTGCGGGTATACGGACGAAGAGAGAGAAGGGAAAGCAAAAAGCGTAGAGCGGGGATACACTGGTAAAGGAGAGGAAAAACATGGAATAAACGCAGGGTGCCAGAAAAAGGAAGATGAATCTCTGGCATAACAACCGTTCAGGGGTGTGGGGGACTGGAGTGGTGAAGAAGAGGGAGTGGAGTGGTGAAGAAGAGGGAGTGGAGTGGTGAAGAAGAGGGAGTGGAGTGGTGAAGAAGAGGGACTGGAGTGGTGAAGAGGTGGAGTGGTGAGGAAGAGGGACGAGTGGTGAGGAGGAAGAGAATTGGAGTGGTGAAGAAGAGAATTGGAGTGGTGAAGAAGAAGAAACTGGAGTGTGGTGAAAGAAGAGAATTGAGTGGTGAAGAAGAAGCTAGAATTGGTGAAGAAAGAGAGTGGAGTGGTGAGGGAGTGGCGTGGTGAGGGACGAGTGGTGAGGAAGAGAATTAGCGTGGTGAGGAAGAGGGACTGGAGTGGTGAAGAAGAGGGACTGGGTGGTGAAAGAAAGAGGTGGAGTGGTGAAGAAGAGAAACTGGAGTGATGAAGAGGTGGAGTGTGGTGAAGAAGAGGCAGGTGGTGAAGAGGGACTTGAATGGTGAAGAAGAGGGACTTGAGTGGTGAAGAAGAGGGACTGGAGTGGTGAAGAAGAGGGACTTGAGTGGTGAAGAAGAGGGACTGGAGTGGTGAAGAAGAGAGAGGGATCACCAAACTAAAAGGTCCTGGAACGGTGCCTATGAAGTGTGATGGATGGGTCAAGAAAAGTGTAAGTGTACCTCTCAGTTATTAGCCATGTCTTCATCAGGGACTAATGAGTACAGTGTCTTATGGCTGTGGTATGAACTGTGCCAAGAGCAGTGATTGAAACAGTGCCTAGAATAGTGTCTCGGGTATAATAGGGAAAAAAAAGGAACAATATGATAAGCGCATGATTAATCTCGTGTCAATGTGAATTATAATTTTATGAAATATTAGAAATCCAGTTATATCGAAATTCAAACAGGGAGAAACAGCGTAGAAGTCGGCTTATAGTGTTAAACAGAGAGAGAGATCTATTATACAATTAGAGGAAGTAGTAAAAGCTAAAAGAATAATGAAGGGTTTTAGAAAATAAATGTGGTGGACGAAAGAAAAAAAAATTAACGAAAGGAAACTCAAACGTAAAATAAAAAAATAAAAAAAACCCTGTAAAAATAAAAGGCAGATTGCTGAAATTCAGAAGGGAAGTAGGGACTGAGAACGAGATAAAAAATGGCGATAAACCCAGGAAAAACTCAAAGACAAATAAAAGGAGAGGAGGGAAGAGAGAGAGAGAGAGAGAGAGAGAGAGAGAAACTGAACTGTACATAGAGAGAACAGAACATAAGCTGTGAGATCCCAGGATTTAGACACACTCACACATACATTTCCGGGGAGGAGGAGAGCGGACACCCCAGTACCGAGGTTTGCAGGCAGGGGGAACTCTCGAGTGGTGTCGATCATTTGGACGCAGTAGCCAACGAGGAGAATATTTACAAGGCTCTGGGGGCTTTACATGCTTTACTTACTGGAAAGTTACGTGGAAGAGCCATTGGGGAGGGAAGTTGTGGGATGGACTATAACGAAATGAGGAAAGTATTTAACGGCGGTACGGAAGACGGAAAAAAATGGATGAAATCAGAAGTGAAAATTGCCAGAGATGATCTTTTGATGGAGTTCATTCTTGGTGGATGGTCACCTGGGAGAGGTTAATTAGCCAGCTCATCTCCTTAATTAGTTAGGAGGTAAAACAATTAATCTGAAGGTTGAAATCTATGTCATCACATCTGAAGACGACATCAAAAGTTGAAAAAACGTATTTATATCAAATTTATATACATCATTATGTTTACCCCATTTTTCCTGAAAGCTAAGCACTAATTAATAAGAATAAGGCCCCAGTTTTAGAGTTAATTTCTGTAGTTATTGAAACTTACGTATTACCCAAATAAATTTTCTGCAAGCACTATGTCAAGTGATGATGGTGTCCTGAACGATGAAATAACCTTTTTCCACATATAGAGACAATTTTCTATCGATATTCCCAACAAATGGATTACTACAGACACTTGTGTAGGCTCGCCATTTATCTCAATACTAAAACTGACTATGAAACTGAGAGCTCAAGCAAGGATGGGGAGAGTGAAGTGCCTGCCTGGCCTTAGCGAGGGGTGATGTAGCTACCGGCACTGCTACAATAGACGACTCCCACTACAAGAGGAAAATCAGGTGAACGTTCGTGTTACTGCGAGGTGAAGGTGAATCCCAGGTGGTGTTGACTGCCCTGCCCCCTGTTAGCTCTGTGGTAATGGTACTGGCAGAATCATTCAATGGGAGGAGGGAGGAGATGAGCGGATCACAGAACGGATGACTTCCACTTGAAGTTGCCAAGAGAAAAACGAATAGTTGGGGGAAAGATATTTGATTTATACGGGGATATTTTAAGATGTTGTCTAAATTGTGCGTGTAAGGAAATGACAGGCAAACAAACAATGAAACTGATAAAACAGGAAGACAGACAAATCGTGAAGAAAAGACAGAGAGAGAGAGAGAGAGAGAGAGAGAGAGTTATTATTTTCATAGAGGTACCGCTGCTTCAATTCAGCGTTCCTGTGAAAAAAACAAATAAAACATAAAAATTGGGGAGTGGAGCTTAATTTAGAGTCGAGTAGTTTTTTCCTGCTGTATAACAAGGAATGAAATGGAACGTAATTCTTGGTAGAAATATTTTCAAATAAACACTCAAAAACATACAGAGACACGCTTGCTTGGATGAGCGGATACACACACACACACACACATACACACACACACACACACACACACACACACACACACACACAAATATCCCTCTCACCCACTCTTTGCTTCTCCGACTTCCATATCGGTTTCCTATACTCTCTGTGAATCTATCAACATTCCCCTCTCTGAGCGTGTATATCTTGTAACCTGACACATCCTGCCCTTGTCATTGCGTTATTTGTTATTCCTCCATGAACTTAGAGATTGTTACTGTTCCTCTTTTCTTGTATTGTTTTCTTCTACTTCCTTGTTTATTCTCGTCTTTGATGATAATGTTACTCCTTTTTTTTATGATTCTTGGGAGTATTTCTTATTTTGGTTTTCATCTCACATTTTTCGCTTTAAAATATTCTTATGTTGTTTTCAATGTGTTTTGTTTTCGTCTCTGTGTTTCCCTTTTTATTACCTTTTTATTTTACGTCTTTTGCACTTGGTCGAGTTGTGTGAAGTCTAATTATTGCTGTAGTATTTAGGCATAATGATATACTGTATATGATTAGATGTGATGCATATCGAGTGACTTTGACACAGATTAATGAAATTCTCACCTGATTTAAAAAGGCAGCTTTATTGCCTTTTGTGAATCAACCAAAGTGTGTCAGTCTTTGGTGATGTTATTCTCTCTGTGTTTAGTCTATTCGTAGTGTAGTGTATTTCTCTCGGGATTCGACTCCTCGTGAGGCTACTGGATGTCCCTCCCACTAATTCAGCGTCTTGTGTAAACAACCACTTCGTCTCACACACCCTATATGTGCCACTCTGCGCCCCTTCCTCCACACACACTTCGCTGGCCACTCGTATGGATTGGCCTCCGCCCGAGGCCAATCGCTTAATCCTGCACCTGGTCTTAACCTCTGCCTCCCAGTTCAAGATTATTGAGGCGTCTCTCTCTCTCTCTCTCTCTCTCTCTCTCTCTCTCTCTCTCTCTCCACATACATGTACAACGTGATCCATGAAAATCGCCAGGACACTCGGAGGATCTTTCTCGGCGAGCCAACGATCCTTCTCAGCGAACCAACAAAAGCTATGCCGGCATCTTTTGATCTGTGATGAGGTCTCGTCTTGAGAGAGCAGTGGAGTTTGTTGCTCAAATCCGGCAACTCACAGTATTGTTATTTTTTGTTGTTGTTGTTGTCTCACTACAATAGTCACAATGCCAGTATCTTTCCCAGCTATGCATATTTACTTCCTTGTTCGCCAAAAAAAAAAAAAAAAAACATCACAGTGCATTAATAAGAGCAGCAACATCTTTTCAAGTACACTGGTAAAGGGCAACACAGTAAGAGTTTGGTCGGTGCATTAAAAGAACATGATTAGTTTATATTGAAGTGTTAATGATTAGTTTATATTGAAGTGTTAGCCTCATAATCCCTCTCTTTTGATTGGTGGAGAGGAACAGGAAGTATTAATTGTTTGATAGTCATTGGTTAGAGCGATAGCTAGATATGGATAAGTGGATATTTAGATGATTAATTAATATATAAATGTATGAATAGATTAATTGATAAATGGATGTATGGACAGATTAGTGGATAAATAAATACATGGATAGATTAATAGTTAGATAGGTATATATGGATAGAGTGATAGGTTTATGCTTCGTTACGTGATTAAGTAAAAAATGGATATATGGAGAGAGAGAGAGAGAGTTGTAAGTTAATGGAGAGTTATACATTTTTCTTTTACATTATAATTTTTTTTCTTTTATTCTCATTATCATTTTTACATATTCATCCATACATTTTTTCATATTTTTTTTTCTCATCCATCAAATTCGTGATTCATGCATAGACTTGACAGCGGGTTAAAGTTATTCATGTGGCAGGGAGCCTCAGCCTGTGCTAACCTCATCAATATCTGCTGCCCTGCCATGCTCTCTATATACATCAATATTTATCATCCCTTATTATCTTATCTCCTCTTCCTTCGCCTTTCTCTCTTCATAAAGTTACGGTATTTAACCCCAGTCTGTCTACATAAGGGGCAAACGGTTCTTACTACCAAAATGTGAGACTTGTGATATGCGAGGGCTGATCTTCCGGAAAACTCAGTAGTAATGATAAAAGTTCAGATTGTTATTCCGGTTCGCCTGGTGGACATTCCGCTGTAGTGTGAGTTGTTTTTTTATCGTTAAATGAAGGTTATGAAATGAGGATAAATTTCACGTAACAAAAAAAAGAGGCTGTTTTATGAATATGTGCTCTCTCTCTCTCTCTCTCTCTCTCTCTCTCTCTCTCTCTCTCTCTCTCTCTCTCTCTCTCTCTCTCTCTCTCTCTCTCTCTCTCTCTCTCTCTCTTCCTCTCTCTCTCCTCTCTCTCTCTCTCTCTCTCTCTCTCTCTCTCTCTCTCTCTCTCTCTCTCTCTCTCGAGTCGTTACTGTGTACTTAATCTTTCTACACAAGTTTATTTTTTTTTAACAACTTCACATTACGGCTGGACCACTCCTACCTCCCTCCTCCTCTCCCCTTCCTTCCCTCCTCAAGCGCTTCCTCAGGCCAAGGATAACCGTAGCGAAATCTGAGCAAAATCCGGGTTAAAAATATGGTGGTGGGCCATTAGCGAAGAGGGTATCCGTAAAACTCAGCCTCCGCAGAACTCCCTTCTCTCCTGGGTAATTGCATAGCCATCATTACACGGTATTTGCGGAAGGCTTTTACTGGGCCCCGTGCTGGATCTTAACACCATTCACTTCTCCCTCTCTCCATTCAACCTGCTTAACGAGCATTTAGGTGAGATAAACGCTGGTGATGCGCTCCTTTGCTTGTACAGAAAGATGAAACATGTAGTGATCGAACCTGCCAGTGAAGAGGAGGAATTTGACACAGCAATGTTTCTTGTTTTGATTATATATATATATATATATATATATATATATATATATATATATATATATATATATATATATATATATATATATATTGTGTGTGTGAGGCATTAGGACACATTTACACACCATTATTCAATCTTGTGTTTTGTTCATCATGAGCTCACAAACCCGCTTCCCAGTTCTTAAAGACTAATTAAACACTTCTAAGGCTTTTCCGGAGACTCATAGCTAACTGCCAATATACTCCAATATAAACTTTATAGTAAAAACACTTTAAGATGTGATTCCGGCATCCGCGGGCTCAAGTCCTCCCGTGAGCGTTGGTGTTCAGTGACCCTCAATATAGATACACTGGTCCTGTATACCAACTTTGCCTCCGTAATATTAGCGGCCAGAGAAACATTTACATCTGTATCAAGTATCTCAAGTTTTGTTTATTATGTACATTATATATATATATATATATATATATATATATATATATATATATATATATATATATATATATATATATATATATATATATATATATATATATATTAAATTTTTTATTAAATTTATTATTAGTATTATTATAATGTTAGTAGGCTATTATTATCATTATTATTGTCAGTGGTCTATTATGATTTTTAATATTATTACTAGAATACCAGTAGTGTCAGTAGTGGTGATAGCTAGTAGTAGTAGTAATAGTAGCAGTCGTAGTAGTAGCTAAACACTATTATTTATAATTCAGGAAATGTGTTTTGCGATGTCAAAAAAAACAAGTGATGTTTACATAACACATGAGTAACCGCCGGCGTGGTGTTTACCTGTCAACTAGTCAGCTGACGATGAATGAGTTGGCGGGGCGCTGCAAAGTTGTAGATGCTGCTCCTTCAAACTATGAAGCCTTCACTCCTAAGCCTCAGTGAGCTCGGTTGCTTATGCATCTTCGTGTACTTACTCTTGTTCGTGATTCTGTCGACGGTATATTGGTGTAAAATGAGCTTCATCAATGTCATGGTTAAGATTTGTCAGTCTGCCAGCTGTGAACGTCATTTTTTTCTGGTATTCGGGAGGAGAATAAGTTAATGTGGCTAGTTATGGCTTGGGTTTTAGTTAGCTGGTGCTGTCTGTAGTACTAAAATGAACGGTAAAGGATGTAAGATAAAGAAAATTATATAAATTATGGTTAGTGTAAGAGATCACGTGGTTGATAATCTCGTGGTGATAATTGTTGCAAAAAGCTGTTGTTTAGGTCTACAGCTGCTGGTAATTTGACTTGTAAGGATGTTGGGACGAGAAATGGTTAATGTCGAGGGAAAGGAAGGTGGGTATCTATGTGGTGTGGTGTGGTGTGTGGGGAGGGCATGGACAGGTAGCTGCTGGAAGGGTGCAGACAGGTGGCCGTGACAGGAAGAGCTCGGTGAGGTATGGCTCTATAGGTGGCATTATTCCTCTCTCTCGTTTCTCAGCTTCTCCCACACGCGCCTATCCCCTCTCATCCACCTCTACCCCTGCCACATCTATCTCTGTTAGCCCACTTATTTTTTTTTATCGCACATGCCAATTCTTCCCTTTCTATATTTGTCCCTCTTTTCTTTTTCTCTCTTACGCCTTTTCTCCCTCCTTTACTCTCACCACATCAGCTCTCCTCCTCCTCCTCGTTTTACTCTCCCACTTACACCTCTCTTCCTGCTTCTTCTCTCTCCCACCATCAAGTGCAAGTAACTCAAGGGCTGATATAATCTAAATTTGCTGAGGGTTTAAAGACTAACCTGTATATCTCTCACTACTAAAAGGCAAAGCAAAAGGAGGAAGTTCGTAGATTTGATAACTTCTTCGTGTGTTTCATTCTCCGTAGGACCAGCATCCTTGAGAAATAAAATCCTTAAATGGGTCCTGTTTTCCTACCAGATTATTGTTTCACGTGCGCATATATATACGATTTTTTTCTTTCTTCATTTTTGTTGAGAACGCAGGTGATGTGGGGAACCGTTTACCTGTCTGACCTTACTGTTTGGTAAGGTGACGGCCTTTTGAAAGAGAGTTTGATTTTTTTTTGGGTAAATCTCTTCAATTCGATCTACTTAAAATGTGACTTAGTTTCATTTAAGTTTGGTAATGAGATATTGCAGTGAGGAAGAGGGCAGGGGGGGGGGGCGTAGAACATCTTTATTTTATTTTCTAAGTGACTTTCTCTTCGTTATTTCCAATCATGAAAATAAAACTCACAGCAGCTGAACACTGCACTATCAATGGTCACTTGAACACACACAGACACACACATTCCCGACCTCTCACCTCCTATAAGAACGCGCCCACGCCGAGCATCTGTCACGCTGCGTAAGATTCGTGATTTATGAGCAAGGACAACCAAGAAGTTTTCTCTGCACCAGTCTGAGGTTCACTTGTGGGTAAAGATAATAAATTGGCATTGTCTCGTGTAGATTCTATTTAGGAAGCACTCGAGGAAGAGTGTAAGAGTGTATTGATAGTGAGGTGAGAGTGGGAGTCATCTGAGTCAGGTTAGGTGAAGGAAGTTACAGCAAACAATTATCTGAGGTAACTGATAAGAAAACACTGCATTAGGGGGTATCCACCCATCCCCATAATGGCTCTAAACCTGCCTTTAACGCACTTGTAAACCTGTCCTGAGTCGTTTACACTCTACGACTGTCTTGTCGTGTAGTTCGTTTCCAACACTCTCCTGGGAGAAGTGAACCCGTGCCGTCCCAGACCAGACGGTTCAGACGCGATGACAACGTCAGGTCCGGGATGGCTTCATGTTGTCAGTCCAAATACTTGTGTTGACATTCATCAGGTGGTCCGCAGGCCCGCGCCCAGCCTGAGACGCCCTGTAGGCATAAATAAATTATGGGCCTTTTTTTTTTCCTCCTTTCTGTGGAGAGGATCCTCGAGCGGCGGCGGTGATGGATGGTTAATGTATGGATCCAGATTCTTAAAACGCTCCTACATTAAATTTCATTTCCTTCGCTAATAATATATACAAGTACTTGATAAACCGAAAGTTGTTATATTAGTAAGGGGCAGCACACACACACACACACACACACACACACACACACACACACGTACTGTATTACATCTCCGTAATAGGAACAACACGACCTCTGCTCTCTACGATATCAATCATTTCCTTCATAGACAAATACTATTATTAATAAAAGTGTCATTCATTATATTCAAATACGCCAGTAAGCAATAGGGAGTGTGTATACCCCGAGGGCCCATGTTCCATTCATGGTGTGCACGGTGAACTTCAATCTGACATTCCAGGTCTCCGGAAAGCTCACTCCTCCTAGCTCGGGAAATTGCCTTTGCATTCACTAGTGGGAGAGACTTGTGTTGGCCTCAGTTTTACACAGTGCGAAATAATCTCCCACTCGCTTTAATATTTTACAGCCACAAAAGACTTGCTAGTGGTAGTTATGAGTAAAAGTGACTTCTATAAACCGGACACCTGAATATTACGGTAACATTTATTACACCCAGGGACCTACAAGGAAACGGGGGCGAAGTAAGCCATTAGCCAGAGGAATGTGTACGAAACACAGGAAACAGTCAGAAGTAAGACGGAGAGAGTGAGAGAATAAAAATAGTTTTCTCTTTACAGGTATTACCATTAAGGGTTAAGGTCATGGCCAGGTACTTAACTACGTCATGGCCAGCTGACTCTCCATCGAGATGTTCAGGAAAACACAAAACACGACTGAACAACCAAAAAAACTTCTTATCACACGCCCGGAGGAGAGCTTGGGAGTTGGTTGATTTCCAGGAAGCAGGAAGTTTGCAGAAGCGAAGGCAGAGATGATTAATAATCTTAGTTCAATTTGCATCACACGATTCGATGTATCAATATGTAAATGACTTAAAGGCTTATGACAACAATGGTTAATTGAATGAATATATTCATTGGTGTTGTGAATGGGTCTTGTAAAAAAGGTCAACACACCGAGAATATTCGAGGTTTATATTTGTTGAAGCTGAGGACATGAGCCATACTTCTCCGGCAGCCAATACATACAACACTGACTCTTGGGTTGTGGAGAAACATTTAGATTGGATCACTTGATTTACAGCACAAAGGTGAACGTCTAGTGTGAGACTATGACAGGGAAGAAACAGACTTACGAATCTTTGGAAATCTGTGTTCTAGCCTTGCATCCTGGACCGTGACTTCTGCCTGAGAAACCCTCAAACAGCTTGTCTGTCATCAGTTTAGATTTAAAGTTGTCATTCACTGTGCTTGCCGGGAGTAATATATTTCACAGGTCTATTTTTTAAATTCTGTAATTCAGGAGGAGAAATACTCTATTAGTGATATATATAGCAAAATAAAAAAGACCCAATACGAATTTCATAATGGAAACCAGCGAACAAAATTGGATAATTTCCGCGAAAAAGCCCTGTTTTCAACACAACAGTGCGACAAAGAGTAATAGCATTTCAACATGAAATAGAACTGCGTAAATTGTTTTCACTTTATAGATGGACGGGAAACTTTTTTTAACTTAAATTGTGGCAAAAAATAGGTATACTCGTAGATATTAATCTTTATTAATACGGACTAAGTAAAATTCTTTCAGACGAAATTAATACATCATAATCTGACATGCAATTGAGTTCACCGAGGCCAAGTTTGAGGTATTAGATGATTTACTGTTTTATGATAGAATACACACAGCGACAGTGTGTATAAACAAGATCACAGAGGCGGTTTATTATACGTCACAGAAATATACACATTACACTATGTCCATATTTTACACTATATCTACCTTACCCTGTGTTCCTCCTACATTGTATCCACTCTACTTTGTGTCCCCTACATTGTATCTACCTTACCCTGTGTTCCTCCTACATTGTATCCACTCTACTTTGTGTCCCCTACATTGTATCTACCTTACCCTGTGTCCCTCCTATATTGTATCCATTCTACCTTGCGTATTACTATATAGTATCTTCTGTACCTTGTATCCAGCTACATTATATCCAAAACATTTTTTCATTCCGATATTACAAGGCCTCCGTGTCACCTTACATATAAGAACTAGTATTTTAAGAAAGAGAAATGCCATTATAATCCCCGTTTAAAAATCGATGAATGCTATTTTTGAACACACTCTCCAATAATTAAAAGGAACGAACAGAGGCTTAAATCATTACCTTAATATCTAACACAAACGTAAGATATATCAAGCCAGTACATCTTGTCTGTCTAGAAAAATTCGCTGAAGCAGGTAAAGCGTTCAGACATTATTGAAAGTCAAAATAATCACCTGGAAATTTATAATGCCAAGCTGAGGTAGAAAAAATGGGAATTATTCAAGGAAGCTAATTTCAAGTATCAACAAAGTACAGTATCAACAAACTTTTTAGGGGGGAAGTAATAATGTGATTAAACTTCCGAAACATCTTGTCACGTTCATATACATGCAAAGTAGGCGTGTGTGTTGTGGTAATATCATCACCTGGCTCTATCTTGCCTCTTTTTAACCAACACGTCTTGCTCCCCAAAACTCAATTTATGCTGTCAAAAGTTCGTGGGGGAGTATTGACACCAGAGGGAAATTTAACAGGAAAACACTTCTCATGCTGAAAATATGAAGATTTAATGTGTATATTGAAGATGAGAACACACATACTCACATACACATGGACTCACACATTCAATATCTCACAAAAATACATACATGTACTCATACAAGCAAACAAATATTAAAAAGTTAACATACATATTGTACGTGGAGTCTTATAGATCCTACCAGCACACGTCTCTATATATAGGATAAGGTAGATGAATTTCTGTAGGTTTAAGGAACGTATTTATCTTTGTCTAAGCTTTAATATTAGTGGAAGTAATCGCCAAGTGGTTCATTCCCCACAGCTCATGAAACAACACCAACACCATATCCTGATGATGGAACTAAACTTTATCATTGCTAAAAAACTAAACTGAAAAACATGATCTTTGAGGTATCGTGAACCACACTTCAACTTTAAAAGTGAACGTAAACTGGGAGGCAATATATAGTGGCTCGGGAAAAAAAATGAACTCACTGAACCATATTTCATCCTTAAAAAAGTAAGTCGAAACAATAGCACACCGGGAATAAACTTCTTGTGGTTCACGAAGCACCAAGAACCACCACACTTCCCCCTTTAAAGCTGAACCGCAATAATGAGACTCTGAGAATAAAAACTCCTCTTGTAAATCAAAACCCAGGTGTTCAAGATGAGAGTTTTGAATCATGTATCGCGTCAAGGAGTGAAGCACGAAAAACCAGCCTCTGGGTATGACCATCTTGTGATTCACGAGGGACGCCGAATTGTGGCCTCACCTTTAATACTGAACCGAAATAATACAATACATAGGGAGAGTGTAGCAGGCAATAAAAATGAGGGGCTGGGCTTTGTATTGTCAGAAAAATATTCAACCCGCAGTAATACCACGTACAAAAGCTGCAAAGAGACGGGAGGAAAAATTTACTAATTGAAATCAATTACAAAAGCCGCGTTTATCCTTTCAAAGACTCAATAAGGCTAATAATTGAGTCTGGCAGCAAAAAAAGACAACTATTTGAATTTAAAAAAAATTAATATATAAAACACACTATGAACGTATCATATTTTACAATTTCATAAATTCCATCTGACACTAATTTATGTCATACAGAATTGACAAAAATAATTATCATATTTATAGGAATCGTTTACGAGGTAAAAAAAATGCCTCATTGATCCATATACATACAACAGTTACATAATGAAAGAAAACAACTAATTATAATATAATAGTGATGGCGTAATGCTATTATCTCACAACAATAACTCTGAAGAGCACTATTCCGGTAAACACAAATATCATGAGTTACGACTCTGCCCACACAAGAGATTGGAACCTCTGTTTTACTCTCCACGACAAATTATAATCAACAAAACTGAAAACTACTTCCAGCCTCGAAAATTATAAGTGTAAATGGAAACAAGTGTAAAGTGGAATGAATTTTCAATGTCACTTTAAGTCTCTTCAGATTGTCGATATAATCTTACCACTGTATTTTCAACTCCTTTCCTCTTCCTCGAGTTTTTCTTTTTGTCCTCTAGACGATTCTTCCTCTTACTCAGTGCTAATTTTCATCCTGTTATATTTAGTTTGCTTTCTCGTTTTATAGTTAATAATGAAAATACTACTACTACTACTAATAACAATAATAGTAATAGTAATAATAATACTACTACTACTAATAATAATAATAATCATAATAATATTCACGCTAATAATCCCTTTTCAGATACGTCAAGTTAACAGTTTCGTGACCTTGACTTGAAACCAATCAGTCGCTTCATTTAACAGCCCAAACTTAAGCTCCAACACCCTGGACTCTCGTGACTGCTCCTCCTTGGTGTACCTTAAACACTATTTCTGTATGAATTTATGCAGCACTAATTATGTATCTGTCTTTGTTATTACAGCCGTTTACGTTTGGGTCCTCTGGGTTGCCTGTTAAAGGGATGTATATCGTAAAAGTGATTGAAGTGTATGAAGAACGCTTAAGAAACATACTGAATTTATTTGATTACTTCATATTGTAGCTTGAATATAGAGGGGACTGTCACGTGTCTAGTTCATTCCTATAAAAAGAATTGGATAGATGGATGGATGGATAGACACGAGAATGTATAAACAGACAAACTGGCAGATAGACAGGTATATGAGTCTTATAGCCTAACTGTGTGTGTGTGTGTGGGTGGGTGGGTCAAGGTCATAGTTCAAAGGGTGCTTGGTTATTTACTCCACGTAAACTCTTACCTATTCAGGATTGTATACGAATAGAGAACGTATGTAACTCTGTCTCGTAATTGACTTTTCAGTTTTGTAAGGCCTTCATGGAGAGCTTTCTGTAGTTTTGTAGTTGTTACCTTGGTAATGAGATGTTTGTTTAAGCATATAGGTTCTCTTAAGGTTAGTCGGGACGGGTCGGCAGTCGGGGTGACAGACATCAAAGGTAATTCGGGTGACTGGTTTTGACCTGTAGAATTTACACGATCAGAATACACTGTGATCTTTAGGTGAGAAATTATGATGATTTATGGCTGGATATACCAAACCTCAGGGTTATACCACACACCTGCTGAGTATATCTAATATAGCTGTATACCACACACCTGCTGACTACACCCTGTATACCACACACCTGCTGACTACACCCTGTATACCACACACCTGCTGACTACACCATGTATACCACACACCTGCTGACTACACCATGTATACCACACACCTGCTGACTACACCATGTATACCACACACCTGCTGACTACACCCTGTATACCACACACCTGCTGACTGCACCCTGTATACCACACACCTGTTGACTACACCCTGTATACCACACACCTGTTTACTACACCCTGTTTACCACACACCTGCTAAAGACGTGCTGACATTTGATTAATAATAATGCTCTTTACTGTAAAATGAAATACTTTGAAGAATCTTTTTTTTTCGCCTTTTTAATGGAATTATGCTTTTATGTCAGTGATATAATGTTAAACTTATATAAAGAAATTAAAATCCAAAGCCCATTTTTATTATTATTTTCTGCTGTACTTAATATTAAAAAAGCTGTCAAAAAGTAAATATTAACAAAAAGTCTAAAAAAAAATCAAAAGCAGACAGTTTCCTTTGTTAACATATTATAGTATTTAATAGTTTTACGAGTAATATAATAACACACATTAAATACTGTAGAAATAGAAATATATTCTCAGACAGAGTGAAACAGAGTTGAATTAGTGAATTGGGTGATAGATATTATTTATTTATTTATTTATTTCACGAGCTGATGCAATTTCGTGGTTGAGTTAAAGACTCTTGTTAAAGTTTATTCTTCTATCCTTTGTAACTTTTATTGCCATTTCAGTTTAGGATATATTTATTTCCAAATCCTACACAAATGTTTATCCAAAGAGTAGTTTCGTTAAATCTTGGCACCAAACTGAACAGGCTGCGGAGAATGGTGTTATGCCCTTATGATTATTAATATTGATGTATATTATGTACTAAACACTATTATTATTATTATTATTTTTTGTTACTACTACTTTTACTACTACTACTACTACTACTACTACTACTACTACTACTACTATTTTTTTTAATGGCCCAGTTCTCCCCCAACAGCCATTCCTTCGCCACTCATTTGTCATCTTTAAAATTAAAATATCCTAATACATGGGTAGCTATCCTGGCTGTGTTGAGTTAGTTGAGCAGCAGATTCAGCGGAGGCATTCTGAAAGTGACTCTTGCCTACTGCTACTAGCTACTACTACTACTATTTTTTTAAGTGTACAAAAGTGGAGCGTTATTTGTGGTGTAGTAATGAACTCTTTAAGCTTAATATTCATTCCTCGAACGACTTTTGTTCACACATTATATTTCTGTCATTCTTTGGTGCGTAATCCTCTTTTGTTCGTGTGTGTGTGTGTTTGTGTGGTTTTGTTTAATAATGTCTATCCTCTTGTCTTTTTTGTCATAATGGCTAATGACTATCCGTCTCTATTCTGTTTGTTTGTCTGCCCGGATCTGTCTATTCGTTCGGTTGTTTATACTGATTATTATTTGTCTCTCTTCTCTCTCTCTCTCTCTCCGTTTTCCCTTTCCTCCGAGACACATTCCTGCGTTGTTTTTTTTATTGATTATATGTATTCTGCTATTTCCAAACTCTAAATTACAGCAATCATGTGTATGTGTATGTGTGTGTGTGTGTGTGTGTGTGTGTGTGTGTGTGTGTGTGTGTGTGTGTGTGTGTGTGTGTGTGTGTGTGTGTGTGTTTGTTTAAATTTGCATATCTAAGTGTATGTGTTTGTTTTTGACAGTGGGCGTGTGTTTTGTAAAATTCGTCAGGTAACAACCATGATTCTTGTATAGTCAATTATTCCTCCTGTAACTACAATCACAATATACATGTGTACGAAGAAGAAGAAGAAGAAGTAGAAGAAGTAGAAGAAGAAGAAGAAGAAGAAGTAGAAGAAGAAGAAGAAGCAGAAGAAGAAGACGTCACCACACACATGTATATGAATATTTCCACTATCATCCTATTTCCTGCTTCCTTTACCATATATGCCACAACGTCGTAACCCCGCCCGGCAATAACGGCCCTCGCCTAGGCGCCTCCATATTACAACCCGGATCTTGGCAGGTCGTAAAGCGCTATGTTATGATCCACATCCGCTAAATTTCAGGAAAATTGAAGACTGCTCAGGGGATAATTTCGCGATTTTTTAGGGCATAATTCGCGATTACTGAGAGCAAACACCTGACCATCTTTTACTTTCAATGAAGAATTTAATTTTTTCATGAATTCTAAGCGTTGCTGATTAGGTAATTCATTATCAGCGAGCCCTAGGGAGGTATCTGGTGTGATGTGTAGTTTCGAATTACCTGTTTAGATAACTTGTACACACACACACACACACACACACACAAACACACACACACACACACACACACATTCCATTAACATTTGTAACAGGTTTACGCTATATGGTAATGTGAATGACTGCGTTATGTACCTGTTGATGATGGCAGTAATTACCACAATGTTTTAGTGGTGATAACACGCGTTTTAGTAATAATATTCTCTCTCTCTCTCTCTCTCGATCACAGCTCTTCATTCACTCCTTCCTCTTTTTCTGCAGTAAGAGAGAGATAGTAAGAGTAAGACCCAGCTGACACGTTAGTAGAAATAAGCCTCCATAAACTAAACTAATGTGAGTGTGATCCTTAGCGGTAAAGTGGCGTAGCATTATAATGGCCATTTGGGGTAAATTATGAAGTAGGGTCGGTATGTGACACCTTTACAAGAGCTGGGGACCAAGGTTTGTTTTCTCTTCAGTGTTTGTTTTTTTCTGTTTAATGATTCTCTCTCTCTCTTGTCTGTTCGTTTTATTTGCGTTTTATTCATCAGTCTGTTTACAAACTTGGTGTAGGGTGGATGGGGAGGAATGGGGGGTGGAGGTGGTGGGAGGGGTGGTAAAAAAGGGTGAAGGAGATGGAAAGGACTGTGGTAATGGAGGGAGAGAGGGGAGGGAATGGACGGGAATGGAGTCAAAGAAGGGCGAATGTATGAGGTGGGGGGAGGGTGGGGTGTTGAGAAGGAATGCTGGGCTGGGGGAGGGGGTGTTGGAGAAGGAATGCTGGAGGAGGGGTGTTGGAGAAGGAATGCTGGGGAGGAAGGGGTGTTGGAGAAGGAATGCTGGAGGGAGAGGGGTGTTGAGAAGGAATGAGGTAGGGGAGGTGTTGAGAAGGAATGCTGGGGGAGAAAGGGATGAGGAGGGAGACGACGATGGAAATGGAAGGAAACTTAATCTGTAAAAAGGTTCAGGGGACGGGAGAGTAAACTGGAGACAGAGGTGGGGTGGGGTGGGGGGGGGCAGTCGAGGGGTGGAGGGGCACCGTCGGTCGTGGGAGGGGAAGTGGAAAAGTAGATCAAAATTGGGAGGGATTGGAGGGTTGTAGATTTGATTTGGGATAGAATAGGAGAGGAAATAGGTCTGTGCTAGGAAAGGACTAAGGGGAAGGAGATGAGATTTGAGAGGCGTTAGCAGGTCAAATGTGGAAGGTGTAATAGGATTGGTTTACATAGAGGAGAGAGAATGTTAGAGAGTTGAAGGTGATATGGGAAGGGTTTATTAGAAAGGGTAGGAGAAGGACAGTAAGTTGACTCCTGTGTTGAGAGGAAGACGCCCCCACTCTGAGAAGGAATGAAAAGACACACCACTCCTCAGGGCTGTTTTTTTTTTCTATTTTCCCTCTCTTCCCACACACTCAAGAGGGAAAACCACCCACGCACTCCAAAGAGGAACGACCCATGAGGGGGATGAAATAAAAGGGAATAGCTGGTAAGTGGAGGACGAAGGAAGAAGCCAATGACATGGAACAGTTTAATGATGTATAGAAAAGGGTCGTTTCCATGGCCAATTACAGTGGGTCAATTGACCTCGGAGAATCAGACGTTTCTTTTGGTGAGTGGTGAAGGGTGGGGTGCTGGGTAGGTCTTTGCTTAGGTTTCTTTATGTGTATTTATCTATCTATAGGCCTATCTACTATCTATATATCAATTTGTATCTACATTGGACTCAGTATCTACTTTTTATCTTCCTTGGTTACCTCCATTCCTCCTTCATTCCTTTGGTGCAATTTGTGTTTTTATGTCCTTCTTTCCTCCTTCATGGGCACTATCAACCGCTCCTTCCACCATTTCCCCTCTTCTTAGATTTCTTTCATATGCTCTTCTTCTCTCGCCCCTCACCTACACATTCTTTTTCAATTCCTTCCCCTTCATCTCCTTTTACATGTCTCCACCTTGTCCTTATGTCCTGTTTATACCTTTCACCTTCATTCTCTTGTCCCATTTCCTCGACTTGTATAACCTTCTCACTTCTTCATTAACCTTTCACAGTTCAATTCATCTCGCTTCTGCCACGTTAAGGTTTCAGACTTATCGCGTGATGCCCCTCATAGTACTTCAATCAACTTCAATTTAATTTTTCTATCCTCAATCACCATATAATTTCACAATCTTGTATCAATTCAGATCTCACACAACAAGAGTCCTCTCATACACTCATACACTCACACACTCCTACAGTTTGAGGTGTTTTAATTTATCTATTTAATAGGGCCGATGGTAGCCTTCACTCTCCCCGTCGCTCCTACTAAATAAGGAAAATTAAAACACCGAAAACAAATGACAATACTCGAATATAAACCTTTAGTTCCCTTATTACTTGTGTCTTTGGATATTGAAAGTTTCATATCAAAGGTTCTATAAAGAAAGAAAAAAACCCACACAACATAATCCAAGATCACTTAGCACTCATCTCCACCACAGCTAAATGGTCAACTTAACCCCTGTGGTATGAAAGACGCTACCGAGCCCACAAACTCTTTACGGAAATAACCTGTCCTAAGTTAACTTTGCTAATGAAGATATCGAAAAGCTTCCGAAAATTTTAGATTTCATTGCTTTTAAATACGACTCTGTTATTTCCGTAAGGGAGTCTTGGGTTGGGAGTTGAGGGGTTAGTGCCAGACTGACTTATCAATATTTTCTGTGGAGTGTAGGTCAAACTCGTGTTCCTTATTGCCATTAACTTACTAATTGTGGTGACGCCGTCCGTAGAGACCTATAAATTACCTTGGTTGTTGAGGGGGAGTAATGCTTGTTTGTAGTTCTTGTTTTAGCTAACAGTTGGTCTCTATGAAGCGATGGATATATTTATGAAGGAATTTTTTATATTCTTTTCCTTCTCAATAACAAAGAAATCCCATCACGAGCCTTTTTGTCACTCGATTCAATTTATCCCAAGGCCCAGGTACTCGTGTAAACAAGGCAATTGTGAACGTTGTAAGAGTAATTTAATAAATTTTAATAGTTGTTGTCAAGTGTAAGAACCAAGAATAGTAAACGATACTTAAAGACCTTGGCTGTTGAGGTGATGACTCATGATGACCTCACTCAGTTGTCCTCCCCCGTGACGTGTCCTAAGCTAACACATATTAACTACAACGTGATAACTTAATGCTTTGGATTATATTACGTAATAACTTGTTTCTATTTGTTATTACCTCAATTTACAGTTATTATATGTTAATGAATTTTATTAATGTTACTTCTTTTCATGATAGTCATTATGGTAATTTTTATATTTTATTTGAATATTATAATTGTAAAGTATTTGTCTCATAATGTTCACTCTTTGTTTTCGATCTGTGATAATGTATACTTTGTTAGATGTAGCAACCAGTAGTTAGGTTCATCAGTCATAACCTTTATTATTAACGTCAAGGACAACTCAAAAGATAAATTGTTTTTCCAAGTGACACCAATAAGTTTCCAGTTTGATATTGTCAACGTATTGTCATGCCAGAATGATGATGAAATGTGTCAATTTTTTTACTTCAAATTTTAATTGAAAAATATTAACTCTTGGCTGTGAACTCGAGCTAGGAGTAAGCATTTTAGTCTTTATAGTTAATCATAATCAAATTTCCTCAATCTGAAACTCCCAGTTACATAATGTTCATTAATTATTGTAACATTTGTTAGTTTTTCATACATTATGCAATGAAATAAATGTTCTCTGGCGACCACCAATTATTGTGGTAGAGATCCACCTGACTGCTGGATGGTCACCTGTCACACAGTAGGTCTTGACGACAGCAGTTGTTACCTTCCCGTATATGTATATATATATATATATATATATATATATATATATATATATATATATATATATATATATATATATATATATATATATATATATATATATATATATATATATATATATATATATATATTATTTTATTTATTATTTTTCTTACTCTAGTTTTGGGCAGCAACTTGATGGAAGTAATTTGGCGTTCATTGTTAATTAGTGTTGTGTTGTGTTGGCCTTGGGTGAAATGGTTGACAAGGCCTTTGATGACGTCACGCTTGAGTCGGCGTCTCAAAACTTTTGCTTGAGCTTTATTGTGAAAGTTTTTATACTTTATTATAATATTGTTCAAGTCTTTGTTGATGTAAGGAAAGTTCTATTAATAACACTGAAAAGAGCAAAACGAAACTGAGCAGAAGTTTACCTCTATGATTCTTACTTAGAGTTGGTATATATAACAACACCATTTAAAAACTAACAAATTATATTTTAACTTGGTATCTGAGACGAAAAAAAATCAAAGATTTCCTCTTCCCAACGCATCAGTATATTTCTACCTGCAGGTTCCAATTTCATATTCATATATTGGTCTTGTTATGTTAAATCACCATAAAGTTCCGACTAAACCAACATCACTCCCCCTCATCTTTATGTATTAGTATTCTCAAGTGTTTATCTACGTTACTCACACATAAATAAAACTAATATCCATCGTTATTTGCATTATAAGTTTGTCTTTGTGCTCCTCGTACGTGTAGTGAGAGATATGATGATTCCTCTTCACAGACTTGAGAATCTTGACCTCGCATCGATGATTCTTGTGTTTCTCATTGGTTTTCTTATTGGAGTGTAGAGTGTACCTACAGTATATGTTACATTTTCTCTTTTCCTCCACAGAGAGTTGACGTGTGTGTGTGTGTGTGTGTGTGTGTGTGTGTGTGTGTGTGTGTGTGTGTGTGTGTTCAACTTTGTGATTTTCAGTATTTGTGTACATTTTTATGCATCTTTGAATTTACCGGCATAAATAAAAATTCATTCAGCTCTTCAGTGTAGATGGTGTAGCCAGTGAAGATGGTGTAGTTACTGTAGATGGTGTAGCCAGTGTAGAAGGTGTAGCCAGTGTAGATAGTGTAGAAGGTGTAGCCAGTCTCTTAAGTCCATAATGGTTGAAGGGCAGTGATACGTGACCCCAAATGCTCGGTATATTAATTAATTTTTTCCCTTTGTTTCAGGTATGTCTTGAGAGGTGACCTGTTACCTCCCAAGGACGACAAGTGAGAGGAGAGGTAAGGTGAGAGAGAGAGAGAGAGAGAGAGAGAGAGAGAGAGAGAGAGAGAGAGAGAGAGAGAGAGAGAGAGAGAGATTAGGGAAGAGAAATTGCGAGGAGGAAGAAGTGGGAGGAGATGAGGGAACAGAAGATCGAGGAGGAAGTAAGAGGAATGCAATTGGAGAGAGAGAGAGAGACAGAGAGAGAGAGGAAATACACTGTAGTTGTGTTGTTAGGTAGAAGAATAGGAAAGAAAGTCGCTAAAGAAGGAAAAAGAAAACACAAAACAATGATAAAAGTTGTTAATTATTTTTATTATTATTTTTTTATTATGGTATGTTACTAATCCGTTCACTTTATCTATCTATCTATCTATCTATCTGTCTGTCTGTCTGTCTATCTATCTATCTATCTGTCTGTCTATCTATCTATCTATCTGTCTCTGTCTGTCTGTTTGTCTGTCTATCTGTCTGTCTGTTTGTCTGTCTGTCTGTCTGTCTGTCTGTGCCTGAATCATATTTAATACACCTGGGGTAGAGTCAAGTACTGTCAAATTCCCAGCACTTTCTTCCTACCATGTACTTAAAAGTCCTTGACGGTTTCCAGTTTGGCTCATCTACCATTATACCTATGATCTTCAAACCTCAGGTGAAGCTTTTTTAAAATATACTCCTGGCAGTTGGTTCAGGATCAGGATTAACGATGAATTCATAAGTCATTTTTCCCCCTCGATGGAGATGACAGAGACAGCACCAAAGCTCCGGCTCCCTCTCGGTATAAAATCAACACTATTTTGACCACCAACTTTGTGTCACAAGTGGTCTTTACATCCTCAGTCATGGGACAATGTGGAATATTTTTTTGGTTGAAGTGTTTTCTCTATTGACCAGGGGAATGAGTGTTTAATATATACTAGGTATCTGCTAACATGATAGGTCAGGGTTTAATCCTTTGAACTGTGAAACTGATAAGCTGCATGTAAAAAACAAAACATATATTCTTGTTATGTTATGATTATCCTTAATCAGACGTAAGCCAGATCAGCGCGGGGTGAGGGGATTAGGGAGAGGGTGGGAGGGAGGGAGGAGGACACAGTCGACATAATAAATTCAGCTGTGAACCATATCTCAGATGACCTTCCCCATCACAGAAAGTTTTCCGAGTCTCATGAATTTCTGCCACAAGATGACTCGGTCGTATATATCTTCTCTCATGTATGTTCATATATCTAATGGAAAGTTAAACGAAAGGGATGAGAATTGTGATGAAAATTTGGTGAACCTGAAAAGGGATTTTCTGATGTGTGTACTGATGTATGTCCAGTGATGAGTGTGGGATTTCAGTGTTATGATATATTATGTGGCATTAAATAGTTTTTTCAGTGCACACACACACACACACACACACACACACACACACAGGGTAGAACAGTGTGTTAAGTAAAGGAAGATGTGTGGATCAATATTTAGTTAGAAATATCAGGTAAATGTATTCGGAAGAAACTAAACTTTATTTAAGGCATTTATGGGCCACAAGAGTTTTCACAGAATGCCCCTCATCTGAACGTGAATAGTATAGCAAGTGAAGTGAGTGAACAGAAATATGGCCATACACGTGAACACTGTATCTTAGATTGTGAGAAATCAAATTTGTTCATGAACAGCTTGAAGCATACCCTGTGTACCATAGACCTGTATATCACCAAATCTTTATCTTTGCTCATAAGATATCTGTTATTATGATAGTATCCAAATTTTACGCCAAGTGATTGAGTCACTATGTGGACACTGACCATTTTATATTGAAATAATCGACAATATTTGATGCTACGGTAACCTGACCGCTGGGGTGTGAAAAGACGCTTCTTGACCTCTACAAGGTACTCCCTTAACGCTACCGCTCACATGATGAGAATGGGGTGCACAATATAGTTGCTCCATCTTGTGTCAAAATCCAAGACAAAGTCAGCGCGGAATTTATAGCGCCCCAGTGTGTGCGTTATATGTCTGTGTTAGGGCGGTAACGAGCGGGATGGTTGTCCGCCGCTCGCTTGCTTGTTCTCGGCCCCACTAGGGGGTAGACAAAGGTGAGACGGTCGCTGCTGCCTCGTCCCACACCAGACACTACCCAGCCGTCAACACAGTTGTACTCACACCCCACTGTTCGATCCAACTCTGGTTGTGTACTCATCTGAGGCTCCTGGGGCTCGTGGGCTGATTCCCCAGTCCTTCACTATTCGGCTGTCAATTTCCAGGCACCTACTCCAGCTACTACCGCGGCTGCCACGTTATCGCCACTTCCTCCACGCCCTATCAACCGTCCGTGCCTTGGCGTCTCTCCTGTGTGGCAAGACATCGCCCACCAACGCCGGCGCCAAGTGAGGAAGCTGCCCTGGACCTTCCCCCTGAGAGCTGACCACCGCGTTAACAGAACCTTCCACCGGGCTGCAGCCGTAGGAAATATCTGTACTTTGTTTGACTCCCGTAATTGTTTGACTCCCGTATTTGTTTATTTAATATTTGTGTGAGTGGTGTCAATTATTGTGATTATTTTCGTAGTAAAGATATGTCAATCTCTAACGGTTGTTTGTTTCCCCTTGGACACCCATGGTTCTTGACTTTCCTTTTATAAGATCCTGATTAGGCTGGCAAGGGATTTATATCCCAAAGTCCAGGCCTTTACAGTCTGTAGCGTCCTGTCATCTTCGTAGTAAGGCCAGAGCGGACAGTGTAGTGCCAGTGCGGACGTCGGAGTGGCACTATGGCCATTATATCTTCCACAGTACCAGTACGGACGTAGGAGTGCCAATACAGCCATTATATCGTCTCCACAGCGCCAGTGCGGACGTCGGAGTGCCAGTACAACCATTAGATTCTCTTTGTAGTGCCAGTGCGGACGTCGTTGCGCTAGTGCGGACATCACATCATCTCCGTGGTCTGGTACTTGGGTCGGGGCGCAATGGGTCTTTCTTAACTAAACTGAAGGCGGAAATAGACCATGAACCCTCAAGTTTTAATGAGGATATTAATATGAATGTCATTTGCATGCATATGGACTGCTTTTTGGCAAGTTTAATTTATGCCCCCAGGCTGGGCTGTGGAGGAGGAGGGAGGCGGAGGAGAGATGAAGGAAGAAAGAATGAATAGGAGGAGGGAGTGAAGAAAGACTGGAGAACAAGAAAGAGAAAAGGAAAATTGAATAGTAGGGGGAAGAAGGAAGACTGAAGAGGAAGGAAAATAGGAAGGAGATGAAGAGAAGGAAGACTGGAAATGATGGAGAGGGAAAGAAGGTTAACTTGGGGAAGGAGGAGATAGAAAGAAGATTGAGCAGGAGATGAAGAGATACACCAAATCTGGGAAGGAATTGATAGCGAAGGATGTTTAGGCAGGAAAAGAGAGGCACAAGAAAGATGGCTGAGGATTAGGCAGGAATGGCAGACTGGAAAAGAAAGGGAAGAATGAAGGAAGGAAGGAAGGAAGAGAGGATAGAACGCAGCAGGACAGGGGTTAGGAAGGAGGGATGTAAGGAAGAGACAAAGGTAGGAATAAGAGAAATATACCTGGGGGAAGGTGACGTTTGGAGGATAAGGATGAGGAGGATGAAGAAGGGAGGAGAGACATAAGACGAGGATTTGGCTTGTGGAGAAAGGGAAGGATTTGAAGGGCATGATAAAGAAAAGGATTGGGGGCTTAGAGGCGTAGGAGGAGGAAGAGGAGGAGCAGAAGGAAGATAGCAGGAGGAGGATAAGGAAGAAGAAAAGGAAGATAAAGAAGAAAAAAAAGGAAGGTAAGGAAGAAGAAAAGAAGCAGAAGAAGAAGAGGAGGAAAAGAAGAAGGTAGACGAAGATAAGGAAGAAGAAAGAGGAGGGTGGGATAGGGATAGAGAGGAGCGTCAGCCAAACTATCTTTTTCTCGATACCAAAATATTCTCACTCCCTTTTAGAACCTTTTGAGATTCATGGGATGTGGGCGACGTAGAGTCCAGGTAAGCAACGCAGTGAATGGGGAGCTTTGAGGGTGCGTTTATTTCACTTGTTTGTCACGAAGAAGAGGAGGAGGAAGAAGATGGGAGGAGGAAGAAGAGGGGGAGGAAAAGGAACAGGAGGAGGGGAGGAAGAGGAAGAAGAGGGGTAGGAAAAGGAACAAGAGGAGGGGAGGAGGAGGAAGAAGAAGTGGGGGTGAAGGAGGAAGAGAAGCAGGGAATAGCTGGAAAGGGTAAGGAAAATGGGATTAGGTAAGAGAAGAAGGAGGAGGAGAAGGAGGAGTAGGAGTAAAAGTTGGATAAAATAAAAAAAGTAGAACAAGTGATAGACGTAGATAATTGACATGATAGATAAGACAATGAAAATGAAAACTTAGATGAAGAAACAGGAAAAGAGAAAACAGAACGAACGGTGGATAGCAAGAAACGGAAACATAAGAGGAGATCACTAAAAGGCAAGAGAGAGAGAGAGAGAGAGAGAGAGAGAGAGAGAGAGAGAGAGAGAGAGCTCAGAGTGACAAACGTTCATGCGTATATTGTGTCGCAGCTTGAGGGCGCTGTCATAAAGCCTCCGTAAATATGAACACAAACTGTAAAGTCCACCTGAGAACTATGACGACTTTTCTTGGAGATAAATACGAAATATTGATCGATAATTTAACACAATAAAGTATTTCCCAAGCACTCATACCCTCTTAACCATCACTCGTACCACCCCCCCCCCTCTATTAGTACCATCACCCTTACTACTATCACTACCATCATCTTTATCACCACCACTACTACCATCCCCGTCATCTCTACTACTACCATCACCACCATCATCCTCTACCACCATCACTACTGCTACCATCACCACCATCATCCTCTACCGCCATCACTACTGCTACCATCACCACCATCATCCTCTACCACCATCTCTACTACTACCATCACCACCATCATCCTCTACCACCATCTCTACTACTACCATCACCACCATCATCCTCTACCACCATCACTCTACCACCACCACTACCACCAGCGCAGCGCCACGATCTAATTTAGCTTACTTCTCTTGATTAATAATTCAAGTGTTTGCAGGGGCGCGCGTGTTAAAGGTCTCTAAAACAGGTGTAAAGAAGAGACCAGTGCCTAATGGAACAGTCAACCTTTTGTTTCCCAATTAAAAAAGTGTTCAATGGGGTTAGTTTACATGTATAATGGAATTGGGTGTTTGATAAAGGATCCTCTTGTATCGAACCACAGCTGAATGTAGGACTCCTCATAGGCTCATCATCATCATCATCATCATCATCATCATCATCATCATCATCATCATCTACTATGAGTCTTACCTGTCGAATTAGTACTGTATTTTTCAGCTATCCTCCTAATATCTTCTCCCCATAGATTGTAGATGCTTGGCTTTCCAGGATATGTCTCATGGAATCCAATCGAGTTCCTTTTGGGTTTCGCTTCCTGCAATAAGTCCTTCCCCCCTTGCCACTTCAATTACCGTGTCCCTTACAATCAATATCTCTTGCTTTACTTTGTTGATCTTATCCATTTATATCTTTTCCTGTCTCTACGTGTTTGTTACGCCTCCCAACTTGTATGCATTTCTCAGTGTTTATTTAAATTGCTTGAAATATCTGTATCGTATAACGCCATAGAACACATTACTCAGGTACTTTTCATTCCAAACAAAGGGACAGGCTACTTTCCAACGATAGTCCAGCCTAGTTTGATTGTTCATATAAATTCGTTTAACTGATTTCCATTTGGTGACATCATCATATGTTAGAGATACAGGTACTGTACGTGATATACATTGGCGTTACAACGTTGATCTTTTTTTTTTTGAATGAGAATTTGTAAACCTCCTGTTTATCATTTTAGTTGTAGTCAAATTAATTTATCATCCACTCATTTTATTTATTTCAATCGGTTCTTATACAACTCAATCTCTATTTAACGGACTATATGGAGAGGAAAGACCGTTACATCAGAGGTTTTTTTAGATGTGAAACCTCCATCTAACGAACTATATAGAGATGAACGTCCGTTAGATCGAGGGTTCGTTAGTTGTAATATCCTGCTTCTAACGGATTTTATTGAGAGAGAAGTCCGTTATCTGGAGATTTGACTCTACTCTTGTTTGGAACTTTACTAGGATTGCTCTATGTCATCAGTCGAATGAAGGTAATTTAAGTAAGTCGAAGGTGTTGATAATTAAAACAGTAACATCCTAACAGAGTAATTTAACGGCAATTCCAATACGTCCTTGAAGAGTTTAGGTGAAATGATGTCCCCTTGCTGTACTCCTGTGTAGGTTATTGTAAGTGTTTTAGTATCCAAGTCTCCGAATACTTACAAAAGACACCGCATAATACTTACAAAATCAAATGCCTTTCCATTATCGTACGGTACGGAGTCATTAGTTATGATATGAAAAAAGATTATCGACGAACTCAACTCAAAATGTTTATCCACAGTGAACGCATCTCTTGAATACTCCATGGACAATATACCAATGATCTATCACACATAAATTACTACTAAATTCCGCGTGTGTGTTTTCTCGGTTGATTAGCATAGAATTTTGACTGAAGTTCGTTACAAAAGAGTACAGTAAAAGTATTGTCTCTAACAGGCAGAGGGATAATTGGCTTGTAATTTTTATCATTGTTTACATTTTTTGGTCTTCTCTGAATAATGGCAATAGCAGAGTCCAGCTTCCTTGATATTTTCCTCTGTTTAATGCATTTGGTGAGAAATTTTGCAAGAACCACAACTAAGCCTTCTACCTCCTGTTTTAAGATGAAGCCTTTTACATCCGGTTTTAAGATGAAGCCTTTTACCTCCTGTTTTATGATGAAGCCTTTTACCTCCTGTTTTAAGATGAAGCCTTTTACCTCCTGTTTTATGATGAAGCCTTTTACCTCCTGTTTTATGATGAAGCCTTTTACCTCCTGTTTTAAGATGAAGCCTTTTACCTCCTGTTTTATTATATAGCAATCGACGCTCCATCTTCTAGTGGTTTTCCCTCCCATGTGTTTTTGATTCCATGGGAGAACACCGTACATCTCTTCACAGTTGTTCCTCACTCTGACTCCTGTAGGGACCCATATAATGCTCTTCTTCTCTTTTGACAATCACACATCTTTATGTCCATCAATGGTTCTGTCGTCTCTGATAGCAATGATAATATTTTTCATTAGTCTTCGTTTTTTTTTATGGAACTTAAATTCTATTCTATGCATTTATTAGTAAAGCACAATGAAAATGACGAGATGTTTTCCTTGATATGTTTTTGTACAGTTCAGTGTATTATGTTTTTGAGGTCATTCTCATATTTCACATCCTTCCCTTTCCTCGTGGACTTTAGTTACCTCATTATCCTACCCCTTAGTTAGCCTCGCTGAGGGTAAGGTAATACTGTCCACAATAAATTTCCTTACATTATATTTAGGTTAATTTATAATCCTAATTTTTTTATAGTCTTTCTAATTCTGCTGAAGATGATTTTTTGTTCTAGAGTTAATTTATCTAGATACTGTATGCCGTCTGTGATCGCTACACGTGAACTGATACATCGTGAAATATAGTTTGTGTTAATATTCCTCTTATAAAGTGAATTCATGTTCAGTAAACTCTTAGGTTAGGTTACGTTAGGTTAGGTTGCGTTTGGTTAGGTTTACTGAAAAGAGAACGTTTCTCGTATCTCGCCGACATTAACTCTGTCAACAGTTTTTACCGGATTCTTGTATTAATTTCTGGAAAACATTTTATAAGTGCCAGTCTCACGGTTCCTTCTGAGAAACATTCATTGTCTTAAGTTATTTGTCAGCCTCTTGTGAATAAGGAACTCCGCGTGCTTCCTGTAGGCGTCTTCTTATTTCCTTTATAATAAAGTAAATATGTTCGTGTAAGATTTGTTTGTTCTTCTCTTCTATAATTTCACTTAACCTAAAAATGTACCGTTTTATCGCATTGAGTTCTCCCTTTTGTTTTTTAAGGTGTCGTTGTTGTTTGTGACCAAAATCAATACTATACGGTACTTAAGCAGTCTGAATCACTAACTCCGCTGTCTCGATCTGGTGCTTGACTGGCTAGGAAACAAGAACGCTATAAAGTTTTTTTTTTTTTTTTTTGTAATTTCACACTGGAGATAATGGGTCATATATCACCATGCTGGATTAGAGTGAGTAGGCGAGTACCCCTCACACACACACACTGGTCAGGTATATAGCTCTAATATTACAACATAGCTTCACCAAGTTTAATAACCAGGTTGTATGTCCCCCGAACACCCGTCTACATCCTCCGGTCAAATGAATATCTACAGTTCTGAAGATAGAAAGCTAAAATTTGGTATGGAGATGCACATGTACCCCAACTGTTCCGAAGGTAGGCTTTTGGAGTGGAACCCTGTCTTAAAAAACACGTCTAAATTGATTGGCTTAGCAAGGACCCCCTCCCCCCCTCCACTTAAAGGTGATAGTGTAGTTATTGTAGTGTTTGTGATAGTGTAATTATTGTAGTGTTTGTGATAGTGTAGTTATTGTAGTGTTTGTGATAGTGTAGTTATTGTAGTGTATGTGATAGTGTAGTTGATGTAGTGTAGTGTATGTATGTAAACTCAACAATACGAATTTGGAAACGAAGAATTCAGTTTAATCTGTTCTTAATAAATAATCCTTAAAAGAAAGAAGTAAAAAAATCTTGGCTATTTCAGTATCTTACCAAGGAGTAGGTTACCGAGTCTTAGATAAATCTTGCCCCCGGAGAGGCTTCTGTAACAAGACTCTTCCGTTCCTCCTCCGGTTATCAATGCTAGAGATGAGTCACCCTGTAGTTGTTATAGGGTTTGACATCTTCATTTAACTCACAGACGTAAATCCGTGGACGTCTCACACACGCGCAGTAAGATATGCAAAGAAGAAACGCTGGTACTCGGGGATGCCAAGACTAAAATAACACGACTTTGGGATGCAAAAACCTTGTGGCAGAGGCGGGAATAAACTGGGAGGTAAGAAATTGTGGGAAATAAAATAAAATGCATCGTTCTGTTTAGTTTATGAGTAAGGAACATATATCTGAATGTTATTGTTGTCCCAGTTTTTGAGTGTAAGGCGGATTGTTAAGTCAAACTGAGAGGTTTAAGCTATGAATAGAGACAGTCTATTGAATAGAAGTGGAGACTATCTCTTTCCCTCCCTCCTTCTCTCAGAATTCTCACTATGTCTTTGTTCCAGTAAATAACCTATCGGCCGGCGATCACAAATACCTCACCAAAGTGGAGCATCAACACCCGCTTCATCACCACATATTACCCTCCATGTTGCCTCGACTGGCCTGTCTCTCTCATCGTCTCCTCTACTGCCACCACTGTTTACTTCCTCCTGCCCACCGCTGAATACACCCATACATCTCAGCCTCGCTTCTCCCGCATGTATCTCCCTCCGAGCACAAAGGAGTCATTTACTCTCCCAGTCCTCCTCCGACGTGGCCACCGTGTTCCTTGTCAAGCTTGTAGCATCCCCTTTCTCACTTTTCTCCCTTCTGATATCTTATCTTAGGATCTGTATACATGTGCACCGTGTTTACTGCCATACTCGAGGAATGGCTGAAGTAAATGTCGTTGCAATCATATCCTTTCGGCAGCTCCTTCTTGGTGATCCGTCTACAGTTGTCGTAGTGTCCGGAAGGGTTTACAATCTCCCTCCACTTTCTCCTTGACAGCGGGTCCTCCTGGGGATCTGTATACAATTGTTGCAATGCCCCGAGAGTTTCCAACATTGCTCTCCTCCCCCTCCCCCCCATCTAGACCAACAGTTCCCCAGAGATATGTACAAAGCCATCCCGTGGTCGTTTCAGTGCCTGTGGAGTTTACAAACATCCTCCTCCCTTCCGCTTTACTGACAGGTACCCCATGGATATTTGTACACTTCTTTTCAACGCAAAGCGGTTTTATGACATCCCCTGACAGCCGACTACACCTGCAAATCCGTACACAAATGTCCCATGGTTATTGCAGTGCTGGGAGAGATGCAGTAGTAAGTGTCGCTGCAATCACAAGTGTAGCGGCAATCAAGGCTAATGGGGAACCTCATTATACGTAAGGACGGACAACCAGTTGATGATGTGGGTGGAAGATCAATAGGGGAGGATGGTAGTATGGAGGAGGTATGAGGTTGTGGAGGATGATAGAGGAGGTGAAGACGACGGAGCAGCGTGAGAGAGACATAAGCAGGAGACAGTCAAGGAGATAGTGTTGAAGGAGTCCTGTAATACAAGACACCCGACCAAGAGATTAGAGTAGTTCTTATCTTTGTTGTTCATATGAAGAAGAAGAGGAAGAACAAGAAGAAGAGGAAGAAGAAGAGGAAGAAGAACAAGAAGAAGAAGAAGAAGAACAAGAAGAACAAAAAGAAGAAGAAGAAGAGGAAGAACAAGATGAAGAAGAAGAAGAAGAGGAAGAAGAACAAGAAGAACAAGAAGAGGAAGAGGAAGAAGAAGAACAAGAAGAAAAAGAAGAAGAAGAACAAAAAGAAGAAGAAGAAGAAGAAGAAGGAGAAGAAGAAGAAGAAACAAAAAGAAGAAGAAGAAGAAGAAGAAGAAGAAGAAGAAGAAGAAGAAGAAGAAGAACAAAAAGAAGAAGAAGAAGAAGAAGAAGAAGAAGAAGAAGAAGAAGAACAAGAAGAACAAAAAGAAGAAGTAGAAGAAGAAGAGGAAGAAGAAGAAGAAGAACAAAAAGAAGAAGAAGAAGAAGAAGAAGAACAACAACAACAACAACAACAACAACAAAAAGAAGAAGAAGAAGAAGAAGAAAAAGAAGAAGAACAACAACAAGAACAAGAACAAGAAGAAGAACAAAAAGAAGAAGAAGAAGAAGAACAAGAACAAGAAGAACAAAAAGAAAAGAGAACAAGAAGAAGAAGGAGAATCACAAACCCTTTTCCTGTGGCGAAGAAATACAAACGACGTGTCGAGAGACTCTTACCTGGTTTTCATGATTCACAGTGCATAATCGCTTCCTTGAGGACTCTGGTTGAAACAATGCTTTCTTCAGGCTCATACCACTAGTGCAACTCTCTCCTGAAGGTCGCTCCTGAAGCACCTTCCATCCAGAATCCTTTGATGTCGCTGCCACCCTGTTTAACATCATTTTTGCCGTCCGGCCTCGCGAATTGTTTTTCTCAGCTGGTTGAACACTTTCTTTTATACACTCTTTGTCAAACTATTTCTTTTTCTGCTATTTTGAAAGAATTGATGTAAATAGAGATGTTAATGATAAAAGCCTATGTCATTTCCTGTCTATATTACCTAGATGTTTTTTCTTCTCTTTAACACCAGCAGATATTTCCTTTTATTATTATTATTATTATTATTATTATTATTATTATTATTATTATTATTATTATTATTATTATTATTATTTAATAAACGCAATAAACGACTTAAGGTAAAAAAATACAATTGTAAGGATAGAAACTACTACTACTACTACTACTACTACTACTACTACTACTATTTTTATTTTTTATTTATTTTATTTTTTTAAATGTGGCCTCCAGCCTTCCCCAATAGCCATACCTTTGCAACCATTTTATTACCTTAATATTAAATATCCTAATACATAAGTAGCTACTACTGATAATAATACTAATAAAACTCAACTAACCTATTACTCTGAAATGTGTAGTGTCTCTTCTGATCATACTCAAATAATTATATTACAATGTTGTCAATGTCATCTGACTCGGTGTAAAATTATAACGCATTAACCCAGGCGTAGTTTGTCCCAATTCCTGGTAAAGTTTTGATGAATTATGACATCCTGTAAAGAAGAGATTAGCATTTTACCGCTGGTGTGTTCATTAGTAAGCTTTTAACATAGTCGCTATTTTGAGAGATTTTTTTTTAATGCAATTATTCTTTTATTTTTTTTTGAGGGGAATTATTATTGAAAATTTAGTTCGTGGATATTGTTTGTTTAGTAGTTGATTATGGTTCTCGTTTTCTTTAGGGGGGGACTATCTTACTGTTTGTGTTTTGAGTGTTTTTTTTTTTTTTATGTTTTATTTAAAGATGTCCACGATTTTATCAAGTCTGTTTCCTCGTCTCGGTGTGTGAGTTATGTCTGTGATCGTCTATCTGCTGTTTCACTAGCCTTCCGTATCTCCACTACTGTATATTACCAGTATGTTGACCCCTTTATTACCTGACCCCATCACTGGTTGACCCCACCACTTGTTGACCCCATCACTTCTTGACCCCATCACATGTTGACCCCCATCATTACTTGACCCCATCACTGGTTGACCCCCACCATTACTTGACCTCACCACTGGTGGACCCAATCGTTACTTGACCCCACCGTTACTTGACCCCAACATTATTTGACCCCATCGTAGGTTGACCACACCCCATGTTGACCCTACACTGGTTGACCCCACCGTTACTTGACCCCACCATGTGTTAACCCCCTCTACAGGTAGTTCGTCCTTATTCTGTCGTATTGCATGAGCGTTACAACACGGCTGCTCTTATTTCATCGTGTTTTCCACCATTTGAAGAGATTTTTATTTCCTCGCGTTTTATCCGAGTTCCATCACACCATATCTTTCTTCTATCGCGTGCCATCTGCATTTTTTTCAGTCCTCTTTTTCGTACGTGGTGAAAAAGAGATGAATTTTCCTGCAAGTATCGTTTAGTGGACGGCCATTCCTTCATATTTCAAATTTCGGCTGTGAATTTTACACACACACACACACACACACACAAATTTATTCCATTCAAAACTCAGACCGTGAATTAAGTATTGTGATGATATTAGTCACTAATTTTATGTAAGTATATAGTACAGTATGTTGGTAGGAGACTAACTGGCGACTATTGAAAGGTAGATTAAGATTATATTACTCATCGCTTGTCTTAGGGGTCACTGGTTCGCTCCCGGGGTATGCCATGTTTACCCAGCTGTGAGTGGGTACCTGATTTTACAGTTGGGGGAAGTGAAGCCGGTCGTGTGCAGTGCCGGTCACGCTGCTTTCTTGTGTGCCGAAGGATTTGGTATGTGTTTGTCTGTGTCCTCACGGACCGTCAGTTCAATGTGACCCATTTTCACTTTCTGACTGATAGTTTCAGCTGGACCACAAACAAGATTTTGATTCCCATTCAGTAAGCTGCTCTCTCTCTCTCTCTCTCTCTCTCTCTCTCTCTCTCTCTCTCTCTCACTACCTTTAGACCAACACAGTAAGAGACTCGGCTTATAATTACCTCACGATAAAGTCTCCCATTGTACAGGAGGTCCATTACCTTCCATTAGGCTCCACCTGGCTGACGAGAGAAGGGAATTACAAAGGGGTGGGAATCGTCCTTTTAACTTGATCGTGTTGGTAGTGTTAATGATGGGTCGGTTATGTGTTGAAAGAAAGAGAGAGAGAGAGAGAGAGAGAGAGAGAGAGAGAGAGAGAGAGAGAGCAGTATTTAGTATTTAATCATTGAATTTACTAAATAAAGACAACTTATTCTTTCTTCCATCCTTGAAATAAAACGAATATAATGATTGATATTTTCCGTCATATATCAACACAGTGTTTCAACGAAGCAAAAATTTGTCAAAGGTTTTCTCATTTTCTCTTTCCCTCAATTTCTCTTTCTCTAACCCCCCTCCTCCTCCTCCTCCCTTTACCCCCCCAAAACACTCACTCACTCTCCCTCACTCTCTACCATTCACTGTGATGGAAGATGGGACTACGCACTTTCTGTCGACGTGCTACTGCAACAGGCGACCTATTATTACAGTCAGAGCGAGTGACTGATTTAGGGGAAATTCAGTCTGGAGCGATGGATTATGGATGACGGTCTCAACTTCACCTGCGGTAGTTGGTATTTAGGTAAAGTAGTTTGTCTGAATTATTATTATTATTGTTATTATTATTATTATTATTATTATTATTATTATTATTATTATTATTATCATTACAAGTAGTAGTAGTAGTAGTAGTCGTAATAGTAGTAGTAATAATAGTGCTTGTATAATCTTAAGTAATAGCGTTATTTGTATTATCCTCATTATCATTATTATCACTAGTAACAGTTGTAGTACCGCAGTCATAGTAGTATTTATCGTTAACAATATTATAATTATTATTACTAGGTATTACTTTTAACAGTATAATATGAATATTTTTTTTTATTTTCACTATTATAATCATTAACTACACTTCCGTTCATATAATTGTTATCACTACCGGCATTAGTTATTGTTACTCTTATTATCGTTAACATATTGTTGTATTAATGCAGTTAAAGACATCAGGCAGAACAAAAGTTTCATTTGCGTAACAATAAAGCAAGTTGGTGTTTGTCAGTCATAACAAGACGGTGAGTATAGGAGGGGAAGGGGAGGCGAGCGAGAATGAAAAATAGTAACACGTTTTCAGATGGAAATTATATCACTGTGAGGTGAAGGGAAAGGAATTAAGGCTTGATGTGTGACTTCTTGTTTACCTGACCTTGAGGTGTAATGATGCTATTGCTATAATACTATATACACCTACACACACACACACACACACACACACACACACACACACACACACACACACACACACACACACACACACACACACACAGTAAAGTACGTGGAATCTTTTCTCAGCTGCCGAGATACAACCAAGTGAACGCATAAGTTACAATAAAGTGGAGGCAGCATCAGGCTCTTGACACTTGTGTTGTAGTTCTTTACTAAACTCACACTTACCGGATCACTCTGACATCTCTCCATCTTTTTTACAGCCACTCAACATGTAGTACGTGCAAGGCTGAGGCTTTACTAAGTCTCCAGCACGTAACACAACCACACACACATTATTCTCTCTCTCTCAGTGTGTCTTCGCAGGTTTAAAATTATGGCCGTGTTATTCAGTGGACCCTACACTTTCTCCTTTCGTTATCTGGTCTGTGAGTGTTTGGATAAGTGTGGAACTGAGTTTTGTATATTTCAGTCTCAGGTGAGAGTCGTCTACCTACCTGTGCTATGTAGGGATAATTGCTACCTACCTGTGCTATGTAGGGATAATTGCCGATTAGCGATTTTTTTTATCCATGAGTGGTAATCATAATATACATTAATAAATAAATTTACACATAACCTAACCTGACCTGACTTGACCTAACCTAATCTAACTTAGCCTAACCTAACCTAATTTATGTTTAATTTGACTATGTTATGAGGTAAACGACGTCTTAAATGAAGGGTTTTAAAGCTTAATTAACGATTATCTCCAATGAGCGTAGCATATATACCGTCTAGATATTTACCTACCATGTACTAACTAGGAAATAGACGCTTGTGTTGTTATGTTTCTCCAAGAGGACTCCGTTCCGGCTTTATCAACCATGATGCCTTACATAACCTGTTCTCACCTTTCACCTGCGCTTCTCTTCCGGAAAAACACCTGGTAGCCGTTGCTTCTTGAATTTCTAGCCTCACCATATCCAGTTCCACCTTCATCCCATTCTTACATCACCTTCTTTGTCTATCCCTTGTCTCTCCTACCATCTGCTAGTTAATTATACATTTATTTTTTTTACTAATATTTCACTTCCTATTCTTCCGGTATATGTCTATCATTCACAACCTTTTCACATTCACATTCTCCTATATTCAAGCTACAGATTATTCTCAGGTACATAAATTCCTTCCCCTCCAGCCTATATCTGTCACCATCATCTGGGGCCTCTACTATACACCCCGCCCGCACACTGTTGTCGGCGTTCATCCCCTTAACCTCCATTATCCTTCTATTTTTATCCTTATTTTGTTCATATTCAGCGTTAATTTCCAGCCCATTACAAGCGTCCACCAAATTCGTTGATTACCATGCACGCCCTAGCCTTCTGAATCACCTGAGAAAACAATGTTATCTGTACCCATTATCAGACGAACCTTTTCATTTTGTAACCCTCTGTAACACCCACCTCTTCTCCATCTCCCTGGCGCAGCTGTCCAAACTTTCACCGAGGACCAGTTTCCCCTTTCTCCACGCGTCCATCTGTCCCTCTGAGGAAAAGAAAACCCTCTGGAGATCATTTAAAGAGTTTCCCGTTTATCTTACACATTTTCTTTCCTTTCTTTTCTGTTGACTACATCGAAGTGGTGTGTTTTTTTGTTCTCAGATCTAAAATTTTACCAGCATACTTTTTTCCCTTTCTTTTGATCTTTTTCGTGAATTTTGTGTTTTTGGTGTTAGTTCTTCCATTATCATCTATCACTTCCTTTCAAAACAGCAGCTTGCCCTCTTTACAACCTCGCTACAACTCGCCACTCTCCCAATCATTCATTTTTTCTTCTAATATTCTCTTTATCTTCGTTTTAGTGTCCCTTTCTTTACTCACCTTCTTCCTACACTCTCAACTTCCATTTATGGTCTATTATCACCATCTCTTGTCCTTATTTATCATAGTCAAACTTCCCGAACCTCCTCCTCATCGTCTCATCGTTCACACACCCTATCTGGTATTCCTTAACTTGATCTAGTAAATCCCAGCTGCACTTTCCCGGATAACACTCAAAAACTGTTCCCATATTGTTTTCTTCTTCACCCTCTCCGACTTCATCCTTGTTTACATCAACCACGTCTCTTCAGCTTCATATTGTTTTCTTCTTCACCCTCTCCGACTTCATCCTTGTTTACATCAACCACGTCTCTTCAGCTTCATATTGTCTTCTTCTTCACCCTCTCCGACTTCATTCTTGTTTACATCAACCACGTCTCCTCAGCTTCATATTGTCTTCTTCTTCACCCTCTCCGACTTCATCCTTGTTTACATCAACCACGTCTCCTCAGCTTCATATTGTCTTCTTCTTCACCCTCTCCGACTTCATCCTTGTTTACACCAACCACGTCTCCTCAGCTTCATATTGTCTTCTTCTTCACCCTCTCCGACTTCATCCTTGTTTACATCAACCACGTCTCTTCAGCTTCATATTGTCTTCTTCTTCACCCTCTCCGACTTCACTCTTGTTTACATCAACCACGTCTCCTCAGCTTCATATTGTCTTCTTCTTCACCCTCTCCGACTTCATCCTTGTTTACATCAACCACGTCTCTTCAGCTTCATATTGTCTTCTTCTTCACCCTCTCCGACTTCACTCTTGTTTACATCAACCACGTCTCCTCAGCTTCATATTGTCTTCTTCTTCACCCTCTCCGACTTCATCCTTGTTTACATCAACCACGTCTCTTCAGCTTCATATTGTCTTCTTCTTCACCCTCTCCGACTTCACTCTTGTTTACATCAACCACGTCTCCTCAGCTTCATATTGTCTTCTTCTTCACCCTCTCCGACTTCACTCTTGTTTACATCAACCACGTCTCCTTAGCTCAGAGAATGAATGATTATGAATTTTACCTTAGTTCCACAATAGCTTAGGTCAGTGACTCTTATAACCTGGCTTCTCTTTTTTTGGTTTCTTCTCCTCTGAATCTTTCGTCTTTCAGATGATGGCCAGACACTCAGACAGTCTTTTGTGTGTGTGTGTGTGTGTGTGTGTGTGTGTGTGTGTGTGTGTGTGTGTGTGCAACTTTTCATAGGATTTTTAACTCATTCAACATTCATTCCTTGGTTTGCTGTCCTTCAACACATTCTAACATCCATTGTCACACCTCCATGAACATTTTTAAATCTTTCTTTCTTTTAGTTATTTACTGTCACGGTCAGCCCTCCCTCAACACACCTTCCTATTAGTCTATGTCTCCATATCCCCTTATTCGTGACACATCCCTAAAGTCTTCATCACTTTACTACAGTGGATCATCTATATACATAAGAACATAAGAATGGAGGAAACTGCAGCGGGCCTATTGGCCCATACTGGGCAGTTCCGTTTACACCCAACCCCTATTGCTCATATGAGCATCCAACCTATGTTTGAAGCAATTCAGCGAATTCGAGTTAATGATGATATTTGGTAACTTGTTCCATTCATCAACTACTCTGTTTCCAAACCAGTGTTTACCTATTTCACGCCTAAATCTAAATTTGTCTAATTTAAAACCATTGTTACGAGTTCGCTCCTGGTTGGATAGTTTGAGTACCTTTGTAATGTCCCCTTTGTTTACCCTGAATGTCGCCCCTCACTTAATGCAAATAAGATGCTTTAACCTGTCTCTGTATTCAAGGTTCCTAATGCCCGGGATTAGTCTTGTCATTCTCCTCTGAATTCTTTCCAAGGATTCTATATCCATTCTGTAATACGGTGACCAGAACTGAACTGTGTAATCCAGGTGTGGTCTCACAAGAGCAAGATACAGTTTTAGGATGACCTCGCTAGTCTTGTAACTAACACTCCTTTGTATGAACCCAAGTACTTTATTAGCCTTGTTACGAGCAAAAACACATTGTTTACTTGGCTTAAGGTTCCTACTTATCATTATTCCTAAATCTCTCTCGCAGTCGGATTTCTCTATGGCATCGTTGTTCATCTGGTATCTGGTTTCCCTGTTTACATCTCCTATACTGAGTACTTTACATTTGTCGACGTTGAATTTCATCTGCCATTTTTCAGACCATTCGAAAAATTTGTTTAGATCTTCCTGTAGTTTTGCCGAGTCCTCGTCAGATTTAATAACACGTCCTATTTTAGTGTCATCAGCAAATTTACTTATGTTGCTGTCTATGCCGATATCTATGTCGTTTATGTATATAATAAATAATAATGGTCCAAGTACTGAGCCTTGGGGAACCCACTTGTGACGTTGTCCAATGGGACTTAGTGCCGTTAATGCTCACTGCTGTTTCCTGTCCTGTAACCACGCCCTAATCCATTTAAGGATGTCACCTGATGCCATGAGCTTCTACCTTTCTAATTAGTCTTTCGTGGGGGACTCTGTCGAAGGCTTTGCTAAAGTCGAGATATACCACATCATAATTGTGCCCCTCGTCCACCGATTCGAAAACTGATGAAAAGAATGTTAATAGATTAGTTAGGCAAGAACGTCCGCTTGTGAAGCCATGCTGGGAATCATTGATCAATCGGTGCTTCTCCAGGTGATTTCGAATAGAGTTTGAAATGATTGCTTCCAGTAATTTGCCTACTATTGATGTTAGACTGATTGGACGGTAGTTAGAGGATAGTGATCTATCCCCCTTCTTGACCAGGTAGTTCATTAGGTGGAGGTTTTACATTTAACGGATCCTCGATAAAACGGACTTTCATACCTATTTACAGGTACAGTAGTTCATTAGATGGAGGTTTTACATTTAACGGACCCTCGATATAATGGACTTTCCTCTCCATGTAGTCAATTAAATAGAGGTTTCACTGTAACTTCCACCTTCTCATTTAAGCTTCCCAGTCTTATTACTCAAAATATCTCTCTCGTCCTCCCGCAGTCATCTTCAGCTCGTCTTTCCTTTGCCCTTCAACTATAGAAGCTCTTATCGCTGCTGTTACTTAGTGTCGAAAAATAGATCCATTGAAAGGGTCAAGAAATATTCACAAGTGATGCAAATATTGTGTAGAAGTAATTAAAGGAAAGGCCATCGAAGAGTTAAGCTTACCGACAAATTAGTGAGTATTATAAAATACCAGAAATCTTCCTATCGGACTATGATCATTAATAAACCTTACCAAGCAGTGCAATTTAACGCTCCTGGATCCTCTAAACTACCCAAGTTTTAGGTTATTGGTTCAATATCGAGGCGCCAGTATTTTAAGTTTCAAGTTGAGATTGTATGATGCTGCAAGAGGCCGTGAAACTGGCTTTAGTTTATATTCTTAAAGACTGGGGATAGGATAGACTCACGTAGATTGTGTGTGTGTGTGTGTGTGTGTGTGTGTGTGTGTGTGTGTGTGTGTGTGTGTGTGTGTAGATTAAAATGTTAAGACCAATATTCTACCATCAGGTTAGTGATTCATACTTGTGGCAATCCTTTATTACTTAATTGGTCTAGCTCCCGAGTCACCATTATTTCACTCAACTTGAAAAAAAAAATCCAAGTTCTCTGTATGTATGTATGTATGTCAAGCTCTCTATTTCCGTGTTTCCCCACAAAGGGTGTATTTACATCACCTTCCCGAGTAGTGTCGCTGAGGATCCTCCGTCTTTCCACTTGAACCTGCCTCTACAGCCGCATAATACACCCTTGGTATTATCTCCCACTCGTCCTGGGTAATGCGCCGTGTGTGAGTCGAAAGAGAGAGAGAGAGCCTCAGAGCGCTATGAGGGGGGGGGGGTAACTTTAATAATAATAAGTGGCTTACAGTTAGAACTAGCGAAGGTCAAAATCTCCCTGGGGTCTTTCTTTATACTGAAGCTGAAATTCTGGAACACACTCCAGGAAAGGTGGAAACATTCTCCTCCCACTTCCCCCTACCCACCATCCCACCCCAGAAAAAAAAGAGACGAAATGAGTCTGCTGTCTGAAAGAGAGGATTATAAAATGGACTTAACACGTGCTATTGCCAGAGAGGCGTTCATCAAGTCAGTGTCTGACTCCTCACCAGGTTCTACGTTTATGTGAGAATGTATCGCAACTTTTCAGTTTGTGCAATTTCGACTTTAATTTGGCTACTATTTACTTGTTGTATCGCAAGCCGGCCAACCAGCTACAAGTGATATGAAATAAATAGATAATGGAAGCCCCTCGATATCGAGGATGGCCGGCCCAAGGACCTTCTAGGCGTGAATTTGTTAAGGTGTAGAAGCAGTCGCCAACGAGCTGCATGACCCAGTGTCAAAGAATAGTCCGAGAAGACTGGACAGCTCGCCAACTGCACTGGCTAACCATTACCCCGGAATACGATTCGCAAATCGATTAACATCCAGGTCCCCAATTACTGCTGGGTAGACAGAGGCAAATTGCGTAAAGAAACTTGCCGATAGTTTCACCCTGCCCGATGATCGAAACTCTGGTCCGCTCGCTTGCGAGGCGAGGACGCTGACCATTACACCACAGGTCGCTACGATGTGAAATACTTTGCTCATATGAAATACTTAGCTTTGAGCAAACAGAACACGCATCGAACTTTGAGACTTCAGATCCACTTATTAAGATGATGTGTTGATGAAAACTTGCACTGTGCAGTTAGTTTGATGCCCGTACAGATTCCATATCACAGGAAGATCAATTAAAAGAGGTAGAAGGTGGTGTGTGTGTGTGTGTGTGTGGGTGGGAGTCTTGTATATGGGACGTCATACGTGATACAAGAGGCGGATTTAGAGATCGCATTTAAATCTTACATATTTGGGTTGTGTCTACTGGGGGTAAGGAAGCAGGGTATGCGTCACGTCGGGGATCAGTGAAGGACGAAGGTGGAGTATGGTAGAGGCGTCAAGCAGGTGTAACCAGACACGTAGGAGAGGAACGAGTGTTTGTTTAATCATTTAGTAGATGCGTAGTGTAACTTTCTCTCTGTTTCTGTCTCAGTCTTCACCATCTGATATCTCGTTCTCTGCGTCTGCCCTTCGTTTCTTGTTATTGTTCCTCTTTCTTTCTTTTATTCTCTTAGTCAATTGCTCTACTCTACATTTCATCTGTGTATCTTTAACTCAATTTAACAACAGCAAAAAAAACAAAAAACAACAACCTCACGAGATGAAGTAATGACAATATTTTAAGGAGACAGAGACACCAACATGTAAAACGTCATCAGAATGTAGGAGTATGAGAGATTGAGGAGGTGGTCTTGGCCTGAGGAGGTGATAAGGATCAATGGACTCAGGTGTTTATGAGGTAATAAGTTTTGTGATACAGATGAGGAGTTATTTTTGTTGTTCTGAAATGCTCCAATGAATAGAGTTTGAAGCTTACAGTAAATGTTAATGTTTGGTCAGTACTGTCTTGTCACATCTCAAGACACAGGTCATTATTCCAGTAACTGCACATTCAAGGTTAGTTAATTATTCCATCGTGTGATTCTATATAAATTTGTTTTCTGTACCTTTATCTAATCTTCTTCTGTGACCTTGTGTGTGGTAAACCGGAGCTGCATATTCGCCATTGATGAAATATTCCACGTATGTAATGTATAGTGGTACTTGACTCTCCAGCAATGTATAGTTGTGAACAGAAGTCCTGTCGCCCCTTCTGCTGCTCCACGAACCCTGAGATTCAGACTCATGAATCCGAAGCATTTATGGGCAGAATAATGCACCAGTGTCAACTGCTTCGGGTTCATGAGTCTGAATCTCTTGGTTAACGGAACAGCACAAGGGGCGACAGGACTTTTGTTCACGACTGTACAGTACGTGAGAGGATGTTTTAAATAGTGGGGAACCAACACTGGACGGCACCCCAGTAAATGTACTTCCCAGAGAGGAATATTGTAATCAGCTTAGTCTAACATTTTCTTAAGATTAACGAAATAATGATGAAGAAGAAGTTTGGTTTTAAGATTTGTACAAGAAAGGGTACTGTTAGGCATCTTCTGGGGTTGGAAGTTATTATATTATGTGTGTGTGTGTGTCGCTGTTCCTGTGGATCTTATTTACACTTGAAGGGTATGTAGTTACTCGTACATGTTTACAAGTCATAACACATAAGCCCCCAAAAGTCGTGTACTGTATATGTATTACTCTTGAAGGTGACGTAAGTATTTGTTGTCTGGTAATTCCACTTAGTCTCCTTGGTTGCAGTAACTCCGGACGAGAACTTTACTTGTTGGCATCTTCCTGTAAGTAATTAGGAGGAGCTGAGATGGACTTGAGTATCTCTGAGGAGGCTTACGGGTGAGGTCTCTCCTCCCTGTAACTCGAGACGGATGAATCACAAGAACACACACACACACACACACACACACACACACACACACAGGAAATGCGTGCAGGATGTGAAGATGCTGTGTATAGAGCAGCAGGGTTTTTGTTAGATACAGTACTGGAATGCTGTTGACAATAGGAAATGGAAAATATTGACATGTTGTCTTTGAAATGCAAGGTGTTGAGTGCAGTGTAAATGGGAGATGCGTGAGAATGATACGTTAGGGAAGTGATGAATGTGTAGAATGATATGTAATTGCATGTATTATAAAATTAGAATGTGGTTGTTATTAATTTGGCCGGACGAATAAATAGACGTAGAAAAAACAGGGATTTAGGGACTATTTTGATCTCGTCGCGTATATCTTCTCCTAGCCCTGAACCCTGATCATCCTGACCAGACGAATGGTTCTTCCCTCACACGGAAAATTGGCACTTTGTTTGGGGAAATTATCCATTGGGAGATTTTTTTTTTTTTTGCCATGGGTTTGCAACGGGTGAGAAAATTCAAGAGTGTTACGCCAGAGCTTTGCAAATTTGGTAATAATTCTGAAAGGTTTTAGCAACAAAATGCTCTACGTCTCGCTGCAACCTTGCCATGGTCTACAGATCCTGGCATAATTTTTTGATTGGATATTGCAAATATTTCTTCAGCATGGTCTACAGCTAACCTAACCTAACCTAACCTAACCTAACCTAACCTAACCTAACCTAACCAAACCTGAGCTAGCAAGATCTGGCAGTGGTTGACGTGAGGCGTGCAACACCACCAGAACTCTTTTGTGGTAGACTGACAAAAGCTGGTCGATAAATCATTGAGAGGAATTCAGCCTATCACGTGAGTTCCTGTCTCAGTCATTACACAAGGGTCGAGTCCTCAGCACATGAAGACCAGTCACGGGAGCATAAACTGAGGTGGACCTAAATGCGTTTCATCAAGTATAGTGAAACCTTTATTTAACGGACTATATAGAGGGGAAAGTCCGTTATATCGAGGGTCCGTTAGATGTGAAACCACTATATAACGAATATAGAGGAAAGTCCGTTATATCGAGGGTCCGTTAGATGTGAAACCTCCATATAACGAATATAGAAGAAAGTCTATTATATCGAGGGTCCGTTAGATGTGAAACCTCCATATAACGAATATAGAATAAAGTCTGTTATATCGAGGGTCCGTTAGATGTAAAACCTTCATATAACGAAGTATATAGTGATGGAAGTTCATTATATCGAGGGTTCATTAGATGTGAAACCTCTATATAACTAAGTATATATTGATGGAAGACTGTTATATCGAGGGTCCGTTAGATGTGAGAGAAGTCCGGTATATGGAGGGTTCGCTGTATTGTGTTTTAAGTTAGGTGTTTTACGTATATAAAGACGACTTACCTAACCTATATAATTGAATAGCATAAATATACTGTCCTTTGTGACTAACCTAACCTAACCTAACCTAACCTAACCTAATTTAGTTAAAGTTTGTTCATCTTAAGGGATTTATGGACGTTATATGTGAAATAAGAACCAGTTAAAAAGTAGGAATAATAATAATAAAAATAATAATAATAATAATAATAATAATAATAATAATAATAATAATAATAATAATAATAATAATAATAATAATAATAATAATAATAATAATAATAAATGATAATAGTAGTAATAACAACAATACTAGGAAAAAAAAGAGGTGAATTATGTGAATGCAACTCGTCAGGGCAATAAAAAGTCACCTCACTGTGAACACGACAGTCAGGACCTGGAAGTAATTTGGGTAATTTTGAGTGAGTGACGTCTGACAATTGTAAATAGGAACAGAAGTCACCAGACAATAATATTTGTGGTGTGTGTGTGTGTGTGTTGATGTTATAGCGATATACTTGGTGATTCTGGGTTGTTTACTAATATGATAACCACAACTTTGTATTTGAATTGAGTTCTTTTTGTGGCTTAAATGTTATTATATTTCATCAAAACCTCTTTTTTTTATATATATGTCTGCTTATGTATTTTTCGTATTATATTAAAAAAAAACTAATCAAGAATTTCAACCAGATAATTTCTCGGTTGACAGCCCCCTTCCACCCCCTACCTACACCCCTTCCACCCCCTACCTACACCCACATCAAAGGAACTGGCATTCTGGTTGAGAAGAAAGTGTTCTAAGTGCCACAGGATGAAGGATGATGTCAGCTTACCTAGGCACTGTGCCATAACTCATTGCTATTTACCTGCTTGTGGGAGTCTTACCTTAACACTGTAATGTTCTTTTCTGCTGACACCTGCTATTGGAAACTTTAGTACCAGCGTTTCTGTCTACTGTCAAAATCTTTTGTGGATATTCCATGAAGGTCGATGCTTAGTATGCGAAAGGACGGCCGTGTGTGTGTGTGTGTGTGTGTGTGTGTGTGTGTGTGTGTGTGTGTGTGTGCGTGACCATCAACCATCTCATCTTTAATAATTTCCAACAAGTTTCAAGTCTGTTTCACGAATATAACTTGAACAAATGCGACTGCAAAAGATACATGAAAATGGAAACAGGAAGGAAAAGATGCATGAAGACCCATAGGGACACAGTCATATAGAGGACTGTAAAGGAGAACGATGATATGTTAACCAAAAAAAATATATGCATGTAAACGTTGGGTGTGAATGCAGCCAGCGCGTTTAATGCTAACACTAGGACTAGGAAATGAGAAAAGAGAGAGAGAGAGAGAGAGAGGAAGGGGTGAAGTATAAGTGAAAAAGAGAGAGATAGAGAAAGGAATACATAAAAGACAAAAGAGACAGATAGTGAGTGAGGGAGAGGGGTGGATTGAGCGAAAATAGGAAGCACTAGATGGAGAGGGAGAGATGATAAAGGGAGATGATCAATAGAGAGAGAGAGAGAGAGAGAGAGAGAGAGAGAGAGAGAGAGAGAGAGAGAGAGAGATGAGAACAAAACAAAACAAGGAATTAAGCATCATATGGAAGGGGGTAAGTTCGCCTGTTGACAATGGCATATATACTAGGGTGTGGAAGGCAATCCCTTTTGTGTAAGTGTTACTCTACCCGGATGATACCCCCCGTCTCTTTTGTTGACCAGAGTGAAATATACTCTTGATATGCTGACGGAAGGGGTATGTGTGTGTGTGTGTGTGTGTAGCAGTGAGAGTGTATGAGTGTGTATGTGTAGTAGTGACAGTGTGTATGTGTAGCAGTGACAGTGTATAAGTGTGGTTGTGTAGTAGTGACGATACAAAGTGACAGTGTGATCTTAAGTAACACACACACACACACACACACAGATATATAAATGTGGACTATTTATGCGTTTTTACCGTCCCCGGGAGAACTGAACGAGAGATGGCGTGCATAAAATTCTCCCACCTTGACGCCTTCACCACATGATATTATTTTGCCAACCCTCCCCCCTCTTTCACCTCCCTCACACACACACACACACACACACACACACACACACACACACACACACACAAAGTATAAAGGTTAATGCTGCTCCTCATATTGGTAAAATAGTTCTAAATGAGCTTGGTTAAGTTTTGATTGCTATAGATGTTTTCATAGTTGTGTTGAAATCATATTCTCTTTCTTCTTTTACTTCGTTTCATTCCAAAAGTTTTCTATTTTACTAATTCTTGGTCAAGTTGATTTATACTTTATGTTGTTTTACTCTTATTTACTTCTCACTTAAGGGCGCTTTCCCTCTATCATCCGGAGTATGAATTAGGTTGGTTAGTATGAGTTTGTATATCTCTCTCTCTCTCTCTCTCTCTCTCTCTCTCTCTCTCTCTCTCTCTCTCTCTCTCTCTCTCTCTCTCTCTCTCTCTCTCTCTCTCTCTCTCTCTCTCTCTCTCTCTCTCTCTCTCTCTCTCTCTCTCTCTCTCTCTCTCTAGTCATTCGTTATACTCTACAATCTTTTCTGTAAAATTTGACTCCTACACTGTGTCATCTTTTATGGATATTTTGGAGATTTCCTTCACCAAAGCTGTTTACTCTGGCGGGGAGGTGGGAATGGCGTTGAATATGTAGTGTATTTTATAGTGGAGCAAGATCCAGGGATCCTCTGGTCCTGATAGTGAAGATCCACGAATATTTTGGGTGTCGTGGGGAACTTGGTGCTGTGTGGTGGTGGTGGTGGTGTGTGGGGTGGTGTGTGTGTGTGTTTATAAAGAATATTTCAACCATGGAGCTTAATGGATTACAGATTTTGGACTCTTTCCCTTGTAGCGGGTTAGGTCCCCGTAATAATATTAACAATGCAAAGCTGCAGGTTATTCTGAGGTTAAAAACATACAAATGTGTAAAAACAAAAGTCGAAATTAGGTTGATGAAATAAAATAGTTCTACCTTATTATTGTGTCCGAAAATATGTTATATGAATGCATGTAGTTAAGGTTAGGTTAGTTTAGGTTGGGTTAGGTTAGGTTGGGTTAGACTAGGTTAGGTTCAGTTAGGTTACGTTAGGTGATTTTTGGGATATTGTTTTTTGCGTTGAAGTCAAATAGTTTACTGTAAGTTTTAGTCTTTTTTGTATTCATTTACGAGGAACATTGAGGGAAAAATGTCGCTGAGGGAGAAAATATATGGATATATTTTGATATTATTTTCCTTATAGAGAAGCAATATACTATATGTGTATGATGCTGGTGAGGGTAAGTTCCAGGGATATTTTCAGGAGTGTTAGGGGAGAATTTACAGTGTTCTAGATTTAACGGCAAGATATTTATTCCCAATTAAATCAAGAAAATCCAGATGTATTTGAGGTAAATTACGGAAAAAATACTTGAGGATATTTTTAGTTTGTTGAGGGAGATATACTTTTTTTCTTCTGCTTTTTGACGGGATATATTGAGATATACGGGGGAAAAACCTAGGGTTATTCTGGTTTGTTAGGGAAGTATCTAGGGATAATCTTAGTGGAATTAGAAAAGATGTAGGGATATTTCGATTTATTTGAGAGAGTGTTATCTTGCCACCTTTTGCTGCAGTAACTTCAGATATGTAAGGACAGAGGTTTTAATGCGTGTGTGATTCCTGTATAAGCTTGTCAGGGCGGGTGAGAGTGTGGGAAGGGTAGAGAGAGTTAGGAGATTATGAGAGGTGAAATAAAAGAGAACGGATAGAATAAGAGAGGGAATAGAGGTGTGTGTGTGTGTGTGTGTGTGTGTGTGTGTGTTTGGGGTACGCCGTACAGAGTTCTCTTTCATAGCTTTTTTATATTGTTGATGAATCAGTGTAATTACTAACCTTGTTACGCGCCTAAAGACCTTAGCTGTTGAAGAGCAACAATAACATCGTTACGATCATCGAAGACTAGTTAGCGTGTCAGGTCAGGATTCCCTTAACGAGGGACGAGAACGACCCTCTATTGGGGCTTAGTGGCTCCCAAAGATCAGATCAGCACTCCCACGGGACCCCAGCACTCCCACGGGACCCCAGCACTCCCACGGGACCCCAGGACCCCACACTCCACGGGACCCCAGGGACCCCACGGGACCCCAGCACTCCCACGGGACCCCAGCACTCCCACGGGACCCCAGCACTCCCACGGGACCCCAGCTTTATAAATAATAAAACTGTGGTTTACTATGGCGGAGGTGGGGAATAGCGCTCTCTCTCTCTCTCTCTCTCTCTCTCTCTCTCTCTCTCTCTCTCTCTCTCTCTCTCTCTCTCTCTCTCTCTCTCTCTCTCTCTCTCTCTCTCTCTCTCTCTCTCGCTGATGAAACAAATAACCCAGTGACTTAATAGAGAATTTATGTACAAATATTTGAGTTTCCGCTGAAGAACTGAAAATAACAGACTCAATATAGGAAATGCTTTACAAATTCCTATGTAGGTTGATTTATGCTTATTGGATTCATCTAGCTTATTTCCTCCGCTAAGAAAGCTGTGCTGATATCACTAGGATTTTTTTTTATAGTGATTTCGGAACACCAAATTGGAATGATAAGATTGTAAACAACTTGATTACTTGATTATATCGCAAATTGACCTTCACGAAATCAAATCTTATCGACACTGGTATCTCAAGGGTTTATTTTCCTATATATATATTTTTTTATATATAACTTATGAGGAATTTTATATAGGAAACCTGTACAATAGTTCCACTAGGCTCTGAGATACGTGAGTAATGTCATTAGGTTCCGACAACGTTATTACTCCCGTAGCAAGAAACCTGTCAAAATTTTTTAGTTGGAAATATTGTGATGAAGACCTTAGGAACTCTTTTCATGTTTGGCTGCTAAATAGAATACTCAGGGGGATCAGGTTCTGCCTCCTCCTCCTCCTCCTCTTCTTCTTCCTCCTCCTCCTCCTCTTCTTCCTCCTCCTCCTCTTCTTCTTCCTCCTCGTCCTCCTCCTCCTCCTCCTCCTCCTCCTCCTCCTCCTCCTCCTCCTCCTCCTCCTCTTCTTCCTCTTCGTCCTCCTCCTCTTCCTCCTCATCCTCCTCCTCCTCCTCCTCCTCCTCCTCCTCCTCTTCTCCTCTCCCTCTCTCCTCCTCCTCTCCTTCCTCCTCCTCCTCCTCTCCTCCTCCTCCTCCTCCTCCTCCTCCTCCTCCTCTTCGTCCTCCTCCTCTTCCTCCTCCTCCGTCCTCCTCCTCCTCCTCCTCCTCATCCTCCTCATCCTCCTCCCTCTTCCTCCTCGTTCTCCCTCCTCCTCCTCCTCCTTCCTCTTCTTCCTCTCATCCTCCTCATCCTCCCTCGTCCTCCTCCTCCTCTTCTTCCCTCCTCCTCCTCTTCTTCTTCCTCCTCGTCCTCCTCCTCCTCCTCATCCTCCTCCTCTCCTCTCTTCTTCCTCCTCCTCGTCCTCCTCCACCTCCTCCTCCACCTCCTCCTCCTCCTCCTCCTCCTCCTCCTCCCTCCTCCTCTCTTCTTCCTCTTCGTCCTCTTCGTCCTCCTCCTCTTCCTCCTCCTCCTCGTCCTCCTCCTTCCTCCTCGTCCTCCTCATCCTCTTCTCCTCCTCCCTCCTCCGTCCTCTCCTCTCTTCTTCCTCCTCCTCCTCTTCTTCTTCCTCCTCGTCCTCCTCCTCCTCCTCCTCCTCCTCGTCCTCCTCCCCAAAAAGGACCAACATAAAAACATAAAAATGAATGAATATAATTAAAAGTTTAACAGTTATACATAAAAAAGCTCCAAATATCAGTATAAAAATTCCAAATAGTTTTTGTAGTGCACACAATTAATATACAATCGTTCAACATACTCAACTTTCAGGCAGTCCATTCATTATCATTTATTATTAATAGAATATACCACACTTTCCCCCTCCCCCCTCAAAAAAATAATGGTGGCAGTACTCGGTTCCTGATGGTTATACGCGACCACTGTATGAGCTCCGGCTGTAGGGACCCAGTACACGCGTTGACGATCAGCACATTGAAGGAAACAAACTCATTCAACTCCTCCCTCGGTCACCTACTCTACTACTGCCTGCTGCTGCTGTTATCTTGCTGTTGCTACTGCTGCTGTTTCCGCTGTAAAGGATTATTGCTAATTTTTACTGCATCGATTCTTATTATTGAGGATTTTACTTCCTGGGAAAAGTATTTGTTCCAGAATAGTTTACATTTCTTGTTGAGAGTTTTGTATTGGTGACCCGGCGAAACATACAAAATATTTCAACGATAAAAATGGCCAAATATGGTAATATTATGATGTGTTTTCAAGCGCCTCACAAAAGAGGCTCAAATAATCGGCAGCCTGGCGTGAGGTTCTTGTGTACATCGCTGGTGTATGAGCTGTGTGTCAGTTTCTCTGCCGTATCCCCTTTTCCTTTGAGCACTTTTCTTTTATATAGGAAGCAGGGAGGAGTCCATACATACAATACCCGAAAAAGACATTTTTAGTGGCTTATCTGCCTATGAGAAACGTTGGTGTGACGGCCGTTCGGGTGTACAGCGCACACTACTGTACCGTAGTACATAAGGAGGTAGTGGGGCCAGCACAGTACTCGACCGTGTTCTTTTCTCTAACTGTGAAAGTTGGTGAACTATCACAGCTAGATCGGAGTAGGACCCGAGGCGAGTGATGTATGCACTCGGCCGCTGGTCCCCAGGAAACATATTGCTCTCCACCAATCCGTCCGTCTGTCCGTTTGTCTCATTGTTAGCATATTGTACAACATACAGCATATTTAATGATGAACAAAGAAGTTTTCTATACATTATTATACGTTTCCAGGAATACTTGATGAAGTTTGAGGTTGTTTGGTTGGTTGTGAACAAGTGTGTTTCACAAACAAAGTTGTTTTTCTTTGTTTTCATAATTGTTTATGTATCATTTGACTTTTCAGTTCCCCTTCTACTTTGTGTCACTGCTCCCCCACTACTCCTCCTCTTGTCCCTCATCAACGTTCGTTTACGTTGACTCTCAATACATTTTCTTTAATTAACAACTCTTTCTCCCCCTCCACATTTCTTTCCCCCCTCCACCTTCTCCCTCACTCTGCCTCCCTCTCTTACCTAACTTAACGTTTCAGGGAAAGGAATCGCAAAATCCTCAGAAGGTTTGCAAAGGGCCTGAGGGAGGGGACTGCTGTCAACAGAAGCCATAGCAGCTACCTCTCATTTCCTCCTCTATGGCCCACCTGCCTGGATTTGGGCAGATCAGTCGGAGACGGGACGGAGAGGCTTAGGTGGGGTGTAGATGAAGTGGGGGTGGGGGAATACAGGTGTACATCATCATCATCATCATCATCATCATGTTCTTATATCAGCCCACGTATGAATGTAGTCCTCTTACATTATGTCAGTCCGGACACAGAGAAGCACTTTGTTAGGAGATTCAGGTCACCTTGAGCATCAGGTGACCTTTTACTGTGAAGGACGACGGGGGTCTCAGTGGTGATGCGGGCTGGACGCTGTTAGTCGAGCGGATGTTTCGGTCGTCTGACAACATGTTCCACGGGACGGTCTTGAATTCTAAAGGTGTTGTTCTCGGAAGGCAGATGTCGGTCTCTGTCTGTCTCGGACTTAGTGGTATAACTGTATCACACACAGGAACACTATCAGCCGTCTGCTGCTGGTACCACTTCAACTCTCTCTAACTCTGCGATCTTCCCCTATCGTTCAGGTTTCTTTTAAGAGGAAGCCTCACTCTCCTCCTGACTTTTTCGTGTTCCTCAGTTTCACTTTGTTCTTAACCATGTAGTAATAAATGTTCTTATTCACATCATATCATATTCCTTCTGAAGAACGATCGCTTTTTATTCTAGTTTCACCTCTATAATATACTCAGTGACGTCTCCTGTTAGAACTTCCCTCAGTAGCTCACCTAACCATGGACATATATTGCCACAGTATTAACGGCGTCACAAAAAACAAAACCAAAAAAATAAACGTGAAAAATACAAAATATGGTTGAGCAGAAACAACCAATTGAGAGAACAAGGTGACGTGAGAACCAAACAGGGTTCTGAAACTTATTTATTGTACAACGATACGAAACCTTATTTGTAGCATTGTACACACACACACACACACACTTAATGCCACATCTACATTAGCCGGACAAACACTTTATATACGGTTATACAAACATATACTTTAACTGTATACATGATATGCCCATAATTCCTCATCATTAGCTAACCATTAATACTATTTGATGGCCGCTAAAACCCCTGTTGGTCCATTTAATCATCCATAAAGTAGTGCATATAGGTTAGCATATTCATGTATATAGATTTACATATTTTGGGGGGTTAATTAATATGTCATAATCCTCACTATTGTAATATATATATATATATATATACATATATATTATATATATATATATATATATTATATATATATATATATATATATATATATATATATATATATATATATATATATATATATATATATATATATATGTATATATATATATATATATTTTTTTTTTTTTTTTTTTTTTAATTGTATTTCTGGTAGCTGGGAGGAGATTAGTGGTGTAATACCTAATTTAAACACCTGTCTAAAAACCTGCACAATGTTTTATTTTGCTCTCTCTCTCTCTCTCTCTCTCTCTCTCTCTCTCTCTCTCTCTCTCTCTCTCTCTCTCTCTCTCTCTCTCTCTCACACACACACACACACTAACTAACTAACTAAGAGTGCCAAAAGACATTCAAACGGGATAGGACAAGAGCCAGTTTGTTGTCAAGGGACCAGAATGAGTTCCCATTTACACCCAATCACGAGACAAATGACCCACTCTTTTGCCCAACGACTCTATTATCAAAACAAGAAACACCAACCTGGGAAAACCACTTTACTTGAAGAACTCCTCCTCACTCTTGCTCTCAGTGTAGCAATGTTATGGGGTACTTGTGAAACACCAAATAAAAATAACGTAATATTGTAACTACTACTACTACTGCTGCTGCTGCTGCTGCTGCTATTTCAACTACCAATACTCTTAAGACCACAACAAGTACTACTACTTTTTTTTTAATGGCCTCCAGCCTCCCCCAATAGCCATACCTTCGCCACCATTTTATTACCTTAATATTAAATATCCTAATACATAAGTAGCTACCCTAGCTGTGTTGAGTTAGTTGAGCCGCAGATCTATGCGGCATTCAGTGACTGAAGCCTCAAAGTCAATATCTGCAACTTGTCGGCTTTGGGGCCGATGCTCTCGTTCCCCTGAGGAAGAAAAAGCCGACCTAAGGAGAGAGAAGGACAGTCGACATCTCATCCAGGCTGTAACATAACTTCTGGGCTGCTGCTTTTGTTCGGTTATCACCTCCACGAGTCTGGCGTAGAAGCATCTTGCACTTGGTCCCATCCCACCAGAGGTTGTGAACACTAGAGGAGTGAAGCTGCCTTGATCAACGTTCTGATTTCTCTCCCCGTATCCCCATCCCCTTATCTTGCCGTTCTCGTTCCTCCTGTGTGCAGCATCGAGGGCTAAGTTACGGTGACATGCGGCCATGGGATCAAAAATCCTGATGTCGAAGAAGGCTCGCTGTCCCTGCGTCCAGAATCATCGAGCACTGACGTCAACACTGGCTTCGTTGGATGTGTTTGAAGTCCTATGGTGGAAGATCTCACCGTCCAATGGAAGGAGGGTCGGTTCTACCATGACATCACGGCAGATTTCCTTCAACATATATTTGCTGTGAGATCCCTTACTTCGTCATGCCTCATGCATATGAAGCCCCCTTTCTTGCACACCATGGCGTGATCGACGTCACAGGAAGAGCCACACACTACTACTACTACTACTAATAATAATAAATTCTAAAGCTGCTTTCTATAATGAGGTAAACATTATATATCTTTATTTGTTTTCATACCAGAAGGAGATTTACTTATATTTTCTTGATAATATAAATCCCTTATGTCCGACGAGGTATTACTCAGTAAATTATTTATAAAGTGCCTTAATGAACTGGTTTACATATTGGTAAGACAAACATTTATACATGATAGAAGCTTCTGTGTGTGTCCCATGGAGTCTGTTTTCAATGTACTGTAATATAGAGAGAATGTTTTAATTTTCTGTTCCATTAATATTTTGTGTGTGTGTGTGGGGGGGTGGGGAGTCCTTGTTTTGTTAGACCTCAGGAGTCTCTCTCTATCTCTCACTCTCTCCTTCCCTGTTTTATCTCTCTTTCCCAGATTCTCTTCTTTTTTTCTCTCCTACGTTTTCTCCTTCCTCTATTACCCTTCTCACTTTCTCTTTTGAAGTCTTTTCCAGTTTCCTTCTCACTCTAAACCTCCGCTTCCCTCTTCAGACTTCCTAGCTTCTTCTTCTTCCTCCTCCTCTTCATTTTTCTTCTGTGTCTTTTTTCCTCAACTCTCTTTTCTTCTCTTGATATCCCTTTTCATTCCAACTCTCTTCACTCACTTTCACTACCTCTTACCCCTCTCTCTACTACTCGAATCCTCCTCCTCCTCCTCTTTCTCCAGGACACACACTCACCTCAACTCAATCCTCCCCACTTTCAGAAAAATAAAATACAAAATGCTAAAAGCTAATTAGTCGAGAGATCACGAGAGGCAAAAATTTCCCACGTGTATTTTAGTCAGTGTTGGTCGGTGGTGGGGACGCGATGTAGTGAATAATTGCCTGATTGTGTGCAGCGGTACTGGAACACTGTACGGGAGTGCTGGGGGGCTATGTGAGCTGCCATACTCTCTCTCTCTCTCTCTCTCTCTCTCTCTCTCTCTCTCTCTCTCTCTCTCTCTCTCTCTCTCTCTCTCTCTCTCTCTCTCTCTTATTTCCGTTTTTCGTTCCGTGTGGCTTCATCTCGTTCGTTTTTTAATGTCAAGTTGATGTTACTGACAAGCTGTTCCATAGTGTAGTGAGCTGAAGGAGGAACGATCTGTAGTGGAAGAAGGTCCCGGAGGATGATACAGCACCTTCAGGGTGTACTGGCTGGCTGTAGCTCTCCTCGTGGCGTACATTACAGTAGGTATGTTGTTGGTTCTACTTCACCTCGACTTGTTGACAGCCACATGAGTTGACCTGGAGGGCTGCTGTATCCAACACTGTTAGCCCCAGATACATCTCGTCTTAGGTCGCTGGCAGATGCACTCATTCACAACTGTTGATGATAACTGGCGAGATCAAACAACCAATCTGTCACGGAGATGCACGAGAGGTAGAGGCCAGTAGTCAAAGGATGTCCCATTTGCGGTAACATCTGTCCTCCTTAGTCAGTTACACGGTGCCTATGTGTTGATCTCTCTCTCTCTCTCTCTCTCTCTCTCTCTCTCTCTCTCTCTCTCTCTCTCTCTCTCTCTCTCTCTCTCTCTCTCTCTCTCTCTCTCCCTTGTTGTCAATGTGGGGACAGTGTTCGTAGTTTTAATCGACACAAAGACTTTGAGAGATTTTGTTTTACCCAATATATGTTTTTTCCCATAGTCAGAACAACGGATTTTGTTTGTTCTGATTTTATTTTGTTTTTTCAGCTCACAGTTGTGGTGAATTTGATCTATTTTGTTGTTGTTGTTTTTTGTTGTTTTTATGCGTAGCTGTGAAAGAACTTTAATTTGTCGTTTTATTTTGGATCTTGGTTATTATAAATTCGGTTTATTTTTTTTTTAAGGTGTAGTTACAGGTACATACGACAGTTTATTGTTCTTTTATTATTGTTACTTCTATTGTCATTAGTGATGTTTAATGTTATCACCTGTTGTTATTATTATTATTACTGTTATCAGGATTGTTAGCCTAATCTAGATTAACATTCTAAACTAATAATAAACGTAATAAAAAGTAGCGTATCTTATCCTATCTTAACCATCTTAAAATATTATCCATGTTAGGTATGGATAGGTAAGTTAAGCTGGTTGGACTATTCTCCATGAAATGAATAACTTATCTTAAATTATAAAGATCTCTGACACCCTTATGATTATTGATATTACTATTACCTATATTCAATAACCGTCTAAGAACACCTGGACGAAATAGCCGTAAAGGTGTAGTGGCCAGCAGCTCCGATAAGAAAGACAAAAACAGTTAAGACTTATATCAGTGTTTGTGTGTCAGGTGTAGTCTTCAAGGAGGTTGATATAGACGTGGTGGAGGTGTTGGCATAATCTCTCTCTCTCTCTCTCTCTCTCTCTTCTTAAGCTCATGCGAAGAACGAAGAACACTTTTCAAAATATCTTAAAATTTAATCTAAACCTCCCAAGGGAAAGTAAAGTGAAAGATGCTATCATAAACATAGAAAGAAAGAAACAAACAAACAAACAAAGAAAAAACAAACTATTAAAGAGAGAGAGAGAGAGTTATAAGGGAAACTTTCGTGAGTCATGAAAGAGAAGAGCCGCTTAAAGAATTTTTTTTCTTTTCGAAATTATGGACAAAAAAAGTCTCAAATCTTACTGAAATGGATATTACACCAGAGTTGGGCCGCATGTGGCAGAAGATATCGCCGTGTGATTGGATTTGGTGCAGTATCACAGCTAGCAGGGGTTTAAGGAAGTCTCGCGGCGGTGACAAGGTCGAGCGAGGAGACGGAGACGGGTTAGGGAGAATGAAGAAAAGCGGAAGGGAGGAAGACAGACAGAGAGAGAGAGAGATCAAGGAATGAAGTAAGATGTAGGTAAATAAAGAGGAAAAACGAGAAGGATGAAAGCACAAGAATAAAAACTCACAGTAAATTAGAGAAGAAAGCAGAAGTGAAGAGACACAGATGGTAATAAGAAGTATGACCCATTTGGAGTATTCTTGAGAGCAGCTCGGTGTGTTGACATGGTCTGTTGTCACGCTTTGTTCTTCAGTTTCACAATAATGACGAAAATAATTCTTTTATCGTCAGTAGTTATACGAGGATTACAATAATGTGTTATGATGTAGTCAGTAATGCTGTTTGTATATAATGATAATAATAGTAGTAGCAGTAGTAGTGGTGATAGTAGTAGTAGTAGTAGTAGTAATGATAAATACATTTTGGTTAAGAGAATCATTATGCTACACTCACAAAAACTCGGAGCCTTTGACCTATGTTGACTGAGTGTGTGGCTGTAGGGTGTGCAGGTATGTAATTAATTAAGTATACCTGCAATTAAAGTACGTCATATGTGCATGGTAACACGCTAATATGTAAATAATACCTTATAAGCTTAGTGTGAAGTTTATAATTGATGAAAAATGAGATTAATGATTGTTCTTGGTAAGAGTTGCTGGGGTGAAGTATTCAGAACAGCCAAACGGAGTGGAAGCGAGAAAATTCACCTTTTTATATACTGAGAATCCCTCTGTTTTCGTTACTCTCTCTCTCTCTCTCTCTCTCTCTCTCTCTCTCTCTCTCTCTCTCTCTCTCTCTCTCTCTCTCTCTCTCTCTCTCTCTCTCTCTCTGAATGCATTATATGTTTTCTCTTCCTCATTTATCATACCCACCCTCATTATCGCCATCTGCTCCTCTCCTCTCTTCTTGTATCAGTTTCCTTGTTATTCGCCCATCTATCTGTGCTTCCGTTTGTCTGGTGTGATGTTTACCTCACTACTGGCAATTGGTTAACTCATTACCAGCGTCTCTCTCTTGGGAGGATTTGTGCTGGGTGTAAACTGGGACACGTAAAGGTACATGGAGGTTGGTATACAAGCATCCATATGTAGGTGAATATGGAGAGCACACACACACACACACACACACACACACACACACACACACACACACACACACACACACACACACACACACACACACACAGTGACCCCAGATACCACACTGTAGTGATGCAAGTTTGTCGTAGGAAAGCTTAGCCCTTCATTATTTTGATGCTGATGCGAGAGTAGACTGTGAGAGATAATGAAACAATCAATTAATCTACGTGAGAGAGAGAGAGCTCTGAAGGCGGTAAACGGAAGAGAATACAAAAGAGAAATTAAAAAGGAAAAGCCTTAACAACATATACAACAATAATAATAATAATGAAATACAATAAACTAAATAATTATAATGACAAATACCCAAAAGGTGTCACCAACTTAGGTAGATGACGTCAGCAGCCAAAAGCAAATGACAAAAAGGGACCACCATGGGAGACCAGGGGTGATTCTTGGGGGGAGCTATATCAGGCTGGGAATTGTATACGGTGCGTTCTGGGGAGACTAGGGTGTGGGTCTTGGGGGGGAGGTATATTGAGCTTGGGTGTATAAATTGCGTTTTGGGGGAACTAGGGTGGTTCTTGGGGAACTATATCAGGCTGGGGTGTATGGGGTGCATTTTGGGGAGACTAGGGTGATTCAGAGTCTCATTAGGCTTGGGTGTGAATTCTACAGGAAGTTCAAGGGTGGGAGGCGCTATATAGAACTAGGGTGGGTTTTGGGGGAGCTATATTAGGCTTGGGTGTATGGGGTGCGTTCTGGGGAGACTAGGGTGGTTCTTGGGGAGCTAAATTAGGCTGGGGTGTATGGGGTGCGTTCTGGGGAGACTAGGGTATGTTTTGGGGAGTTATATCAGGCTGGGT